>NC_082712.1:69523891-69827450 GCF_030144855.1 Hypanus sabinus
GCATCCACCACCTCTTGAATATTCTCAGCACACTTGTGTGATCTTTGTGTATTAATAGTGTGACCACAGTAAGTGGTGCTTGGTTTGAAGAATTCCCAATTGTTGTGTTGTGCTCTGAGCCCATAATCTTCTAATCCTTTTTACACTGCCTTGAGAATTTGGAGATGATCTTTGTCATCCTCACCAGTAAAAATGATGTCATCCAGGGAACATTGAGCACATGGGTAGCCTTGCAACACCTGGTCCATAGCTTTCAGCCAGAGTGCAAGTGCAGATGTACTCTAAAAGTAAACCTATTACAGCGATTAAGCCCTTACTGAGTGTTTACGGCAAGTCACACTTTGGATTTTTCTTCTATCTGCAACTTCTGGTAGGCCTCAGCTAAGTCCACTTTGCTGAAATGTTTTCATCCTGAAAGGTTGTAAAGATATCCTCTATCCTGGGCAGAAGGTATTGACCTACTTTCAGTACTGTATTGATAGTTACCTAAAAATCACCGTGGATCCTGATAGATGAATCCTTCATCCTTCGTGGTTACTGGGACCACTGGTGTTGCCCACGGCCTCGACTCAGCCTTCAAAAGAATTTCTTCAGATCCAGCTCATTGAATACTTTATCACAGATACTATAAGGAAACAGGTGGGCTTTGTAAAACTTGAGTGTGGAGTTTTCTTTTAACACGTTTATCCTTGATATATTTCAGTTTTCCAATACTATCCTTAAACACCCCTGTAGCATTATCCAGCACTTGCTTAATTCACTTTCAGTTGACTTTTTTGCAGGGGATGCGGCATGCATATGGTAGATGCATCTCCAAACAAGTTGTAGTTTAGTTATGAAACCTAAAGTATTCTGCAATCAATAATGGTTTTGTTTCTAGATGTTCCTGCATTATGTTCACAATATCAGCAAAGCTCATTTTGGCTGGTTCGCTTAGAGCAGTTAAACTTCTAAGAAAACTGTATGCTTTCCTACCAATTCCACTCAGCAAAACTGGCATTCATTTCTCATTGGCTATTTCATTTCCTTCAAAATACTGCTCAATTCATTCAGTATACATCACTTATTTGTTGTGCAATCTAACACATCTATCTTTCAAATGTATCAGCTATTTTTGCTTTTTCTGAACATTTTTTTAGTATTATCACCTGGTGCTCACTCTTTATGAACCCATAAATTTTGTCTCCTTTAAGCTTTTTTTAACTCAACCTTCTCTTTCCCCTTCTGAAGAAACACAAGCTGCACTTCAATGGGTAAATAGACATCTCAGGTCCATGTTAAAACCTCCTTGCTCTCCCTGTTATATTTTGTAATTCCAGAAACTAATCAAAAGAAAAACATGGGAGCCAGGATACATGGGCTTAGTTTGTTTTACTTTACTTTTCTTTAGTGAGGCATTCAAATATGACGTGGTTGCATGGATGACAAATGCCACTCACTTACTTCTACATACAGTATAACCTATAATAAATTATGCAATTTATTGTGAAATAAATTGTAATAAAGAGTGCTTAATCAAACAATATATTTAAAATATTACTCAACAATTGCTGAAATATTAATCACTCAAGGCTGACAGCACTACAAATTCAAGCTGTGGGTTCTTTCCTCCTCTGATGTTGATCTACTCTGCACTAGCTCCATCTGCATGCTACCTTCCCCAGACACATTGACAATCTGTACACCTTTCACAATTGTCTGGAGGTTTCAACTTCACAGCTTAGCACTCTGTGATAGGATCCGCAATTTTACTTGACATGGCTAAGCCATCCAGTTAATTTTCTACATTCCCATGAATGGACTATAAACAGGCACAAATTTATACCACAACAGTTGTCATCATGTCTTTCTCACTTAATTGAAGATCCTCAACAGGCATCCATTTCATGGCATATGCCAGTGATATTAAACCTGATTCTGATTACAATCAGAGACAGGATAACTGATGTATCTTCTTAGTTTTGATTTTACTTCAATTGAGGCACAGACATATAATGTGGTGTCAATGACGTGATGTGCACCATTTATGTACTTTACATATAATTTAAACAAACAAGAGTAATTTATCAAACTATTGTTTGATAAATTCAAACTATCAAACTATTTACAATATTACTCAATTATTACTGAAATATTAAATGCACAACACTCCTACCTGCTTAGCTATAAACTCCATTCCAACATAGAATGTGTCTCAACTAAATACACGGTATATCGATATGTACCATCCACGGCTTGTTAAGTTTTAAAATTCTGCCATTCAGGCTCAAAGATCTAATTGCTATGGAGGATTTCTTAATCTTGTGACATAACATCTCTCTGACAAGGGAGGTCACCCTTCTTGGTAGGTGAGACTTGTGGCTATGAAGCAATCTCACATTCTGGGGCCTCCTCCATGGTGCTTGTATGAGTTGATTCTGAGACTGCAAGAAGTGGTTCTCCTTTTCCCGGCTGTTCTCTCTGGATCTACTTCGATCCTTGCTTATCTCCAAGCCCTGGGTTCTTTACTCTCTATCCCACTTTCCATCGCTTCCTCGGTCGCACTTCCTTTCCTTATCCTTGGTTCTCCCATGATTCCTATCACGGTCTTCCTCACAGTCCTAATCCTGCTCAACTTCCTGTTCTTGTTCCTGCTCTTTTTCTTCCTTACATTCCTTCTCTTTTTCATGTCTTTCTCTTCTCGGTCACTTATTTTCTATCTCTTCTCTCCTTTTCAGCATCTTATGTTTCTTTTTCTCACTTTCCTTTTTCTTCTTCCTCAAGACATATAACTATTTCTGAAATGGCTAATTTCTCAAGACATTGGGTCTCATTTATCCCCTTCCATTTCCAGAACACTTATGTCATCCTCCCCTTCTTTTCTTTTCCTTCTCTCAAAGACGTGCATCTTGATCTTGGGAAGGTGCACTGAGTTCACTGGAGTATTCTCATATTAATCTTTCTATTGCTCCCTTCTCTGCTTGGTTCCCTCATCCACAACATTATCTGAAGAATCTTTTGTTTTGTATCTCCATCGACTCCTTTCTTTTTGGCCTTCCTTTCATCCAGCTGGGCGTTTGTCTTTGCATTTACTTTTACAATCAGCTCTTTGTCCTCCCACTTGCAATAACATTAATGCACATAGAGTAGATTCTTGTTCTTTATAGACACAAAAGCTGAATTCTTGCAACTTTCTGAAGCTCTTTGAACTCGCTTCCAGTTTAAAACCAAGCTACAATTTGCATGTAACTGCCAGATTAACATATCAGAAGCTTTTTCAAAACAGTTACCGACAAAAACTGTTGTAGTCGGACCACCACTTTCATCTTTTTCATGATCACTCTGAGCAGCATGTTTCTTCATTCGTCCAATATGTTTTCCAAGCAAAGGCATGGAGATTGACACCAACACTTGTTTGTTCTCTGTTGAGCAATGTTTAATGGTGTACTGCATGGAGACAGTTGTGAAATCATCCAGTATTGTTTTTAATTTGCTTTCAGTTGATATTCATGTGATGTGGCAAGGAAATGGTGATAGATCTCGAATCAGGTTGTAGTTCTCTCAGATACTCCATTCCCCACAATGCTGGCTCCCCTGTTTTTACTACATACAAGCCCAAAGTGGCTTGGTATTGATGCATTTCACTGGTAAAATGTCATTCCCTTAGGAGTTGTCTTTTCCCCACTGTAAGTTCTTAGATAGCTGCAGTATCTTTGAAGTGCCATTTAAACTCATTTTGTGGAATGACTGAAACAACTGAGTCAATGTCCAATTCCAGCTTAACTACTTTGCTGTTCACTTCTGGTGTAAGCCATATTGTTTGTCTGTTTTTAGTTTTCACATTAAGGATCTCAAGGCTATGCAGTCTTGAGTCTCTTTCATCATTAACAGATTTTTCCTCAATAGCTTGCAGATTGGTGCTCTTTTTGAAATAGAAACTTGACTTTTTAAGCTTTTCCTCTTCCCTGTGCAGTCGATTTACACATGCTCTCTATATGTGTCCTACTTTGTTGCATTTCTGCAAGTTTCACCTTTAAATCTATATTGGTCTGTATGCGAGCCTCTGCAACAATGGTAACACAATTTGTTCAGCCAAGCCACTTTCTGTTTAGGCATTTCAATTTTGTTCACGCACACTTTCATTCCAGTCTGCAGCTCTATTACATCTCTGTCTGCTGTTTCTATTAATAGAGTTATTTCTACAAATCTTTTATATGTAAGTTGTGCTTCAGTTAGAAGTCATTTTTGTAAGTTTTCTTATAAGATTCCACAAACTAAATGATCTCTTAGTGGATCATTAAGCCCATCATTGAACTGACAATGTTTGGACAATCTCTTCAATTCAGCCACATATGTTAAAATAAACTCCCCTTCTTTTAGATCCCACTTATGAAACGTAAAGCGTTCTGCAATCAAAAATGGTTTTGGTTTTAAATGTTCATGTATTACTTTCTTGATATCAGCAAAGCTCATTTTGGCTGGTTTGGTAGAGACAGTTAAATCTCTAAGCAAACAGTATACCTTTAAATCCAATGCACTCAGCAAAATTGTTTCTCATTGGCTATCCCATTTGCTTTAAAATACTGCTCTATCCACTCAGTGTACAAAATCCAGTATTCTTTTATGCAATCAAACACATCAATTTTTTAATGATATATGTCATCAGGTACTCACCGATTATGAACCAATGAATTTGTCTGTTTTCTTTTTTTGAAACTCAAATGTCTTTGTTCCTTCCCAAAGAGGAACCTGCTGTGCTGTATATTTTTTATTTGAATGTTTCTCGCTGTGCTTTTTAAAAAAATATTCAAACATCTTACTGCGCTTCAACAGGTTGTTTGTAGTTGTCTTGGGTTTGTTTAAAACTTTTTTGTTGACACTATTATGTTTTGTAATTCCAAAGTATAAGACTAAATGAAAGACAAAGAACAAATGAAATGGGTAACTTGTGTATGTTCTTAGTTTTGTTTTTATTTTAAGCAAAGTACAGACATATAATGTGGTATCGTGATGACATATGCTATTTACATAGTTTTACGTGGAACCCATAATGAATTATTTAAACAAACAAGCATGCTTAATCTATCAATCTATTTACAGTATTACTCATATATTACTGAAATATTAAATATACAACAACTTCAACCAACCATCCTTGAAGTCTGAATAGCTTTTGTGTGCTGGTTAAGATTTCTCTGTAAGTTTTTAAAGGTACTTCTCACATTTAATTCTGAACTACACCCTAGTGGTGGAGTCAAGACTTTAGTGTAACTATGCTTAGATATTTTACTAACTGGTAATGGCTGTGTAATAAAAAAAATACTTTCAGCCATGTAATAAAATTCACCATAAGGGGAGGCAATCACTCTCCATAAAGTCTTCACAAATGTGTGTATAAATCAAGAGATAGTGGTTTATTTTGCAAGTCACAGCACAGAAGCAACTTACATGCCGAGTGCTGCAGACTGAGTGCATGTGACATTGTCATGGATACAACACATGCTTACCTCATGATTCTCCTGTGGAACATGATCTTAACATGGCAATATAAATGGATACAAACAAAGGTAGTGTGTCCATTCTTACAGGTAGATGAGAGGTAGTTTTTAAATTAAAAACAAAATAAAGAAAATTAAGTTTTTCTATACTGCCTCAATGCAAAACTTGATAGAATTTATGTTTAACATTGTTTTTAAGATCTTAAACTGAAATCTGATCGTGACAGTCTTTTTTCAACAAACTTGAGCAAATTTTTAGCCAATGGATTATAATGTCACCTTAATTAAGCTATGAATAAAATTATTAACTGACATACAAAACTGACTTTCATTTTCTAGTTCAAAAGTTGAATCAATTGGGTAAAATATTTATTTGTGTCCATTGTTTATACACTGATATTGGTTGATATTTATTTTTGAATCTATTTTCCATCTGCTTCTCAAAGGTTACAAAGCGATTATAGCTGGAACATCCTTTTTCCTGCAGATTGAAATTGATTCGTCCAGTATCAGTAGCGTAAAAGCAAATAAAATCTTATGACCAGGACTAAAAAACTTAAGGAACCTACTGCTGGAAAAATGTTATAGAAACATTCAGCACCTTCATTATTGATCTTGTACAATATGACTCAAACATAAATCTTTAAACCCTTATTAACATCTTCCAAAATGATAACCTAGGTATAGTACATCAATTATCAGTATGTGTTGCTGCCTTGTAAAAATTCAGTTCTGACAGAATGCTGAGATGATGCAGGAGCTATGACTTCATCATCAAGCTCAGTGGACAGAAAAGACACCAAGAGTGGGAGAAACTGAAAATCGCCTCAAATAATGGATGCAGCTACTGTGAGAATTAAAGTTTTCAAGAGCTAGATTTTCTTGAGGTTAAGCTATCTAGAAGTATGATCAGAATAAAAGCATTGAATGACCAAAGCTGAATAAAGAGCAAGTTCAAAACACTGAATCCCCTCCTCACAAAGCACTCTGTATCATTCAAAGTGAACCGTTATTTGCCTCAACCATCCTCCATCTGATTGTGATAAATTAAAATGTTCAAAGGTTCATTTTATTATCAAAGCATGTATGCAGAATTCAACTCTGAGATTTGTCTTCTCTAGATAGCCATAAAGTACAGACTACCATAGTAGTTGAAAGAAAGACATCAATCTGTTCCTCATTCTCTAGATGTGACACCCCCTTCCCCACATGAAAAGAAAAAGTAACAAATCTTGCAAATCACAAACCCTTTCAACCCCTCCCTTGCACAAAAACTAACAGAATAAAACATCAAACCCCAAACTCCCCTGCCCACCAGTCGGCAACAAGAAAGAATGAGTGAGAACAGAAAAAAAGACCATGCCAGAGGCAATGTAACTTGAATTTTTATGATAAGGCCAGCATAAACTGCCTACTCCAAGTACAAATGAAGTGAGTACATATTGGGCCATAACAAGGAAGGGATATGTCTCTCCCTAAAGAATACAAATGGATTTTTAAGCCAGTCCAATAATTTTATAAACAGTATTACTAATGCTACAGATTTGATCCCAATTTAATTAAATAAATTAATTTTAATGCCCTAGCTGCTACAATAGTATTTAAATTGTCTGAATTGCTCATTCACTAACAAGGTTAGATTTCAATACTGCAGTGATATTGGGTTCACTGATCACAAAACCCTTAACCCAAAAGGAGATTTTAAGCCTTATCCAATGTAGGTACCATTGCTTAGGGAGGTTATACTGTATCAACCTACTCTCCAAAGACTAGATAACTTCCCTGTCTCATGTCTGTGGTGAGGTTTCGCTGCCAATACCCAATACTTGAGTGGTGTGTTTCCCCTTCTTACCAAGGAGGAGATACTTTCAGCTAACTAAGTAGCTTAAAGACCTTTTTTTTTAATGATAGACATTTAAATTTGGACAAATAGTTCTTCACTCAAATTTAACACCCATAGAAGATTTCTGATTTATAAATGATTTCCATGTTACAAAACATTTACAAACTACAAAGGATTTCAAGTAAAGGTACAACTCTTCTGAACCCAAAGAACATACCAACGAGCCATAGGCAAATGAGTTATTCATCGCAGAAACCAAAAGTTGAAGAAAGAATTCTACTTCTTCTTTCTGTCACCCCATCTTTCTGTCATCCTCCGTGTCATTCCTAACAATCCCCAATGCTTTCAAATGCTTATACTGTTTTCCTATTAGCTGATATTATTTGCATTTGATATTTTTCAAAAACCTTTCCTGGGACAAAATAATTCCTATGGATAATTTAAATGCTTGTGGGTATGAACATCTCACTCAACAATGCAATGAGGGCTGATTCTCAGAGTACACAAATACCCCAACCATTGATTGATCAGATATACCTGCGACTATGTTTGATGTGCTGAGTGATAAAATAGGTTGGGTCTGGAACTTCCTTGATCTCTATCTGTCATGGTCTGAATCGGGATCCCTTTAAATTTCCTTTGCTTGTGTTACGTTCGGGACCATTGACACCTTGTTTCCCTTTAATTCCCTGTTTTCCTGTGTCCCTAGGGCTTTGTGATTAAAATCAATTTACTCTCAACTGAACTGGTGTTTTATAAGTCTCCAGCTTTTAGCTGTTCGGGTGAGAGCATTATTGAGCGTTAACAAAGTCACCGAAGCTAGTGCAAGCTGAAGTCACCATGCCGGAGCCAGCTAAGTTACTTGCCGGAGCAAGCCAAGTCTCCTCCCTGAAGCAAGTGCCAGCAAGCCGCCTTCCCTCGCTAGAGCGGGTCCATCAAAGTTAACCCGCGGGGTGAGTCAAGAGCTCCCCGCTGCTTGGAGAAAGTCATTGTGTGGTCTCCGTCTCCATGTCCTGTGTCGAAAAGGGATCCTGGCCCTGTGCCCTAGAAGGGTCCTGACCCTGTGTCAAAAAGAATCCCGACTCCATCCTGTGTCCAAGGAGGAGTCCTGGCTCAGTGTTTCTTGTCCTCACCTCCACAGGGTAGGCCCGGCCGTCTGCTGCTACCCTGAGTTGAGAACTGTCTCTTCATGTCCAAGTCCAA
Organism: Hypanus sabinus; assembly: GCF_030144855.1. NCBI lineage: Eukaryota > Metazoa > Chordata > Chondrichthyes > Myliobatiformes > Dasyatidae > Hypanus > Hypanus sabinus. The sequence goes on from NC_082712.1 coordinate 69,532,415, forward strand.
GTTTTGTGGACCAAGTACAAGCTCCGAGGTTCAAGTATCAAGTCCAAGCTCATGTCTGGGTCCCGTTTTCCAGGTTCCAGTTCCAAGTCCAAGTCCAAGTTAAAGCTTTATGTTCTCGTCCTGTGCAGGAGCTCCTTGTCCAGTCCTGTTGCCTTGCTTTGCATTGTCCATGCCTAAATCCGGAGTCCTAGTCCAGGTTCCAAGACCCAGGTTCCGGGTCCCTATCCAGTCTCTGGCTTGGAGTCCTAGTCCAGTTTCCAAGACCCAGATTCCAGGTCCCTATCCAGTCTCTGGCTTGGAGTCCTAGTCCAGTTTCCAAGACCCAGGTTCCAGGTCCCTGTCCAGTCTCTGGCTTGGAGTCCTAGTCCAGGTTCCAAGACCCAGGTTCCGGATCCCTGTCCAGTCTCTGGCTCGGAGTCCTAGTCCAGGTTCCAAGACCCAGGTTCCGGGTCCCTGTCCAGTCTCTGGCTCGGAGTCCTAGTCCAGATTCCAAGTTCCTAGTTCCTCGTCCAGATCCCACCTTCCTAGTCTAGTCCTAGCTCAGGCTCTGTATCCTAGTCTCATCCAGAGCCTGTCTCTTGTCCAGCATCGTTTCCTACCCTCTTCCCTTGCTTTCTTGACTCATCTACTCCTGTTCCTAGTCCATTACATTTATTCCCGCTTCTTCCTTGCTCTCTCCTTGATTTCTCCCTGTTCTATACTTGAGTCATGGCTTTCATTGTAATTATTAATAAACTCTATTTAATTAACCTACAGATGTGTTTGTGTCCTGCATTTGGGTCCAGCCTTGCTCCGCACTTGTGTGAGAATGCTCTCGACAAACATGGACCCAGCAGACACAAACACTGTTTTCCAGTCTCTCGTTAGGCAGAATCTCCAACTGTAATCCCTCCCAGAGTGCAACTTAGAAAGTCAAGAAAGTGACTCAAAGTTCCCAGGTATCTGTTTAGGAGGAATTGTTATACAATGACAGTTATATAAGGTCAATGTGGTGTTATTCTGTTTTGCCCGCCGACCAAAACCACCCTCCACCCACCCAGGTCACCGATAATATGGGCAGACCCGTTTGGTCACCTGGAGGCTCCCACGAGGGTACGGAGGAGGTACTGTCATAGTCCGGATCAGGGTCCATTTAAATTTCCTTTGTTTATGTTACGATCGGGACCGTTGACTCCTTGTTTCCCTTTAATTCCCTGTTTTCCCGTGTCCCTCGGGCTTGGTGATTAAAACCAGCAAGCCGCCTTCCCTTGCCAGAGTGGATCCTTCAAAGTTAACCTGTCGGGGTGAGTCAAGAGCTCACTGCTGCTTGGAGCAAACTTGTGTCCAGATAAAGAACTGTCTATCGTTGTGCGGTCTCCGTCTCCATGTCCTGTGTCGAAAAGGGGTCCCAGCCCTGTGCCCTAGAAGGGTCCTGGCCCTGTTTCAAAAAGAATCCCGACTCCGTCCTGTGTCCAAGGAGGAGCCTTGGCTCAGTGTTTTTTGTCCTCGCCTCCACAGGGTAGGCCTGGCCGTCTGCTGCTACCCTGAGTTGGGAAATGTCTCTTCATGTCCAAGTCCAAGTCCAGGTTTTGGGAACCAATTACAAGCACCAAGGTTCAAGTATCAAGTCCATCCTCCGAGGTTTAAGTACCAAGTTAATGTCTGGGTCCCGAGTTCCAAATTCCAGTTCCAAGTCCAAGTCCAAGGCAAAGCATTGTGTTCTTGTCCTGTGCCACGTCTTGTCCTCGCCTAGATCTGGAGTCCTAGTCCAGGTTCCAAGACCCAGGTTCCGGGTCCCTATCCAGTCTCTGGCTCGGAGTCCTAGTCCAGGTTCCAAGACCCAGGTTCCGGGTCCCTATCCAGTCTCTGGCTTGGAGTCCTTGTCCAGGTTCCAAGACCCAGGTTCCGGGTCCCTATCCAGTCTCTGTCTTGGAGTCCTAGTCCAGGTTCCAAGTTCCTAGTTCCTCATCAAGGTCCTGCTTTCATTGTCTAGTCCAGGGGTGGGCAAACTTTTTGACTTGAGGGCCACAAAGGGTTCTGAAATTTGACAGGGGGGCCAGACCAGGAGCAGATGGACTGAGTGTTTTGGTAATACACCTCATAAGAGAAAATAAAATATCATGGGATATGTAGAAAACATGTGCTTTCATTTCAATTGAAAATAAACAAATGCATTACAACAAAATATCTGTCTTTGAAGTCCCATGGTATTTAGCTATTTATTGAAATGGCTATTAAAACACTGAAAATTAAATGAATAAAATACAGCTTTTTTTTAATAGTAACAGTTATTATTTTAAAGCACTGAAAATTCTGTTATCCTTCAAGATATTATCATCATCACTCTCCTCCTAACTGTCTTTATTTCAAAAGTGGTAGGAGATGCAGGTCTACTTGTCCTGCTCCTTCTTATTCAATTGTCCCCTGTGCCAAAACTCAAAAACAACCAGCACAAAGACAGAACAGTGACAGCGCGCCAGTATGCGGAGCGCGTTATTTGATCTGGAGCGCATTTTTTATTTTGAGAACGTACGTGCACCTGCGCACTACTCATGTCCATCACTTAACAGAAATGACATGTAACATGTAAGGCTTATTAAAAAAAATATTTTCAAATGCATTTTTTACATAACACAACGAAGAAACTTATTTTTAATTTCAGTGGGAACTGTGTTGTTGGTCTCCCTTTTTAGCCAGTGCATCAAGGTCTGGATTTAGTTTTGTTGTGGCGATTCTCAGGATGGATCTGAGGTGTTGGTCAGTTAACTTGGATCTGTGGCTGGCTTTGTTGATGTTCATGACGCTGAACGCCTGTTCACACAAATAGGTCGAGCTGAACAAAGAGTAAAGCGCAAATGTGGAGTAATACGCTGCACCTCAACAAAGGTCAATGTATATAGAGTGCGTCATCTATTGGGAAAACGCCAGAATTGCGTGGAAAAAACGTTAACAAGGTTTACTAATATAATTTCATCAAGTTCTGCGGGCCAGATTAAAAAGCTTAACTGGCCGTAGTTTGCCCATGCCTGGTCCAGTCCTAGCACAGGTCCTGTATCCTAGTCTCATCCAGGGCCTGTGTCTTGTCCAGCATCATTTCTTCCCTTCTTCCCTTGCTTTCTTGACTCACCTAGTCCTTCTCCTCATCCATTATGCTTATTCCCACTTCAGCCTTGCTCTTTCCTTTATTTCTCTCTGTTCTATCCTTGCATCATGACTTTACTTGTAATTAATAATCAACTCTATTTAGTTAACCCGACAAATGTGTTTGTGTCCTGCATTTGGGTTCACCCTTGCTCCACACATGTGACTCTATCACAATATTCCAGATAACTTAGCTGCAGTTACCTGGTTTGATATTGGCCAATTAACATAACCCCCATTCTATTAGATTTGGCTGATGCATTCGAGAATGGCTCATGATCACTTCACTTTGAAGACCATATTTCTTGAGCAGCCAGCCTCTGCTGTGGGCCAGCAGCATGTGCTCTGTAGACAGTGCTGTTTGCTTACACACTGTCCTTTGAACTTAAGACTTACTATTCCTTGCAATTTACATTAAAAATTCAAGACTGGTTCGTAAACCTACTGATCAATAACTATTGGTTACAGGTTTAAACTTGTCACAGAATTTCAAGTTTCCTGGCAAAGGTCATTCTGATATGCTAGGAAGCTGAGGCTACAAATAAGCCTCTTGGGTCCTAGAAGGTTAATATCCATCACAGTGCCCCATGAATAATCCCTCAGTATATCGCTCATTATGTGACCTCAGTTTTTTGTTCTGCTAACCCAATGCTATATTGACAAATTCAGAAAGGAGATTTAGTATAGACTAAAGGCATAACAGCTTATATAGCTAAGCCATATCCCTCAATGGTTATTTGCCAAATTAGGGAGGCATTATATTAAATTGTACTTTGACCAAAGTATTATCTTCTCTTTCAGGGGAGGAAATTAAGTACTCTGTAATCTACCAGCTGCATTGCCTACCTTGTGGTTCTTCATCTGATGCAATAAATTGAGTGAGAAGACATAGCTGAACTGATTGTGTATTGACTTTTTCTATCCAAAGTCCTGCAGTTACAAAGGTACTTTATTAAAAAGTGGACTAAATGGTACTTTGTTACTGAGAAAGAATAAAATAATGGTTTTCAGGCAAACATTTCATTTGACTGCCAAAATGATATATCTTTTCAGCAGCAAATCTTTATAGCTTAGAGAAATGTAACAGGAATAACATCAATCTTTTACACAAGTATTTTGTTGTGGAAAACCTTGAAATGATAATAGAACACCCATAAGTCAATGTAACAGTCATGAAGTAAATAATATAGATAGCACAGAGGAATTTTTCAATAAATACACTATTAATGCAATATTGGAGGGCCAAGTATCGGTTCTCAAGTCATTGTTGCCCGAAGATACAGTGAGGTCGAGATGTTATCATGACCAATTTATTGCTGTAGGTGAAGTTTAGGTTATTAGAACATTATGCTCGTTATTCAACCTTTTTTCATTTTGCTATTCGTGAACTTTAAATTGATAGCTTACTACATTTAATCTGTCTTTTGCTTCAATCAAAAGTATGGTGCACTAGTGCTGCATCTTTACTTCTTTGCTAAGTTCTTTAATCCATAGGACTCATCCTTTCTCTTTTCAACATTGATTTATTTCTAACAGAGGTATCTGTTATGCGAGTGCTAAGTTTGCAAAAGGCTGGCATGCAGATAAAACAAACATTTAAAAGAGCTAACTGAATGCTTTTGGGCAAACTAGAGGAAATCTGCAGATGCTGAAAATTCAAGCAACACACACAAAATTCTGGTGGAACGCAGCAGTAAAGGTCTCCTGACAAAGGGTCTCGGCCCAAAACTTCAGCTGTACTTCTTCCTATAGATGCTGCCTGGCCTGCTGCATTCCACCAGCATTTTGTGTGTGTTGCTTGAATGGTATTGGGTATTGCAATGGTAATTGATTAAAAAAGGTTGAGAGGTTATGTATGTTTTGGTCAGGTAGGGCATTGAAGAGACTGTATTTAGAGTACTAAATGCAGTCTTTGTCTCCCACTTTAAGTAGTTCGGAGAACTTTACTAAAACTTTACTATCTTGAAAGGGCAGATTGACCAGTTGGAAAGTTTGGATATCCTAGGCTTGTACCTGTCGGAGTTTAAGAGTAAGATGCAACTTCACTGAAACATTAAAAAATTGCTGAGAAGTCTTAACAGGGTGGTGTGGAGAGGATTTGTTGTTGAAAAGTAATAGCTTTTCCATTTAAGTTAGACATAAAACATTTTTCTCTCCAAAGGCCATTAAAATGCTCTTTATCGGAGTGTTTTAGAAATTGACTTTTGAATATTTTAAAGGCAGAGGTAGATATATACTGAATAATCAAGACATGGTCTGGTTTGGAATGTGGAGTTAGGGTAACAATCAGATTAGCCAGCATTTATTAAATTGCAGAGTGGACATTAGGGCTTAGTGGCTTAGTATGTTCCTAAATTGTACGCTCAGATGTTCATATGTAAGTTCAAAGTTCAAAATTCGAAGTAAATTTATTATCAAAATTGTTATATATCACATATACAACCCTGAGACTTATTTTCTTACAAGCATACTCAATAAATCCATAATAGATTAATAACCATAACAGAATCAATGAAAGACCACACCAACTTGATTGTTCAATCAGTGTGCAAAAGACAAAAAACTGCAAATACAAAAAAAAAGAGATAATTATAATAAATATATAAGCAATAACTATCAAGGACATGAAGTGAAGAGTCCTTGAAATGAGTCTGTATGTTGAGGGGGCAAGTGAAATTAAGTGAAGTTATCCCTTTTGGTTTAGGAGCCTGATGGTTGAGGGGTAATAACTGTTCCTGAACCTGGTAGTTTAAATCCTGAGGCTCCTGTACCTTCTTCCAGATGGTAGCAATGAGAAGAGAGTATGACTTGGGTGGTGGGGGTCCATAATGTTGGACGCTGCTTTCCTGTAATAACACTTTGTGTAGATGTGCTCAGCGGGGAGAGAGAGCTTTGCTTGTGATAAACTGGGCCATATCAACTGCATTTTGTAGGATGTTCTATTCAAGAGCATTGCTGCTTCCATACCAGGCTGTGATGCAGCCAGTCAATATTCTCCCAAAGCATACCTATAGAAGTATGTCGAAGTTTTAAATGTCATTTCTAATCTTCACAAACTCCTAAGGAATTAGAGGCATTGCCAAGCTTACTTTGTAGTTAATTGTATTTATATGTTGGGCGCAGGACAGATCCTCTGAAATGATAAATCTTAAGAATTTAAAGCTGCTGACCATCTCTACCTCTGTTCCTCCAATGAGGAAGGCTGACTAAAAGAGTGAATCGTCACCGTCTAAACCCTTTAATGCCTAGCTGGCACTGGTGGCCTCAAAAGAGTGGATGCTCCTGTGTAATTTCACCATGCCACAATATCTGCTTGATCTTCGAAGTATTTACGACTGGTGTTGTAGGTTTTCAGTGAAATGTTAAAAAGTATCTGGACAGCTTTGACTTCCTGTAAATATTTTCAATGCACAATTATATGTACCATTCCATCTGAGAACGATTGCAGTCTTAGACTAGTTCTGGCTAAGAGTTATAAAAAAAATTTCATGAATTCAAATGGGCAAACATGAAATTTCAGTTTAAGTCTGAACTCATAACCTTCTGAGAGATTTGTGGTAAGAATATAGTAGATAATGTGCACCTCCAGTACCTGAGTTGGCAACATTTCTATCCATATTGTCGCATAGGCATTCTCTCACTGGGCACATTCTATTAGTTTTCCTTGTGGGTATTAAATAATGCACATCGTAGTTCCAGCACACACCATGATGACAGAGGTGAGAAAGCAGAATACAATAAGTTCTCTCAAAATAAATTCTTACTAAGCAGTCCTCGTAGGAAGAAACTTCTATGGTTTCAAAATAAAAGGAATGGTTAAATCTGAGAATATTGAGCAAAATATGCTGGATAGTTCATAATCTCAGTATTTGAGGTGAAATGTCTGTTTTAGATGAATAAAACCCTTGATTTTGGCCTTTGATTGTATAGATTTCAATGATGAGTTTAGTCCAACTACATCAGAGCTGTTTCTGAGTTTGGGAACAGGAGATCAGTCAAGATTTTAATTTCAGATAGTTCCCCTTCTTACTTCTTTACAAAGGGACAGAATCAGTCTTGATTAAGATCCTCCTCTGGGGCCTACCTTACATTATTATGGTGACTACACTCCGAAATTACTTCAATATCTGTAAGTGCTAGGGCACATTCACTGGTCATAAAATTCACCATTCATTCAATTGTCTACAAGCCTCAAATGGCACATAAAACTTCCAGGAGAGTGAATATTTTCAAATGATGTATGAAAGATCAGATTTTGCCTACTGTTTACATCTCATTTTATGTAGTACCTCAACATGCCTCTGTTTATGGCTTCCAACTGATCCTCATCACAGAGCAATTCTGAGCAGTGCCACACATGCCATTAAAAACAATAATACAAGTCATCTCCATCATGAGGAGACAGCATGTCTTGTACAGTTATTGGATGAAAATTATGTGCACCTTTCACAGGCCCTAGGTTCAGAAAATTTCTAGTTTTTGTGAGTGTTTCTAACACAAAGAATATTAAGAAAACTGTGCTAGAAACATCAGCTTTTCTTTCCCCCAAGCTTCTCATTTTAAAATCATGCATGCAGAATACTCTAGTGGATTACTGGAAAAGGTAAAGGAGGATATCCACCCTTTGTTAAATCATATCTTTGTGAGATTCCATCTCAAGAGAGGAGGGAAAGTAAAAGAGACACCAAACTAAAGTATACATCTTCATTCTTCCCTGTATGATACTATTCAACACAGTATTTGCAAAGTGGCCAATCCAATGCAAATCTGGCCCATTGAATTTTAAGCAAAGCATTGACTGCATGGTGAGACAAGTTTGCTTTGTATAAAGTAAGCTGAATGAAATATTCACTACGGTGTGCATTCCAGACTTACTGAAGCTGCAAAACTTGAGACTGAACACTAATCTTCTTAGAAATGCTGTCATTCTGGCGATGTTAAAATAAGAATCATTCATAATTAATAATCACAATGCTCACTTTGCTTCTGAAGGTGCCATGATTTATTTAATGTCATTTGAAGATCTTCCGCAGAACATAACAGTGTGTTGGGTAATACAATTCACAGCACAATAGCCATTGAAAGAACTCAAAAAACACCTGGTTCCAAGTTTACCAGAACCAGCCAGATGATAAGCACCATAGCAATTCAGTGCTCCCTTCCATCATCGCCTAGTTTCAACAAAGCATCCATCTCCCTGTCAGGCTCAGATATACAAGGAGCACTTCAAATCTGCTTAAAATATTAGCTACAGTTTCCTGTATGTTAAAAAATAGCACTTGCGAGGCATATTTTGCTGCATGATGCTGTTTGGTAGCTATAAATCTATATTGACTTGATAATAATATTTTTACTTATTGCTGACACAGAAATACAAGTTTAATTTTATGCATGGGTTTTAAATATGTTGCAGAAATGGAAATCATAAATTAATAAAACTCACATTTAGGTTAGATTGTATTTTTAATCTGATGAATATCCCAAAATGCCTTCAGGACTTTTGACTAAATATGACATCATCATATTCGCACACATCATTCAGGAGGAAGCTGTTTAATGGAGAGAGGCGTAGCAGGAGAGAGGTTTAAATTGGGAACTCTAGAGATCAGAATGGAATATTGCTGGTGCAGTGATGAAGTTTTTGAGGCCAGAATAAGACCATAAGATATTGAACCAGAATTAGGCCATTTAGACCATCAAGTCTGCTCCACCATTTCATCATGGCTGACGCATTTTGCCTCTCAGCCCAATACTCATGCCTTCTTCCCACACCCTTTCATGCTGAGAATAATCAAGAATCGATCAGCCTCTACTTTAAGTATACCCAGTGACTTGGCTTCCACAGCTGCCTATGCCAACAAATTTGACAGATTCACAACTCTCTGGCTAAAGAAACTCCTTCTCATATCTGTCCTAAAAAGACGCCTCTCTATTCTGACGCTGTGTCCTTTGGTCCTAGATGCCACCGGAAACATCCTCTCCACATCCACTCTATCAAGGCCTTTCGACATTCTATAGGTTTCAATGGGGTCACCCCTCAGGCCCAGAGTGATCAAACACTCTTCATATGATAAGCCTTTCAATCTCCAAATCTTTTTTGTGAACCTACTTTGAACCCTCTCTAACGTCAGCGTCATCCTTTCCGAGATAAGGGGCCTGAAACAGCTCACAATACTCAAAGTGAGGCCTCACCAGTTCTTTATAAAGCTTCAACATAGGTGATAGGGGTAAGAAGGGATGACTCAATAAGTAGATTCAAATCATGGATGAGAATATGTTTTAAAAAAGCTGTGTTTTGTCTTCCAGTGATTCAGACCATTAAATTATTTATTTATTTGACATCCCTTGCCGTTTGCCCAGCGTATTTTATTTTTTGTATTGTAATTGATGGTCAATCAAAGATCATTAAAATATGAGATTTACTTACTGCTCTAAATTACATGGACCTTTTTTTCCCTTGTGAACATTTTTCCCCAAATGTAATGTCCCCATAATTCCAGGAATGGGACTAGGTTGCATGATCAGCAACAGTCATGACTTCCACCATAAGATGTTTCCTTTGCAATCAAAGTCAGGACAATTTGGAAAAGTGCTTTGAATGGACATAGATCACTGTTGTGCAAATACAACTGGCTGAATACCTATTGTTGCCTTTGTTGATTGGCAGCAAGGAATGTGTAAAACATGCACAACATTCACCACCTGAGATCCTGATGATCTGTACATTGAATGGTTAGAGAGTTTTTTTAGTCACATCAGATCTAATGTCAGAATGTAATCAAATTTCTGTTCACAGGCCAACTTGATTAACAGCACTGAGTTCAAGAGGAGGAGTGTGCCCACAAAGCTTTCGAATATAAGTTAGTATGTATGTCTTTCTCCTGCGGAGAGTTCCTATTGAAATGAATGCCGTGTTAATGAGCCAGAGCTTGTTATTACAGTGTCTATACGTTGCTCAAATGCAAGAGTGTTTGGACTGAAAGAATCAAATTCTAATGGAAGCTTATGAAATTCTAATGAAAATCTATTATTTTTAACAGCAACTATTTAATGCTAAAGCATGTAAGCATAGATCTGGGCCCAAACTGACAAGCAGTTAACGTCTCTCCTAGTATTCGTTTGCACTGAAAGGCTGGAGGCTTGTTAGAAAATGCATATAACTACATAACAATTACAGCACGGAAACAAACCACCTCAGCCCTACTAGTCTGTGCTGAACATTTACTCTCACCTAGACCCACTGAACTGCACTCAGCCCATAACCCACCATTCCTTTCCTGTCCATATACCTATCCAATTTTTTTAAATGACAATATCAAACCTGCCTCTACCACTTCTACTGGAAGCTCATTCTACACAGTCACCTCTCTCTGTGTAAAGAAGTTCCCCCTCATGTTACCCCTAAACTTTTGCCCCTTAACTCTCAAATCATGTCCTCTTGTTTGAATCTCCCCTCCTCTCAATGGAAAAAGCCTATCAACGTCAACTCTACCTATCTTCCTCATAATTTTAAATACCTCTATCAAGTCCCCCCTCAACCTTCTACACTCCAAAGAATAAAGACCTAACTTGTTCAACCTTTCTCTGTAACTTAGGTGCTGAAACCCAGGTAACATTCTAGTAAATCTCTTCTGTACTCTCCCTATTTTGTTGACATTTTTGCTATAATTCAGTGACCAGAATTGCACACAATACTCCAAATTTGGCCTTACCAGTGCCTTGTACAATTTTAACATTACATCCCAACTCCTACTCAATGCTCTGATTTATAAAGGCCAGCACACCAAAAGCTTTCTTCACCACCCTATCCACGAGATTCCACCTTCAGGGAAATATGCACCATTATTCCTAGATCACTCTGTTCTACTGCATTCCTCAATGCCCTATCATTTACCATGTATGTCCTATTTTGATTATTCCTACCAAAATGTAGCACCTCACACTTATCAGCATTAAACTCCATCTGCCATCTTTCAGCCCACTCTTCTAACTCGCCTAAATCTCTCTGCAACCTTCGAAAACCTACTTCATTATCCACAGTGCCAACTATCTTAGTATCAAATTTCTTAGCATCTACCCAGCCTCCCCATAAAATTTTGATTAATGGGGTTATACAGCACAAAAACATGCTTTTGCAATGCTGACCATCAAATAGCTGTCTATATTAATCTCCCTGTGCTTCACCTTCAGGGATCCTTAGACTTATACACTGAGGTCTCACTTTGTCTTGATGCTAGTTTGGGCCTGCCACTCAATGTGCATGTCCTAGCACTATTACTCCTCATAGAATCATCACCTCACACTCACAAAATTTCTGCCTTTCCTCTACTAGTTTTCAAAAATGTAGCATAATATAAAAACAGACCACTAGTGTTGGATAAAACAACAGAATTTATTATAATCGTGCACTTAAATTCAAGGATGATTCGACTCATCTCATTAGTTCAAATCTCATTCCAGGCATCTGAGATCATCATCCAGACTGATACTCCTCAACGAATACTGAGGGAGATGTTATGTTGAGGTTGACTTTGATCACCTTCACAGTAAAAATTTCAATAACACTTGTCTATAAAGAACAGCAGAGTTCTTTTCATTCTTATCTTTCAAACAATATGACTGATAAGGTTACGTTAGCTTAACATGCTGATACCATATCATGGAAATCTATGGAAATGAATAAGCAGTTTATGTTTCAGGCTGAGACTCTTCTATAGGACTGAAAAGGAAGAGGGACAATGCCAGAATAAAAAGGTGGGGGAGTAGAAGGAGGCTAGCTAGAAGACGATAGGAAAAGCCAGGTGGGTGGGAAAGGTAAAGGGCTGGAGAAGAAGGAATCTGATAGGAGAGGTGAGTGGACCACAGGAAAAAGGGAAGGAGGAGGAGCACCAGGGGAGCTGATAGGCCGGTCAGAAGAGATAAGAGGCCAGAGTGGTGAATAGAAAAAGAGAAGGGAAGAGTCTTTTTTTACCAGGTGGAGAAATCGATATTCATGCCATTAGGTTGGAGATTACCCAGATGGAATATAAGGTGTTGCTCCTCCTTATTCAAAAGATTCAGAAGATCTCTGATATGGTGGTATGTCTTGTTTTTAACAAAAAGGAAATGACTACAAGTTACGATCCATGTTGAATATTACCTGTTGCCAAAAACTGGAAGGAAGGAAGGATATACGTCAATAATCTATGTCTAGAGGAATTACTGAGAGCATAAAATCTTCACATTTTCCATGAACAGCAGATTCAGAAACAGAGAATGATGCAATCAAAACTAATGGAAGAAATCAACTGAATCTGAGAAAGCTGCTGATGTCCAAATAATCTAAACAAATGAGATGTACAGTAATGATTGGATGTTGGTGTCAAAAATATGTATTCAACAGAGGCAAATAATGAGTGATTTAAGTACTCCACAAGTGTACAGTACAGCTAAATGAACACTCGCCACAGCATTGCATTAATGACTATGTTTATAAATATTTTGCTGGCTGAAGGTAGACCAAAATATTACAAAGTGCATTGAGAGCAAGTTCCCTCTATTTTGGTCTTGTTTGACTAACTGTTCAAAGTATTCAATCTTGTGAATCAAAGAGGATGATGATACAACTTATTATTATTATTAGCAATTATTACGCACTGCCCAGTTATCTCAGAATTAGTTCCAATTTGTATTGTTTGTTGAGTCGACTGGGTACTGATAATAATCATTTAAATATAATTGCTCCTCAATTATTTCTACATGTGGTTCATACACAATTTCCATTAATATGAGAGTTCCTTGCATTTATAAACTGCCTTTAAGATGGCAATATATTTAAACCTACAACAGTTAACAAATTGTATTTATCACTGAACCAGAAAAGATAATAGTATTGAGGCAGATTTCCAGACACTTAGCCGATATAGAGATAGATATAGATATAGAGATAGATATAGATAGAGAGAGATGTTTAGATAGCAGCAATAGAGAGAAAGAGACAGAGATGGAAAGAGAGAGAGAGAGAGAGAGAGAGAGAGAGAGAGAACTTTATAAAGGGCTTCCTGTCAAGCATAAGGGACTCATAAAAATTAGGGATATGCATGAAAGCAGAATTGGAAGAGCACAGAGATCTCAGAGCTGGTTGGTTTGAACTAAGCTGTTGAGTTACACTTAGAGGAAAACTGAAACTGGTTTGAATAAATACTGAGAATTGTTAAATCACTGTGTGATTGCTTTTTTCATAAGGGCACTTGCATCCTGGACCCAGGACAGATCCTTTGAAATGATAACACTGCAAAATTTTAATTTGCTGACCCACTCCATCTCTGATCTCCCGATGATGCGTGGCTGATGGATCGCTGGTTTCCTCCTCTTCAAGTCAATAATCAGCTCCTTGGTCTTGCTGACATTGAGTGAGAGATTGTTGTAGCCAGATTTTCATTCTCCCTCCTATATGCTGATTTGTCACTTTGATTTGGCCAATGACAGTGGTGTCATCAGTACACTTAAATATAGAATTGGGGTAGTGCTTTGCCTCACAGTCATAAGTATAAAAGAAGTAGAGCAGGGAGGTAAGCGTATACAGTACATATATAGTTAAATAGATAGGTAAAGCAATCGAAATATTCCAAACTTCAATGAAGAAACTCAAGGAAAGTTTCAGTTATCAGTCCAGACCATCATGAATGGGAGGATTAAAATAAATTATACTTACTAAAAATGAATTAATATAGTTAAACAAATAGCTAAGTAATGGTATAATTTCATGCCAGTGGATAGTTGATGGATTGAATGAATTCATTACTTTATTTCTCAAAAACAGGAAAATAGTATACTGCATATCTTTAAGAAAAAAATGCCCAATGCAGTATCACTGTTGATAGATTGTTACTTTTGTTATTCATAACTACCTTTAATAAAGAATGTTTTGCTGATTATTAAGCCTCTGTCATATGTGTTAAAACACAGCTGAAGAGCCTACAATCTGGGTATAAGAGAACAAGAAACTTGGTAAATAATTCAAAGAAATGCATTCAGCACAGATTGCAGGTTCATTCATTTCTCAGCTCACTATGTACAAGTTCTTTGAGTCCCTCAGCTGCTCATTTCCTGCATATACATCTAGATTTGGGAATTATCTGTATTGGGTTGTGGGTAGTGCATATCTATAGCTGTGCACTTTTATGAATTGTGTAATCCAGGTAACATGACAATTATGTAGGACTGAGAGGTCTGTTTCAGTACTGTATATACTAGTAATATTCCTGGTGTTAAAATGAGCATAAAATATTGCCAACAATTGGTTACAAGATTCACAACCATTCTGTGTAACATCAAATCTGCTGCTATTAATCAAACCTGTGGACGTCCCGTGAATTGCAAGACTGAATCACCTGGAGATAAATGTTATAACAGAAATTCATCAGGCAGGCAGCTCACTGGTACTGTTATAATTTCAGTTGTTTAGTGCTCAAAAGGGAACATATCAGTGGAAACTATCCCCAATGTATCATAAGCTAAAGATAGCAATTAGATAGGTCAGAAACCCTTCTTTGTGCACTGCCCAGTACTGCAATATATTGATGTAAATCACAGTAACATACACCACAGGAGTGCAGTGTATCACTTCCACATGGCCTTGTCTTGCTGGAATTGTGTCTCGTTCTTCTGCTGTTCTCTATCCCCAGTGACCTAAGCTCCAACTTCTTGATCAGAAATGATTAAATTGCAAATGGGGTCAAGAACAATGTGATGGAATGACAGTAACACCAGTAGAGAATACAATAAATAAAATGCACAATAGACATATTCCTAAATAATGAACTAGCACCTTGGGTATTGCTTGATTTAATGTGTGAGGTCCATCTAGAGCAAGGGTTGCATAAGCAGTCCAGGTCTCTGCGATGTTTGCAAGTCAGACACAGACACTTCTTGAGGGGAAACATTATGTAATGTATAGATAGCCATTGATTTATGGTTATAATTTCAATACAACAGAAAATCAGAAAATATAAAACATCCAAGTATTTGCATTATATTGACAAAGATTAAAATACATAAGCAGTAACAACAGGACCATAGCTCTCAAACCTACCCTGCCATTCAATAAGATCATAGCTATTCCAGAGCCTCAGTTAGATTGACTATCCATCACCCTCTCTGGTAGAAAACTTCAATCCTCTGGCCAAGGGATTTTCTCCTTGGTCTGATAAGGCTGCCACATTTTCCCAAGACTATGTTCTGAGGTGCATTTCATGCATTTTCACAACTCTGGAACGTCTTATTACCAACAAATAACATGAAAATAGAGCAAAATAAAAGAAATCAGAAAATAAACAGACTTAATATCTGATTCTCCTGATGAAGGGTCTTGTCCCAAATTTATCATTTCCTATTTCCCTCCATAGCTGCTCTTTCTCTCGCTGAGTTATTCCAGGCACTTCATGTGTTGCTGTAGGTTTCCAGCCTCTTGTGTCTCCATCTTGAATTTGTAATATTTACTAAATTATCCAATTTGACAGAAATTATTGGAACGACATATTGTTACATAGATTTTAAGTTATCAGAAGATACTGGGATGGATATTGGGTAATTAGGGGTAGTAGGGGTTTGTGAAGTATTCTCTTCTTTCCATTGCCTAGGAAGAGCTTCAGCATTCTCTCAGAATGTAAACACCAGGGTTCTTTCTCCATGTCATACCAAAAGCTCCTTCCCCATTTTAACTGATTATGAGCTAGGGATTCCCAGGAGTCAGTGAAAACTACTTTATTGAAGCTGAGCACTTTTGAATCTCTTCCCCTGTCCTCCCTGTGACTGTGTGGGTTTCCTCAGGGTTCACAGAGCCCAGTTGCAGAATGGTGCACTGAAACCTGGCTACAACCAATGTACATGATAGCTAGAAAAATGTTTGATTGCCTAATTTTCTGAGGGTGGAGACCCAGAATCATGTTATATGGAAATATGCTTAGTACAATACAAACCTCACAGACCATCATGTTTTAGTCTATTCCATGATCCATCAATCTTCTGTCGCATATAATCTTCCATTTTCTTTCATCCTTGTGCCTATGTAAGAGTCTCATAAATCTCCCAAATGTATCCACCTCTATCATCACACCCAGCAGTGCATTCAATGCACTTACCACTCTTTCTGTAAAAATCCTACCTCTGACATTCCTCCAAACACCTTAAAATTATGCCCCCTCATAACAGCCATTGCCACTCTGGGGAAAAAGTAGTCACTGGCTCTCCACTCTATCCATGCCTATCATCCTATACACCCCTATCAAGTCGTCTCTTACCCTCACTCACTCCAAAAGAAAAAGCTTGAGCCTGCTGTTGTGATGGAAATAACTGGTTCTTTGAGTCTCAACAGTAGAGGCCTGGACACACACAGTTTTAATAATAAGGAATTTATTATTAAAGGGGAAGTCGGGTCAACACAAGCAACTACAGTACACAGGAAGCGGTGAGGGGACGGTACAGTTACACATACAAAGAACCAGGGAAAAGCACTATGACAGCTATCCCCCTTGACCTTGGATAGCTGTGGCTCTCTTACCAGGACCAACGATAAACCTTCCCAAACATAAATCAATGCACTTACCTTCATTGAGGTTGTCTGTAAGACAGACTGATCCAGGGACAAGTCTCACCTTTTACAGCATGGGACTTGGCGAGATAATCCAATTAAGGTGACCAATAATTTAGGTGTGCATTGATTAGTTGGGAGGGACTAAATGTTGATTGGCATGTGGTGTGTCCTCCGACCAGCCAGGTGGCAGCACATCTGTCACGTGACTGTTATCTCTGGATACACCTGCTCAAGATTATGTCCTCTAATCCAGGCAGCATCCTTCTCTGCACCCCCTCTAAAACTTCTACATCATTGAGATGACCAGAACTGAACACAATGATCCAAGAGTTGTCTAACCAGAATTTTATAGAGTTGTAATCTTATCTCATGGTTTTTAAACCTAATTCCTCCTACTACTAAAGGCCAACAAACCTGATGCCTTCTTAAGCACCCTATCAACTTGCATGGCAACTTTGAGGGACCTATGGACTTCAATCCCAAGATCCCTCCATTTCTTCACACTAAGAATCCTGCCATTAACCCTGCGCACTGCCTTCGAGTTCAACCTTCCAAAGTGTATCATTTCTCAGAATTGAACTCCATCTACCACTTCTCAGCCGAGCTCTGCATCCTATCAATATTCAATTGTGACCCATAATACCTTCTACACTATCCTCAACACTACCAACCTTCAACTCAATTTCTCCAACTAAGATAGCCATCTAAGCTAGACCTAGACCCATTTGCCCACGATTGGGCAATATCCTTCTAAACCTTTCCTACTCATGCAACTGCCCATTGTTGTTGTCTCTAGCTCAATGACTTCCTCTTGCAGCTTGTTCCATACACATAACATCAATGGTATGTTAAATACTTCCCCTCTCAACTTCAACCCATACTCTCCCTTCTAGCTAGATTCTCTTGTACAATGGCACAACCCACAGGTTAATGAGGTATTGGTGTTCGCATCAAATCTGGTCAATACTTGGTGCAGATTCAATGATCCCCCATCAAACCAAAGTCCATGTTCTCAAGGAACCTCACTGTCATCATTACTGGGCACTCAGGAATGCAAACTTAGAACTTTCCAGTAATTGGATGTCCATCTGCCAGACATGGAACACAGTGAGTGACAGTCTTCAGGCAACATCAAGACACAACAAACATCTTCCAGTCAAAAGAATGATATAGGAAAGATGTGGCACCACATTTGTTGCACGGAGTGAAGGAGGAGAACCCAAGTGCAGGACACAGGCACAGAGATTGAGCTGGGGATGCTGGTGCAGACGTGAACATTGAACAGAAAACCAGAGGAATCTTGACACAGAGCTCTGATATGGAGTCTTGACACAGAGGTGGGGTTTTCATGGAATATCTTGAAACTGGAGCTGAACTTAGAACAAATGGTTCTAAGCAGTTGAGAAATGAAGTTATCACATGGGAGTAGACCAACAAACTGGCAACCTGTGATAGTGATGCCATTGTACTTATTTCACAGTCTCTGATGAAAACCAGGTGTACTGTAATTGAGTAAACTAGCAGCAAATGGAGATCTAATGACGGAAATTAGGGCATAATCAGGGAGAAAGGAGCGTTAAAGGGGAACAGCTAACCAGAACCATGACAAAATTGTCCTGAAATAAATAGAATACTTACGTAATGGAATGGTCTTGAAACAAAAGAAAATTGATGTTGATGCTCCAGGAGGACAGAGGTTGTGCTGCACTGTTCAACTGAGACCCTGTTTCATTTTACATGGAATGCAACCAAAAATCAAGATTATAATGTGCTTTGAGACTTACAAGTATTCTTTTTAAATCAATTTCTGTAATTGGAGGTGTCTTTACCTTTAAAGAATGAGGTTTATTTAGAGCAGTATTAAGTGAAATTATTTGTCTAGCTGGGTATTTAATTTAATTTTCCCATACAACTGACAGAATTTTAACATACAACTGATCCTCAACACCAGCTCCATAGCAAAGAAAGCCCAGCAGCATCTCTACTTTCTGCAAAGGCTGAGGAAAGTCCATCTCCCACACCCCACACTCCCATCCTCATCACATTCTAGAGATTGTTTTGAGAGCATCCTGAGCAGCTGCATCACTGCCTGTTTCGGAAATTGCACCATCTCGGATTGCAAGACCCTGCAGCGGATAGTAAGGTCAGCTGAGAAGATCATTGGGGTCTCCCTTCCTGCCATTAGAGACATTTACACCATGCGCTGCATCTGCAAAGCAAACAGTATTGTGAAGGACCCCACACACCCCTCACACAAACGCTTCTCCCTCTTTCCATCTGGCAAAAGCTACTGAAGCATTCGGGCTCTCACGACCAGATTGTATAACAGTTTCTTTCCCCAAGTCATCAGACTCCTCAATACCCAGAGCCTGGACTGACACCAACTTACTGCCCTCTACTGTGCCTATTGTCTTGTTTATTATTTACTGTAATGTCTGCACTGTTTTGTGCACTTTATGCAGTCCCTGGTAGGTCTGTAGTCTAGTGTAGTTTTTGTATTGTTTCATGTAACACCATGGTCCTGAAAAACATCTTGCTGGTACATCTGTATACTGTACCAGCAGCCATTGTCGAAATGACAATAAAAAATGGCTTGATTTTGATCTCGAGATTGTGAAAGATGCCCTTTTCAGATGGCACCAACTGTTATTTTTTTTTCTGTTTTGTCTGAAAGTTGCTTGGTTGTAGAGGAATGATCAGAATCAGAATCAGGTTTATTATCACTGGCATGTGACGTGAAATTTGTTAACTTAGCAGCAGCAGTTCAATGCAATCTAGCAGAGAAGAAAAAGCAACAATAATAACAATAAAATAAAATAATAATAATAAATAAGTAAATCAATTGAATAGATTGAATATTGAATAGATTAAAAAACATGCAAAATGGAAATATTGTATATTATAAAAAGGTGAGGCAGTGTCCAAAGATTCAATGTCCATTTAGGAATCGGAGGCCAGAGGGGAAGAAGCTGTTCCTGAATCACTGAGTGTGTGCCTTCAGGCTTCTGTACCTCCTACCTGATGGTAACAGTGAGAAAAGGCCATGCCCTGGGTGCTGGAGGTCCTTAAATGCCTTTCTGAGACACCACTCCCACCACTCCCTGGTTACTTTGTAGGCTAGTACCCAAGATGGAGCTGACTAGATTTACAACCTTCTACAGCTTCTTTTGGTCCTGTGCAGCAGCACCTCCATACCAGACAGTGATGCAGCCTGTCAGAATGCTCTCCACGGTACAACTATAGACGTATTTGAGTGTATTTATTGACATGCCAAATCTCTTCAAACTCCCAATAAAGTATAGCCACTATCTTACCTTCCTTATAACTACATCAATATGTTGGGACCAGATTAGATTCTCAGAGATCTTGACACTCAGAAACTTGAAGCTGCTCACTCTCTCCACTCTGATCTCTCTACAAGGATTGGTATGTGTTCCTTCGTCTTACCCTTTCTGAAATCCACAATCAGCTCTTTCATCACAGTGATGTTGAGTGCCAGGTTGTTGCTGCAGCACCATTCCACTAGTTAGCATATCTCACACCTTTACACCCTCTCGTCACCACCTGAGATTCTACCAACAATGGTTGTATTGTCAGTAAATTTACAGATGGTATTTGAGCTATGACGAGCCACACACAGTCATGTGTATATAGAGAATAGAGTAGTGGGCTAATCACCTACCCTGAGTTGCAACAGTGTTGATTGTCAGCAAGGAGGATATGTTATCACCAATCTGCACAGATTGGTTAGGAAGTTGAGAATCCAATTGCAGAGGCAGGTACAGAGGCTCAGTTTCTGCACCTTCTCAATCAGGTTTGTAGGAATTGTGGTATTAAATGCTGAGCTATAGTCAATGAATAGCTTCCTGATGTATTGTAATTGATCTCTACAATTATATCCCAACACAAAACGCTTTGTATTACAGTCAGGCAACATACACATACAGCTGGAAGCCATGTTTCTTTTTACACTGGTATTCTGATTGAGGCTGAGCTTATGATGCAGTTACAAAGCACTGTCAAGACTGAAAAACCATTGGATTAACAAACCACAAACAAACTGTGTGGTCAAAACTTCAATGATGGTTAGATTCCATTCCATTGCTATCAACAAGGATTAGAGGGAGGCTGTGATTGGGAGAAGAACTCAATGCTACTAGGAACATGAAGAATCTGTTCTTCAGCTTTCCAAACAGATTATTTTGACAATAGTTAGAAAGGAGGATCAGAAGATAAGGACATTAATGCTGCTTTCCCAATCGTTTTCAAAGACTGGATGTGTTTGAACATCGGTTATGTTAATCATTTGCATTTGCTAAACTCTAACGAGGTGAATATTAATGTTAATGACATTAGTTAAAGAATATACAACACGACTTTTTCAAAATATTTTCTGACCTAAACGAGGATCAAGAATGACATGTGTCTACTCCAGCTCTGTAGTTTAGAAGTGATTGATGAGGTCTATGTAGGAACTGGAGTGGCACTGAAGTGGCAGTGAGGTGGACAGGTGATTAGTTTGAATGTGTTGGTGTTTGCTCTAAGCTTCTGTCTCCTGGCGTAATAACTCAAACCTCTCAATACCATTTTAAACACTTCTTCTCCACCTTGAGGATTCATGGGCCAGGAAGTCCCAAGAGTTATTATGGAGCACTTTTTCCAAAGATTTGTGCATATCTTTGAATCTTTTCTGCTGTCACTCTGGTAAATTTCTCCAACGAGAGGGCTTGGAATAGGGTGCCTGCTTCTGGTCCAGTGCTACATTATGACTATAATTAGGACAATAATTGTGGAGGTGTTAACATTGGAGGGAACATTGACATTGTTTTTTTTTATCGTTCCAATTGATTGGGAAGAGACAAAATTAGTGGTAGTTAAAGTATTTCCATAATTCTCCACAATTCTGTTCCCCAATCAGGCAGAAACTTACCAAGAAGGCAACATCACACCCAACCAGCACTTCCCCAGAAATGGATTTTGTTGCAGGATAGAATTGTTGTGAGTGGCAGTCTATGCGTTCGTTTGATATTACCTTGAGTCATATTCCAATCCAAATAAAGTGGGAATCTAGGTGTTCTCTGACCTGAGTTGTTTACATGAGGATAGTGTGGAGTAATTAAATGGTATCTTTTCCTCTTCTTTTGCAATTGATAACATTCTATCACATTATGTTTCTCCTTTGTTAAATTTTGCAGATAAGAGTACAAGGAAGTCAACAGAGGGCCACAAAGCAAAAAACATCCTGTGCCCGATGGAACTACACTGCTATATATATATCACTAGGCGGATTTCATTCATCGTGTCTTTCAGAGAACTGACAAGAGACACAGGATACACTGAAATCTTTTACTCCACATATCTACACTGCTGAACCCACCATGGTTGGCAAGCAGAGCAGAAGCCTCAGTGAGATTGGTGAAATTCCACCTGGTATCCTATTACCATATTTTAAAGCCAGTCAGATCAGCAAAAGGGTGTCCATTTATAGACTATCTATAGATCCAGCCTGAACAGTCAGATGAGTCCCATTAATTTACATGTGCCTGTTTACAGTGTGAAATAAATAAATTAAATGTCTAAAAGTATGGGTCAAGTAAAGGGTAGTAAACATTGATAGGAGTTATTTATAGACCATATAATAATGTTCGTGATGTAAAACACAGCATAAATCAGTAAATTAGATGTGCATAACAGATATAGTATAATAATCATGAGAAAATTTAATCTAAATATATTGTGGACAAGTCAAATTATATGTATATGGTGGTGGGTGATTTTTAGATCAATAAATTTTAAAACTAGCTGCAGATAAAGCTATTTTAGATCTCAGTTTATATAACATGAAAGGGTTAAATAACTTTGTGCTGAAGTTAGAACATAGAACATAGAACATAGAATAGTACAGCACATTACAGGCCCTTCAGCCAACAATGTTGTGCCAAACCTCAAAGCCTGCCTGCCATATAACCCCCCCCCCACCTTAAATTCCTCGATCTACCTGTCTAGTAGTCTCTTAAACTTCACTAGTGTATCTGCCTCCACCACTGACTCAGGCAGTGCATTCCATGCACCAACCAGCCTCTGAGTGAAAAACCTTCCTCTAATATCCCCCTTCAACTACCCTCCCCTTACCTTAAAGCCATGTCCTCTTGTACTGAGCAGTGGTGCCCTGGGGAAGAGGCGCTGGCTGTCTACTCTGTCTATTCCTCTTAATATCTTGTACACCTCTATCATGTCGCCTCTCATCCGCCTTCTCTCCAAAGAGTAAAGCCCTAGCTCCCTTAATCTCTGATCATAATCCATACTCTCCAAACCAGGCAGCATCCTGGTAAATCTCCTCTGTACCCTTTCCAATGCTTCCACATCCTTCCTATAGTGAGATGACCAGAACTGGACACAGTACTCTAAGTGTGGCCTAACTAGAGTTTTATAGAACTGAATCATTACATTGTGTCTCTTAAACTCTATCCCTCGAATTATGAAAGCTAATACCCCATAACCTTTCTTAACTACCCTATCTACCTGTGAGGCAACTTTCAGGAATCTGTGGACATGTACCCCCAGATCCCTCTGCTCCTCCACACTCCCAAGTATCCTGCCATTTACTTTGTACTCTGCCTTGGAGTTTGTCCTTCCAAAGTGCACCACCTCACACTTTTCCAGGTTGAACTCCATCTGCCACTTCTCAGACCACTTCTGCATCCTATCAATGTCTCTCTGCAATCTTCGACAATCCACTACACTATCTACAACACCACCAAACTTTGTGTCATCTGCAAACCAGGTCCACATCCAGGTTATTAATAAAAATCAGAAGAAGTAGAGGTCCCAGAACAGATCCTTGTGCGACACCACTAGTCACAACCCCCCAATCTGAATGTACTCCCTCCACCACAACCCTTTACCTTCTGCAGGCAAGCCAATTCTGAATCCACCTGGCCAAACTTTCCTGGATCCCATGCGTTCTGACTTTCTGAATAAGCCTACCGTGTGGAACCTTGTCAAATGCCTTACTAAAATCCATGTAGATCACATTCACTGCACTACCCTCATCTATATGCCTGGTCACCTCCTCAAAGAACTCTATCAGGCTTGTTAGGCACAATCTGCCCTTCACAAAGCCATGCTGACTGTCCCTGATCAGACCATGATTTTCTAAATGCCCATAGATCCTATAAGAATCTTTTCCAACAGCTTTCCCACCACAGACCTAAGGCTCACTGGTCTATGATTACCCAGACTATCCCTACTACCTTTTTTGAACAAGGGGACAACATTCGCCTCCCTCCAATCCTCCGGTACCATTCCCATCAACAACGAGGACATAAAGGTCCTAGCCAGAGGTTTAGCAATCTCTTCCCTTGCCTCGTGGAGCAGCCTTGGGGGATATTCTGTCAGGCCCCGGGGACTTATCCGTCCTGATGTATTTTAACAACTCCAGTACCTCTTCTCCCTTAATATCAACATCAACCCCATTCATATTGTCCTCACTGTCATCAAGTTATGATAATATGATAGAATTTCACATTGAATTAGAAACTGATTTGGTTCAAACTGAAACCATGATCTTAAATTTTAAAGTAAACTCTTAAGGTTTAAGGAAAATTAACTCTGGATGATGGAGAAAATATATTGAAGGTGGCAAGCAAAGGCAAATACTTATAAAGAGAAATAAAAAATGGCAGAAAATATTCTTCTAGTCACAAGGAAAAGTGATTAATTCATAGTTGACAAGAGACATTAAAGATAGCATTTAATGAAAGGAAGGGTCTTATAAATCTGTCAGAAATTGCAGTGGGCCTTAGATTAAGAGCATTTTTGAATTCTGCAAAGGACGACCAGAAATTGACATGAAAAGGCAAACCCATGTATGAGAATAGACTCGCAAGAAAGGAAACCTAAGGCAAGTGCTTCTGTAGGTATGTAAAAAAGAAAAGGTGAGTGAGGGCAAATGTGGATTCATTACAGAAAAGAGAGAAGTTGTAAAAAAAACCCAGTAATATCAAAGTTTGCAATTGTTATCATAGAGGAACGTAAAAATTCGTTCTACAAATATTAAGAAACAAAGTGTCTGACAAAAATGAGGAACTTGAGGAAGTACATAGTGGTACCAGAGAAGTTAGCAAATTTCAAAGATGATCGGTCTCAAGGAGCCAAGGAGCAACACACAGAGTTTGAAAGCGGAGTCTATAAAAATTGTGAATGCTCAACCTCTGGTTCTCCAAAACAGCATTGATCCAAGAGAGAAAGCAGTAACCATCAACCTGAAACATCTATCAATGATTGGTAGGGAAGGTGGAGAAATCTTTAGCAAGGGATGTTATACAAACGTTTGTAAAAGAACACTGCAAAAAGAATAATAGTATTGAGCAGATTCACATGGGGTTAATTAAAGGAAAGTAGTGTTTATCTTATCTGTTGGAGTTCTTTGATTGTACAACTGGTAGAGCAGATAGAGTCAAGGCAGTGGTTTTGATATACTTAGATTTTTTTGTTTGACCTTTAATAGATTCTACACAGGAAGTAAGTCAACAAGATTAAAGCATACAGCACTGGGAGTAAAATATCTCAATGGATCAATCTCTATTGGACGGAAAGAAAAATGTTGGGATAAAAAATCTGCTGGAGTTAGCAGACTGTAACTATTGGGGTTCTGGAATAATTACTTGGTCAGCTTTTTAGAATCTATGTCAATGATGCAATGAAGGTTACTAAAGGCCACATTTCTAGGTTTGCTGATAATACCAAGCAAGGTGGGACTGTGCATACTGGGGTAATTATAAAGTGGCATCAGGGGCAGATGGACACACCAAGTAAGCCAGCAAGAGTATGGCAGATGAGGCTCAAACATTGATCCCTGCAGTACCTCATTTGCTACAGCCAGCTACCTGAGAAAAGATTCATTTATTCCTGCTCTGTAACACATTCAAACAACTCAAGTTAGTTGTCAAGTACAATCTTCCTTTCATAGTTTCATAGTAATTTTGAAGAATCACAATCATTATTTTTAAATTGTTCTGTTATCCCATCCTTTATAATAGACTTGAGCTTTTTCTCCACTGCCAATGTTAGGCTAACTGATTTGTAGTTTTCTGTTTTCACTTTCCTTCCTTCATTAAATAATGGAACTATACTCATCACCCTCTGATGTACAGGAACAATTCCATAATTCATAGAATTTCTTAAAATTCCAAACACTGCATTCACTATTTCAGAGCTGTTAGCCGATCTACACTATTTACTGTTAGTCCCAGCAAACTCATGGCAGCCAATAACATAAAAGAACATGAAAAACAGTAGACTGTCATTTGGCCTCTCAAGCCTCTTTCATTGTTCAGTATGATTGTGGCTGATTCTCACCAATTGTGCTGCTTGATTCCTGCCTTAGTATCTCCTTTAGTTCACTCACTTGCAAAGCTGGTAGTAACTTCCATTATCAGTTACTGAGCAGATTGCCTCTGGACCCCTCCAAAAAAGACACTGTTGCAACCCAGATAAGTGTTAGTCATAGGAAACAATGTTTCTCCCCATCCCTAGTGTCCATGGTAGGATCAGCTAAGCATATCAGCAGTGTGCATATGTTTGCACAGACAGCACTGAAACTTTACATTGGAAATGTACGTTCTCATAGGCATTCTCTACACACTCTGTAACTATGCTCAGAAATTATTTGCATTTCAACTGGTTTTTCATCACTGTACACATATAAAATTCTCCCATACATACACTGGCAAACTTCCATTTGGCATTAAGTAGCTTCTTCTCAATTCAAATCGAATACATCTCCATGTCTATCACAGCTGTACTTGCCTGTTATTAAATGACTTTGCTGCAAGGCAGTTGCTCTAAAGCTTTATATTGAAACACCTATCCATAAAGTTCAATCTTTGGGTATCCAATAGAGAAGGGGAGTGTTGTTAGCAGTCGGCATATCCACTGGGATTTTTGTTCCTGTCTTTGTCAGTCTTTCCAATTTGGGTTTAAGTTTGCCCTGGAGATCTACCAAGACAAGCCCTGGTAGCTGCTTCCTTACATTTAGGGCTAGAATGTCTTTGCTTTCTACTTTCTCTGTACTGTGTGGCTGTGACTTTTGTGACTGAAATGATTATTTACATTAAAGCTACGTTCTTCATCCTATAACCACTTCCCTTTATCAGAATCCTTTGCTGAACAGGAATGTTTCAAAGTAAAGATGCACAATTTTCTAGTTTTCCACATTTTATCTCCCTTTAGTTAATGTCCAGCAGAGAACATCCACCAGTAAGCTTCTTTGCAGCATTGGAGTATGCCTAATGCATGTGAGCCATTGGTTTCAACCACACCACCTTGAGAGAATTTAGAATATCTCATCAACTCAGCTCTTTTCCCCACTCTATGAGCGTTCAGTGCTTAAAAAAAATTATATCTACATCCTGTGTACCTTACACCCACGTGCAGGCCTTTTATTTTCTATTCAGTCATATTAAAAACCACAATCCCTTTAACACAAGGTTTCCTAACCATTGTTATGCCATGGACCCTTTCCATTACCAAGGGGTTTGTGGATCCTATTTGGGAGTATTTTTGGTTTAAAACATATCAAAAAATATTGACTTCAGTGATCAACCTTCAGATCTGAATTTGCATTGTAGATTAAATTTCAAATGCAAAAGAATGAAATGCAGACCAGACAAACCAGGAAACAGACACTTAATTAATTGTTTACATATGCACGAACCCAACCAACATCCCATCACATGGATACAACAGTAATTCACACTTATTGTGGGTGTGATGTTGGGAAGATCCAGACATCAGAAACTGTTACATGTAGAGTAGTCCAAAGGAAGCATTGTAAATATGTATTGTCCTGAAATTTGATTTTTAGCACAGTAAATGCTGTGTAGTATTGGACTCTCTTTCTCTTATTTGTGATATTTTGTTGAATAATGGGACTGCTTCATGTCTACCAGCACTTCTCTCTGGTGACTTCATTCACACAACAACAGATCCGAGGTTGGGAATCCCTCCTTTAATATCTAAGCCTCCTCATGTGCTATTTTTCTCATGCTTCAATCAATCTAATTGCTGCTGTAGGCTATCTGACATTTCCAAAATGGTTTTGGATGGTTTTTTTAGCATTTTAAAATTTCATGTACTTCTCCTGAGTTAATTTCATCTCATTCAATAGACTTTCCATCAATGTTGATGGGCCCTTCAAACCTTCAAAACTGCAACCTTTTCCTTAATATCCTGTTTCTGTTTAAATATTATTGAAGGATCCTGGTTGCAAGTAAAAAGCAATGTATTTTTAAACTTGATTTCTTTTCAAATACTTTCAGTTTGGTGCCTTTGAAGCCCTCTCCAGCTTTGCCCTGCCTTCAGATTATATTTGGGCCTTTAATCTAATGCTTTCTTATTGACCCTAGTTTCTTTGTCCATTGGCAGGAACCCTTTCAGCTGCCTCTGCTGTATTTCAGTAATCCCGTCCTTTAACACCATCACAGCTTCCCACTGACAACAATAACACGTATTTCTTTTATTATCTATTCAGTCAGACCTGCTTTATTTACCAAATCCCACTCCACAGATTGGGAACTAGTTCTTCCCTTTTCCCCCTGCAGGGTGTTAGGGATATCTGCACATTAAAGTAGAGGTGCAAATATGAATTTCTGATTTTAAGATATCTAAACACTGTCAGCAGAACAGTGGTATATATTATTTACATTTTTTTGAACTCTTCCTTTTGATTGAGTAACCAACTATCGCTCTGCTTCTGAGGGAGGAAGCTGGAAAAGAATGCCTCTGGCTAATAAAGGGGAATGTTCCCAAAGCATAATACAGAATTTCAAGTTCTTTCCAGTTTTCTTTATACTTCTCATATCTTCATGCTAGTTAAAGTGGTTAGTGCCAATGGTGCACTTGAAGTGTGTGCACTGTCATAATGTAAATAATGTAGAAGCCAATTAATGCACAGCCGCGTTTTAAACAACAATATCTTAATGACCAGGTAATATACAGTATGCTAGTGATGTTGGTTAAGGGTATAAATAGTAGCTGGGCTAGCAGGAAGATATTATCCCTTCTTTTAAAATAATACCTTGAAATATATCAGGCTTTACTCAAGCTTATGTTGAAAAGGTGCCATCTCTGACAGATAGGTGCTCCTGCATCTCCATATTCCATCAAAAAACCACAATCTTGGGTTTGGAGGCTTGTGTGCCTCAATGACCCAGTAAGCTATGTTGGCTGGAGTCAGGGCTTTATGCTTTGCGTCTTGGAGGAATCATCCATGCCAAACGGGTCAAGGAGCAGAGGCCAGACGAAGAGTGGTCCACTGGTCCACCAGGTTCATGGGTTTGCCTCAGAGCTAACAATCCAGACTGACAAAATTGTTACAGAAACAGAAATGAAGAATCCTTCTACATCTTCATTTGTAGATGTAGAATGTAACAGTATTCTAGAGTCTCCACCCAGGACTTGTATGACTGATAATAGTGAAAACCAAGATGAAGCTACTAGCATGATGAAGGAAACCCTGAACATTGTGAGAGATGGAGGATCTTCATTGCTACCCTAAACACCAGTGGTGTAATGGGTAGTAGGATAAGATCTCTATATTGGAAAGTCGGCTTAGACTTTGCACTGAAATAATGCTAGAACTCACAAAGCCTGCATTTTCAGGTGTACTGATACCAACAATGAAGCAACAGATGAAGTTGTTATGCAGGCCTTATTAATGTCTATAACAAGATGCAGAAAAAGACAAATTAACTCCATCTGCATGCGTGGAGAGAATTAAAACAAACAAAACAATGAAGTTATAAAACATGGTTCATCTTTAGCTCTTATGTATATGCCATTCTTAGGTTTAACAACTTTGGATATCTGGTTACATCAGGCCATACACATGAGAAGGCATGGAAAGAGGATACAAGCAGCTTCCAGCTGGAATCCCTGCATCACCGACACATGGTAAGTAAGCTTCAATTTACTTGAACTGGAGATAAGGGTGATACACTGGAATTAAATCCACTCACATAATAGTGTTTCAGTCATTTTACCCCCCCCCCCAGAAAAGTTTGCATTGCGACAAGTTACAAGACATTTCAACAGAGAATTTTCTTAAGTACGGTCCAAAATAAACACTTGAAACCCATTTAGCACTGGTTCAAATTGTTTCCTAGGCCAAAGTCTGTCACTGACGCAATGCAATAAATCACTCAAAATAATCTGTAGCTATCTTCCAAAAATATCTATTGCTGCCTGGGGTCTCAGTTCATAAGCGTTCCTTAGTCTGAATCTTTCCAGTTCTACTTACTCAAAGAGACAACTTCAAGCTGTCAGGCCTAATCACACAACTCTCCTGAGTAAAGACTTTTCCTCAAATCATTAGCCAAACTTTCTGTTTAACTCCATGGTTTTATTCTCTGGTTATTCGTCACTCAAAAGTTTCCAGAAGTGCTCTCTTCATCTTAAGCACAAGAGATTCTGCAGAGGCAACACACACAAAATGCTGGAGGAACTCAGCAGATCAAGCAGCATCTATGGAGAGGAATAAAGAGTCGACATTTTGGGCCAAGACTCTTCCATCTGTTCATCTGCTCTTCCAGCAGATTATATCCAGAATAAATATTGCATGAAGTGCGTAAATAATTCAAATTTGAAATATTATTTACCAAAAACTGCATAAACAAAATATTTCTGATCCTATTTCTGATCCAGTTGCTACTTACAATATGGTTTATATTATTTATTAGTCTCGGCACCTGTAAGTACTTTGTTTTTTTAGAAGGTAAAAGATAAGTGGAAAGTCTCAGGAGAATACTGGACACAATTTGACACTAACTGCATAAGATAAAATTAAGGGGAGATATCTAAAAGCTTGGTCAAAGAGAAAGTGTGTTAATTTGCCCTAAGGAAAATAAGAAAAGCTTATATTTTGGGCAGTCATTGTGTTTCAGTTTTTATGTTAATCCAAAAGTGGTCATAGTTGATCATTCTTAGCTATTTCTGAATAATTCATATTTTTGACTGGTATTTGCACAATGGGCCAATTGACCCCTTTTTATGCTGTGCCTTCCATGACTCTATGAATACCAAAGTGACAATGCTTTCAGAGTCATATTGAAGTCAATCTTGCAAATGCATACAATATAACCATATCTTTTCATTCTACCAGTCCTTCTGTGTACATTGGGAAATCAGATTCAGATTCTGTTAATATTAAGAAAACATAATCATTATTATTCATATTATTAATCATTAGTCTCTCAGAACATCAGAAATTAATTACTTAATCTGTGAAAGCACGAAGAATTATACAGTCCCAAAACTTTCTTAGCACTGACCTAAGAGTTAACTGGACATCTCAGTTCTTCTCATGGATAGTCGCTACTATATAAATCTGTCTTAATTTCTATGAACTTCTATCCATCTGCCAATGCACACAAGTAGGCATCTTTTTGAGATTTTGTTTTAAATTTAAAAACTGCACATAATAAGGTCTTTATGAGGATTTCTGCCAAGACTAAAAGGTGCTAATGACCTTAAAATTGTCTGTGTGCCATAACGTCCTGTGGCACAAGGGTATAACTGATGAGTTAAATTGATGAGTTATTTTCACTTACAGAGCTGAGGTTTTTTTTAATACTTTTCAAATGGAAGCAAAGAGTGAATGTACATTTTGCTAATGGTAGTCACAGGATATTATTGTTTCAGCAAGGTGAAACTACCACAAAATTGTCTTTGATTAAAGATCCAAAGTTTTGGAAGAGAGCAAATTGTGGCTTTGTTTTTGTGAACTGAGAATAAAGAAATCCATTTCTTGCTTACAGTATGACTGTTTAAAGCTCATTCATTTATTTTATGTAAATCAGTCAATTGATGATATGAAAATAATTCCCCACTGTTCAGTGCATACGCAGAATAATTTATGCAAAGACATTGAACTGTTCTTTTACCACATATATTTGATGTTCTCTGTAATAAGCTTCAGGTCATGCTACTGCTGATTTAAATGTTGGTGAGAGAACATAAATCACAGGATCCTGAGGGATATAACGTCATCTGAATCAATGCTGCTGCTGAAGCCAAGAAAATAAAACTGAAAGTTGCAACATACAATATTAGGACAATGGATTAAACAATCTATAACAGTTAAGATCAGCCCTTAGCCAATCAGCGACTGGCATCTTATTTATAATGGACTGATTACTTTGACGGAATTTTGTTAATTTGGATGGGTGTTATTGCAATTCAAAATTATAGAGCATACTGTATATGATGTCCATAATGCATTGAAAGTGGTTAAAATATAGGATTATAAGAAGAGGTATAGGGTACAAGAGCTGCAATGTCATGTTGAAAGCTTACATAATGCTAGTTCAGTCACAATTGGAATATACTGTTCATTTCTGGGCAACACATTTTATGAAGGATGTGAAAATTCTGGAAAAGGTGTAGAAGAGATTTACCAAAATGATTTAATGAGTTAGAGACTTCAGTTACATATATAAAAGCTGAGAAATGGGTGAAGCAGGTACAATAACAACATTTTAAAGATTTGGACTGGTACATGGATAGGAAAATTTTAGAGGAAAATTAGCTAAACAGCACCAATGGTAGGCAGAAATTCACAGTCAAGAGCCAGGGGATTTTTCTTTTAGCTAAGTTTATCTTTCTAACATAGGAGCAGGAACCTCTAGAGATCAGAGGCTTGCTTTTTATTGAGATAAACTTCCAATCAGTATTCTTTGTTTAGCTTCTTCTCTTAAACATGAGCCAGTCTTCAGTTTTTAATGTAAATGGAAATGAATAATCAGCCTGTAGTTAAAAAGACAGCTTTGCAAGCAAATCCACTGTCTATAGAACACAGGATGTTGGCCCAGAGCACATGGACTGATTTTTCAAGAGCTGCCATGTACGACAATGGGTTATGTTAATTGGGCTGGTTTTAAAGCAGACAACATGGCTATTTAGGTCAAGTTCAAGTTCAAAATAACCCATTGTAATCTACAGTGGATTGGTTAGTAAATATTTTGACAGGCTTGTTCAATGAGGTTATAAGAAGTATTTTATACAGGTGAGATGGGGAGAAGAAACCACCTTGGTGAGGGAATTCCAGACCTCAGGGTTTCGGCAGCTGATGACATGATCACCAATGATGAAAGTATTTAAATTGGGAGATGGCAGCAGCTAGAACTGGAAAGTACACAGATATTAGGGGATTGCATAGCTGGAGGATGGTATGCATGCAGATATGTACAGTAGCATATGGGGTAATACAGTAAGTGGTTTGAAAGCAAATTCAAAACAGAATCTTTATGTACACTTGTAATAACCAAAGTTCAAAGTAAATTTATTATCAAAGTATGTATAATTACTGATTTGTTTACTTATGGGCATTCACAATTTGTAGAAAACCACAATAGAATCAATAAAAAAACTACACACAAATGAAGATGGACACGCAACCAAAAATACAAAAAAGTAATATTGAGAACATTAGTTGTAGAGTCCTTGAAAGTGAAGTCCTCAGTTGTGGAATCAGTTCGGTGTTGAAGTGAGTGAATTTATCCAGGCTGGTACAGGAGCCTATTGGTTGAAGGTTAATAACTGTTCCTTCAAGATGAAAAAGTAATATATGTAAAGCTTATGAAGCTAGAATCAAACAGAGCCCTTGAGGATTATAAAGAAGGCTGAAAAGAAATCAAGAAAAAAATTACAAAATCAAGGATGGGCTAAGAAATGTCCTTTGCAAATAGGATTAAAGAGAATCTCATGGCATTCAAAACATACATAGAGAGTTTCAAAGAAGATGTAAAGTGCAGGTTTTTACAAAGTGTGTGGCATGTGTCTGGAATGTGCTGCCTGGGGTGGGGGTAAAGGCAGATACTTTAGGGAGTTTAAAGAGACATTTAGACAGGCCTATAAATGTAAGGAAAATCAAAGGATATGGATATTGTGTGGGCAGAAGAGATTAGTTTGGTTGACGATTTGATTACCAATTTAATTGGGTCAGCACAACATTGTGGTCAGTAGAGCCTGTTACTATGCCTTATGTTATATGAACCTGGTGGTGTGGATCTAAGGCTCCTGTACCTCTTTCCAAATGGCAGAGGTGAAAAGAGAGCACAGCTTAGATGGTGGGTCCTTGATGATGGATCTACTTTCTTGTGGCAGCATTTCTTGTAGATGTGCTCTAATTGTGGGGAGGATATTTGATATGAGGCACT
Source organism: Hypanus sabinus (assembly GCF_030144855.1). Taxonomy (NCBI): domain Eukaryota; kingdom Metazoa; phylum Chordata; class Chondrichthyes; order Myliobatiformes; family Dasyatidae; genus Hypanus; species Hypanus sabinus. Next base: position 69,566,324 of record NC_082712.1, read on the forward strand.
GGGCTGTATCCATCACTATTTGTAGGCTTTTCTGTTAATGGGCATTGGTGTGTCCATTCCTGGCCATGAAGCAACTAGTCAAGATACTCTTATTGTACGTCTGTAGAAGGTCGTCAGTGTTTTAGATGCCCTGCCAAATCTGTGCAAATGTCCCAGAAAACAGAGGTGCAACTGTGTCTTCTTTGTAATGGCACTTATGTGGTATTCCAAGGACAGATCCTTTGAAAAGATCCTTTGAAATAATAACAACAATGGATTTTTAAGTTACTGACCCTCTCCAATTCCAATCCCTTGATGAGGAATGGCTCATGGAACTCTGGTTTCGTCAACCAGTGTTCACTAATCAGCTCGTTGGTTTTGCTAATGTTGAGTGAGAGGTTGTTGCGGCACCATTCAGCCAGATTTTCGAACTCTCTCAAGATCCTGATTTGTCACCGTTTTTTATTGGGACAACAACATTGGTGTCATCAGCTAAGTTGAATATGGTATTGGAACCATACTGTGCCTCATAGTCTTAAGTATAAAATGCTTAGAGTAGGGGGCTAAGCACACAGCCATGTAGACACCCACCCACTCAAAAGTGTCCTTATAAAATCTTTGACAGCCTTTGGGTATTCAGTCAGAACCTCTGATGAGTCCTTGAAAATGGCCCAGTCTACCGACTCAAAGTAATCCTGTAACCACCTATATTTTGTCTTTACCTCTGGTCCCTTGCCCTTTAGCCTCTGCTTATATACTGTTAAGAAAAGGACAACCGATGATCAGACTTCCCAAACTGCAGTCGAGAGTTGAGAGGCTGCATTCTTAGTGGTAGAGCAGAAGTGGTCGAGTGTGTTGGGACCCCTGGTGCTGCAGGTGATATGTTGATGATAATTGGACAGAGATTTCTTCAAGCTAGCCTGACTGAAGGCCCCAGCAAGCATGTGAAATGCATTGCAGTTGGCTGTTTCTTTTTTTGTCTGCTAATCACAGCAGTTAATACATCCAGTGCTTGATTAACATCTGCCTTTGTGCTATGTAAACTGCGGCTAGGGTCACAGTGGATAGCTCTCTTGGTAAGTAGAAAGGTTGCCACTTAATCATTAGATGCTCTAGCTCTATTGTCCCAGACTTATCGCAGAGATAGTAGTAGCATGTTGCTACAACGGTTAGTGGTGCTGTTTCAAAGTTGCAAGGACTGAAGTTAAATGCTGATTGTCTGAATTCTCCTTGTGACTGTGCAGGTTAACTTCAAATGCTCCAGTTTCCAACCATATACAAAAAAATGTGCTGATGGGTAGATTAATTAATTACTTTTAATTACTCTGGGAAAAGTGAAAGGACATTCTAGAATTGATTGGCATGAGACAAACCTCTTATGTCATGGGGAGATTTGAGTATGAAAACCTTATGAATGAAAACTATTTAAACTCTTTTGCAGACTGGCATACAAATAATAATTATATTCAGACCTTAACTTAAGAAATAACTTTTTAAGATAATGTTAGATTTGTGAAATTTTGAGCTTATTTCCACTTATATCATATTACTTAATGTCTGTTAGAACATCAGGATGAATAGTCCTGATAATAATTGGAAAGTTTGTTTCAAATAAACTCTTGGAAAGCAAAATGTATCACAGATATAAATGAGCAGACAGGAACAAGTTGTGATCCATGGTGGGAAAAAATATATTGATGTTAAGACCCACAGCTGTAACATAACAGCTTAGAGCATTCACTCATTCTTGAGAGAGGCAAAATTCATGGCCCATGTGTAAACAACATGAGACTTAAAGTTGCTGAATGATGGCATCAGAGTACCTTGGTAAGGTAGCAGGGGATGGAATTTGCCACAGTCTGGACAGAAAATATGGCACACCTCCTAAAGTATCATTGAATAATAAAAAAAAAATTGAAATTACAATGTAGGAAGGCTAATTATTTGGTACAAATCCAAAAAATGGTGAGAGCCGTTGAATTATTTTTAATTCGGTACTCATACCTTATTTAAATATTAAGTTTGCAGTCGTGTCTTAAAACAAATATTGTATCTGCATGGTTTGCACAAGCATGGGCTAGAAAAACATACTCACGTTGAAGAGTTACTCATAAAGAGTACAGGTAAAGAAGATCAAAAGCAGAACTACACCAACAGTTAAAGAAATTATTTAATCCCAAATCCTTCGGCATTGCTGTCAATGGCCGATCTTTCTCAACTGGGGTGTATTCCTGCAACTTGCTCTTTCACTGCCTTGGTGACAGCTACACATCTGTGGATAGCATAAGTGTAGCATGATATATGGGGCACCATGGTAGCATAACAGTTAGTGCAACTCTACTACATCTTGTGGTGTCAGAGTTTGGAGTTTAGTTCTGGTGTTCTCAGTAAGATAGTTTGCACATTCTTCCCATGAGAGCATGGGTTTTTTCTGGGTGTTCTAGTTTCCTTCTGTGGTCCAAAGACGTACTGTTCAGTAGGTTAATTGTGCATTTAGATTGTCCTGTGATTAGGCTAGGGTTAAACAGGTGGGTTGCTGGGTGGCACAGCTCAAAGGGTCGGAAGCAGCTGTTCCTTGCTGCATCTCTAAAAATCTTCTAAGTACAGCATAGAAACCATTTATTCGGCCCATGATGTCCACAGGAACCAAGATTTCCATCAAAGCAAGTCCCATTTGCCCACATTTGGCTCATATCCCTCTCCACCTTTCTTATCTATGTATCTGTCCAAATTTCTTTTAAATGCTGTTAATGTACCTGTCTCAGTCATTTCCTCTGGCAACTCATTCCATTTACTGAGCACTCTCTGGGGGTAATATTGTTTCTGGCTAAATCTCTCTCCTTTCACCTTAAATCTGTGCCATCTAGTTCTTGATTCCCCAGTTCAGGGAATGTTCACCCCTCTATGCCCTTCTCTATTAGATCATCACTGCATCACTCATTCTAGAACACAGAACATAGAAATCTGCAGCACATTACAGGCCCTTCGGCCCACAATGTTGTGCCGAACATGCAACCTACTCTCCTACTCTAGAAACTGCCCAGAATTTCCCTAGTGCATAGCCCTCTATTTTTCTAAGCTCCATATACCTATCTAAGAGGCAATGCATTCCACACACTCACCACTCTCTGTGTGAAAAACCTACCCCAAACATCCTCTCGGTACCTATATCCAAGCTCCTTAAACTATGCCCCCTCATGTTAGCTATTTCAGTCTAGGAAAAAGCCTCTTCCTATGAACATAATCAATGCCCGTCATTATCTTATACACCTCTATCAGATCACCTCTCATCCTCCATTGCTTCAAGGAGAAAAGGCCAAGTTCACTTAACCTATTGTCATAAGTTACGCCTTCCAATCCAAACAACATCCTTGTAATTCTCTTACATTCCAATGAATAAAATTGTCAGCAGTTCAACCTCTCTCTATAGCTCATGCACTACCAACATCCAAAGCTCAATAACACAGCACTCAACTCCTCCCTCGGTTAACTGATTTTTTATCCTTTTGTCTTTGTGATCAACAGATCATAATCAATAAGGATGGACAGCGATCACTCCACCGTGATCCTCTGCAATACTGCCCTTTCAAGACAGTGTCCACAGCCCCCTACTCTACTCCCTATACACTCACGACTGTGGTGTCAGATTCTGCTCAAACTCCATTGATAATATTGCAAATGATACCACCATAGAGGGCAATATCTAAAACAATAATCAGTCAGAGAATAGAGAGGAGCTAGAGAGCCTAGTGACATGATGTCACAACAACACTTTCTCCTTAATGACAGCAGAAAAGAGCTGGCCGAGGAAGTGGGATGGTGCAAATAGTATTGTTGACATCAATAATACAGACATTAACATAGTTGAGAGGTTCAAGTTTCTAGGAGTGAACACCACCTGTCCCGGTCTAACTGACTAGATGCCATGGACCCGAAAGCTCATCCAGACCTCTGATTCCTCAAGAGGCTAAATAAATTTGGGGCATGTCTCCTTTGACTGTTACCAGTTTTTATCGATGCAGCAAGGAAAGCATCCTATCTGGCTGCATCAATTTTGGCATGGCAATACCTGCCAGTAACCTCAGGAATCTGCAGAGAGTTGTTGACACTGCTCAGTACATCCCAGTAACCAGACCTCCTTCCATCAACTCTGCCCACATTTCTCATTGCCTCAGTAAAATAGCCACAAAATGAACATTGTCACCTTCCCTGAACATTCTCTCTTCTCCCTCCCATCGGGCAGGAGGTGCAAAAGCCTGAAGAGCAGACTCAGTACCAGCTTCCATCCTGCTATTATAAGGTTATTGAATGGTTTCCTAGTAAGTGTAAAGGGGGGTTTCTTTTTTCTCTTTGTTGGGAAAGGGTTTCCTTTTGTAACTAGCAGGAATGCTAATTTACTGATAACGAGAATGGTATTCCTTTGTAAACCAAATGGGGATTAATTTTCTTTCTTCTGAGTCTGTAAGCTTTTGTTGACGGGCTTTTGGGCAGATCGGCGCGAGGGGGTCGAGAGAGAGGACGCAATGCTCTAAGCTGGGCGAGGATCGGACCCCAAAGGGGGGTCCGAGGCCGGGAGATTCTCCGAGGAGTGGGGGGGGGGGGGGGGGGATGAAGCTGGATGTGCTTGGTTGACCACTCGGAGGGTCCTGAGCTGTTTGGAGAGTCGAGGAGTTCGGAGGGGAATTGAGCTCCAACGGTTGAGCACAAAGTGGTTTGGACTTTGATAAGTTTGGCGCCTTTTCTTTAATTTTCTCTTCATATATACTGTATCGTTATTAATCACTTGGTTATAGTAACCTTTATAAATTGTACTCATTTAATCGCATATGGTGTACTGTCTGTTTTTGGGCGAGGCGGGGACATCACACAGCATCCACACCAGCTGATTACCCAGTTTGGCGGGGCCGAAGGCTGCTCCCCCAGACGAGAACGAGCTGAGCGAGCCTGAGGTGACCCAGGGAGTTACATAAGAAAAAAAGATGGACTTCTGACCTCACAATCTATCTTGTTTGGCCATAAAACATATTATTTACTTGCACTTCACTTCCTCTGTGCAATATTTTATTCTGCACTCTGAATATTTCCCCTTGTACTATCTCAATGCACTGCTGTAATGAACAAATGTGTATGAGCAGTTTGTGAGGCAAGTTTTTCACTGTACCTCAGTACATGTGACAATAATTAACCAATTTGCCAACATTGGAGCATAACATTTAGCTCACATTTACAGGGCAAAATGTCCAACAACCAGAACAGTTTTTCATGCACACAGAAATGCCTGCTCAGTAAATTGTCAATCCCCATTATGGAGATTTTGGCCCAATCTATCTCTAGTGTACATGCCTCATCAAATCGAGGGCCATTATCAGACAATGGTCAAGATTAATTTTCAATTAATAAGGATTTAAATTTATAATATATTCACCAGCTTGTGCATATGCTGCTGCCATGCCATGATTCTCCCAAAATGCTTTTTAATCAATTTTCCATTCATCATTTCAGTGACCTGAAAGTCAGTACAGAATGCCAATAGGCCCAAAAACTGCATCATATTTGCGAATGTTAGTGCCGATCCTGCATTAAGTCTTAATTTCCCATACACTTATTTCCACTTGAACTTCAGTGGTGATATTTGTCTGGATACTTAATACCACTATCCAAAAGTATATATCTCCCTCCATGTTTCATAGTATAACAGTTATATTTCATTAAGTTTTCTTTTGCCTCTTCACCTGCTGTTAGAAAATATTTTTAAAATTTTTCTCCTAAGAATATTATTTCAAAGCTTAATTTAATTTGAAGACCAAGCAATATCACTGAGTCAACTGCACCACAGAACACTGTATGCATTTCTTGTTTCTGCATTGAAACTTTATTTTTAGTTTCAAGATGGAATATGGTTGTAGAACTTTATTGTGGTTCACATCATTTTCTTAAAAGTACAATGTGGATTGAGATGAAACATGATAATGTCTGATTACACACTCTGTAAATTTGTTTGCGTAACTGTACATCATCAAAAAGTGCTAAAAGTTGGGAATGTGTTATGTCAGAGGTAGACATGATAGAAAGGAACATTAGTTTCTTCTTCAGGCAAAATTAATTGAACTTCTAAACATTGAATGTTGTAAGTAATTACTTCACTCCTGTTTACATGATAGAAATGAATGTCGTCAAGCATGGAGCAGAATGAAAGACAAGATAAGAAAAATGCATTTGTATGGTTCATTGTAATTTGCTGAGAACACATTTCTTTAAGAAAAAGGAAGCTCAGGCAGTTAAAAGTGAGAAGATACATCCTGCAAACACTTAAAATGGAGGAATTCAAAGTGAGCAGGGAAACAACAGTGTGAGTGAATGCAGGAGGGCAATATATTAGGACAATAATTTGGAGAGCAAGTAGTGTTGGCCACCCATTTTAATTCCATTCCCATTCCCATTCTGATATGTCCATCCATGGTCTCCTCCACTGTCATGATGAGGCCACAGTTAGGTTGGAAGAACAACACCTTATATTCTGTTTAGGTAGCCTCCAACCTGATGGCAAGAACATTGATTTCTTGAACTTATAGTAATGCACCTGATGCACCGTCAATAACTTTTGGAGACGTGAGGTGAGACATAGGCTTTTATTGGCTGGAAGAAAGAACAAGCAGCAATTGACCACCACACTGCATCCTGGAGACTGAGGCCAGGGCGGAGTCCCCAATCGCCTTTATACCGGGGTCCGTGGGAGGAGCCATGGTCAGTGGGAGGAGCCACAGGAACAGTCAGCAGCGGGGGGGGGGGGGCGTGTCCAGACAGGTATATGTAGTTCACCACAGCACCCCAAAACCCCTCCCGCACCTTTTCCCTCTCTCACTTTAATTCCTTGCCCGCCCATCAACTCCCTCTGTTGTTCCCTCCCCCTTTTACTTTCATCCATGGCCTTCTGTCTCTTTCACCAATCAAATACCCAGCTGTTTACTTCATCCCTCTCCCTCCAGGTTTCACCTATCAGCTGTTGGTTCTCTACCCCCACACCTTTTAAATCTATTCCTCAGCATGTTGACTCTAGTCCTGTCGAAGGGTCTCAGCCCGAAATGCTGACTGTACTTTTTCCCAGAGATGTTGCCTGGCCTCTGAGTTCCTCCAGCATTTTGTGTGAAGTACTGTTGGTGATTTGGCGTGAGTGTTTTGAGGTGAGTCATGGTTGGAAGGCAGGATTGGACGATCAAAACAAATATGTGTTCAGAGAAAATGTAAGAAGAAGGAGACCAAAGGCAGAATCCACTCCATTGAGAGTCAGAAAGAATTGGTGATGCAGTTTTTGTTTCCATACTACAGCACTCACTAACTCCCAGATGAAAAGAAAATGAAAAGATGGAGAAAAGAAAACTAAGTTAAAAGGAAGAAGGGAAATAGAAAGATCCAAGAGGCAGAAGTAAAACAGACTATGAAACTGAAGTATAAAGAAAGCCAACAGTTAAGGAAGGAACAATAATGTTATAAAGCTGAGCACACAATGAAAATGAAAATGAAAATTCACTCATCTGCACAAGCGGTCACATATTGAAAAAGTCGACTTTAATCAATGCTATCTGATAGCACAATGTTCTCTAATTTACCATTTACAAAACAGCATGTTCCACCAAAGTATGGGCACTTCGTGCTTTAAGGGAGGTGGGGGGAGTCTGCTGCATTCCTGGCTAAATGTTCCATATCTCAATTTTTCCATATCATTAAGTCATGCCATCTGAGCAAAGTCAACAAATGCAAGTTGAAAAAAACATTGCATTTATTTATTTCCCTTTCCACATAAATTTCATGGGAATGAATTTTATTCCATGTCTGAAATATTGGGCAGTGATATTTGAATTGTGTAAGAAGGAATTTCAATTACCTGTATGACTGTAATGTTAGGTCATCTGTATGCCATTAAGGATCCAGTACCACTGCTGCTTTAATTAGCATTGTGTACATTCAGTGAACATAGGGTCATTACCTTAATAGAAGCTTTCAATAAGGGCTTAAAGATATTAAGATAACCAGTGCACAAAATGGTTGCACCAAGAACATAATTACATTAAAAGCCTAAACATGGTAAATCTACTCTGAACTGAACTCTAATTATTGCTGCTGGACAGCACCATAAAGTGCACATTAATGCAGCAACATGTAATAAACTTGTATTTACAAATAATAAACCTTATTGAAGATTTAAAGAACAGCATAGAACTAAGTATGTTGGAGGTTTGGAGACTATAGAGCAAATAGATTTAATTCTTAGAAGAGGCAAGAGGAAATAATCTAGGTAGATAATTCAGGTAGAAAGGAACTACAATAATTATGTTTATTTTGTTGGTCCAAGGTGTTAATCATGTTTTGAAAGATGTTATTATGGCATTACATATATAAGCTAATGATATCTCTATTAAATGCACACAATGTAGCTAATTACTTTGTTTCTGTTTTAAAATTCCATACGCACATCAACAAAGAGGTTTATGTAAAACTTTTGCATCAAGCTCTAGGGTTAACACCTGGAATTAGAAACCAGAGGAGATTTGTGGACCATGTATCAAATAGTAATTCAGATTTGAAATAATGCAAATAACTCTGGCTGCTACATTACAGAAGAACAGCAGACTCACAGAAAGTGAAGGGAAGGATGGTGTTACTTTTATCAGGAAAGCAGACATTGAGGGGGGAAACCAATATTAACATAGCAATGGGTTTCAAGAGAATAGGGAGGGAGAGACATTAAGAAAGAAAAGGACATAGACAGCGAGGAAGAGGAGGGGAAAGGAAGAGAGGAGGGCTAAGAATGAGAGTAGGTAAGGAAGAGAGTTTGGGTAGGAGAAAGAGGGTAAAAGGAAAAGGAATGGATGTAAAGAGGTAGAGAGAGAATGGTAAGCGAGAAAGCAAGAGAGAGAAAAAATAAAATTTTCACTGGTGATGCAGAGTAAAACTAGAACCCAACAATGTAAGAAATTAAAAACGAAATTAAGAAGGTTCTTAAGAGAATGCCACTCAGTCCTCATTGAAGTATTTGAAGGTAGGAAAGATTTTGGGAGCAGGGTACACGCGTGAGACAGAAGGAGTAATGTTGATAAAATTGGATGAGAACGCTGTTGTAGAGTGGAGACGTGTCATGGTCTGCTTCTGCAATACTTCCATTAATTCTGCTTAAAAGTGTCAAATGAGGCAACCTTCAAATACCATGTTCAATATATGCAATATGATGTAAAACAAATTCGGAACCTCATCTTGCAAACTAGTGTTCACATTGTTGAAGAACTGTGATCATCCTAATTTCAGATTGAGATCTGAACAATCAACCTTAATTCAAGTTGTATCCCGCCCCTTACATGACAACTGATCATAAGACTACAGGACATAGGAGTACAGTTAGGTCATTTCCATTATTGATACTGCTCTGCCATTCCATCATGGCTGATTTATTTTCCCTCTCCACCCCATTCTCCTGGCTGTTCCCGATAACCTTTGCTGTTACTACAAATCAAAAAATCATCAACCTCCTCTTCAAATATACCCAGTGACTTGGCTTCCACAACGATCTGTGGCAATGAATTTCACAGATTCACAATGCACTGGCTAAAGAAATTCCTCATCTCGATTGTAAAGGGACATCATTATATTCTGAGTCTGTGCTCTTTGTTCTGGACTCCCACACTACAGGAAACATCCTCATCCACTCTAGATAGGCTTTTCAATATTTGGTAGGATACACTGTGATCCTCCCTCATTCTTCTAAACTCCAGCAAGTACAGGCCTAGAGCAATCAAATGCTCCTCATACATTAAAACTTCCATTTCTGCGATTACTTTTGTGAACATCCTCTGAACTTTCTCCAATGCCAGTATATCCTTTCTAAGATACAAGACCCAGAACCGCTCACAATACTCCAAGTATGGTCTAACCAAAATATTATAAAGCTTCACATTACATCCTTGTTTTCATATCCTAGTCCTGAAAGCAAGCACATGACTGAAAAAAAAATCAAAAATCCAAACCTAAATCAGAAAATACAGTGGATTCTGATTAATTTGGGCAGCCACTTATTTGGGACAACTCTTAAAGAACAAAAACTAAAGAGGAAATAGCCAGGATTCCCATTGCTTATTTGGGACACTACACACTTAATTGGGACAGCGGACTGTCACATGAACTGGTTGTGGCTGCTGTTAAACACTACATCGTGCTTAGAACAAGCAGTCTTCAAATAGTGAGAGTTGCATGTGTTTGCTCTCAAAAAACATACATTTTTGTCACTGACAGCTGGTGAGAAATAAGCAGTATGACAATTAAGAACTGTTTTCCTAACTGTGGTTTCAAGCATTCAGGCTTAGAGATAGCAGCAATGGCTGGAAGTGAAAAATAAATTATTTTGCTATTTCAACAAATTAGGAACAATGAAGAATTTGAAGTTATCAACAATCATCTTAAATGTTACAATGAAAATAAAGATTTGGAGGATGTAATTGTCAAAAGAATTGTGCGAAGACAGTCTATCATCTGCACTAGTTTTCTGTGCTGATTTTGTTAATTTACAATCAAAAGAACACAGCAGTGTACACTGAATTCCTCCAACAATAACTATTAAAAGCTAATAAACAATTTTATAGTACTGATATACTATTGGTAGTGTTTTAAGTTGTGTCCATTTCATAAATACATAAAGTGTTACTCAGTTAAGTCACGAACAAGAGGAAATCTGCAGATGCTGGAATTCAAAGAAATACACACAAAATGCTAGAGGAACTCAGCAGACCAGGCAGCATCTATGGAAAAGAGTAAACAGTTGATGTTTACTCTTTTCCGTAGAAACTGCCTGGCCTGCTGAGCTCCTCTAGCATTTTGTGTGTATTATTCAGTTAAATAGTAATTTGTCTTTTTTTATATCTTTTTCACTATCTCCATGATTTTTTGGCTAATTGGGGCAGCTGCTTAATTATGCCAAAATATACATATGCTGATGTGTTCCGATTAACCGGAATCCACTGCTTTGAATGTTCTAAGTCTGTGGAAGATAATTATTGTGGCAAGGTAATAAATCAGTGATCTTCAGTGTTAGTGGAAGTCAGTAAACAGGCCATGGATGCAAACTGAGCCATCACATGCTGTCACCTGGTTTTTAGAGGACCGAATTTCACATACAAAAAGTGACAATATTCTTAGATTTTCTGTGTCAGTAATTGCTCCAATTGATGCACTCCACCCACTGAAGATCCAAGCCAGTTGCCTTTTCTGACCTTCTTTGAGACATTGGGCTAACATACCGGATCAAGCTATACTGATGGTTTGTCTGGGCTAGGTGCCTGCACGGGGTGGCAGTGGTGGGAGAGTTCTGATATTGAGAAAAGTTTGAAGTTAGGTGATAACAAACTAATTGTCCTTTTTTAAATTTTGATGTCATGAATTTATCTAACTTCTGACTTACTTGGCAGTACAACCTTTCCTGTTTCATAGAAGTTTAATTTCCACTCCAGAGACTTCAAAAGAATCTAGGCAGTTCGAAGGATGTGTACACCATTGGAGATAAAATTCTTTGGATCAGATGTTAATGTAAAGCTTGTTTGGAGAAAGATATTAGAATTATCCCTGATAACTCAATGAATATTAAACCCATAAATAGCTACTAAATACCATGGTCCATTGGATTTCACTGTGTATGAACTTGCTTTACATTAGTGACCCAACTTCAAAAATATTTATTGGCTGTAATGTGTCTTAGGGGTGTATGGGGTCTCTAGGGAGGGGTAGCACATCTGATGGGAGAGGCCTGCCATGCCCTTTTTATGGGCAGCTTATCCACCTTTGGTCCCCACCTGGCGCTCAGCTCTCACCTGTGGCTCCAAGTAGCTTTAACACGCACAGTGGCCACACCCTGGTAAACTGTCTCAGCAGATGGGCCAAACCAGGTGAGGGTAGCCGATGGGTCTTCGACCCTCGGTGAGGTAGTGTATCTCTCTGTCCCAGTGTGTGAAGTCTGGCCCTGGCAGACTGAGCGGAGGAGACCGATTAATGGTCCAACGGTCAAGAAGGCTGGCCAGCAGGCATTGTGGAGTGCTAAGAGCATGACAAGGCACTTAGATGTCCTGGTTATCCACTGCAAGAGCTGGTGTTCTCTTTAAACTTACCCGACAGAAGGCAAAGGCAAACCACTGCTGTAACCTGCCGAGTATATAATTTCCCAATATGTCAGGGCGGCGTGGACGGAAATCGTCTGCCAACTGGAAATTCCAGATGCGACCCAATGACGATGAATGTGTCTTGGGGGGGCATAAATAGAGCTACCCTATATACTGTAGATTAAGAATTTTTTCAATAAAAACATTATTAAAAAATTAGGAACCATCCCCCAATTTGTAATTACCTATATCGCAATAAGATTTGTCGAGTTCTGTGTATGGACGATTTGGAGATTCATTTCAAACACCCAAAGGCAAAACAGTTTTGTGTTTTGCTCGCGTGGGTTTTCCTCCAAACTGTTTCTTTTGCACAATCGATTTATGAAAATATATATTTAATACCTCTGCTTATGTTAATACATTATAAGAACAATAAAAAAAGTTTCTGGAAATTACATTGACACAAGGTTAAAATGGTATATGTTTGCTGGTGGTTTAATTAATTTTTGACCTATTTATACTAAGTGCATTAATATTTCCATTGTATTCAAATTAATCAACTTTATGCATCAAAATATTTCAATATAAAATCTGCTGTGCCCTGTGCTTAATTACAATCCAGAAATGTAATCATATAATTTCATTGTGGCTCAAACAACTAGCTTGATTTAGATAGAAATCAGGGGTTGTTATAACTTATTAGATTGAAAATACAACATTAGAAATAGCTACATTATGGTAACAAACCTGTGACTCCAAAGCTTGATTCTTTAAAGCAATCCTGGTTGATGACAAGTCACTTAAACACTTAAAACCAATATGTGTTTGAAGTTAAAATGCTACTTGTGTAATTATGCCAACATAATTACTTACCTTTCATTGTCAGAATTTGCATTCCCATATTAATACCTCTCTCTTTTTCATGATGTCATGAAGTGTTTTTAGGAGATTGACTGTAATGTGCCTGGAAAATGACAACCATTACTCCCAAATTTCTCCAGGCTAGAACTACTTCCACTTTTCATAAGTAGAAATAGTCGACTATAAATGATAGCTCATCAATTCAACACCAGTATCATGCTTTCCCTCCAGATATCATATCCCTTCATGCTATAAGTGTTTGAAAATCTCAGCCAGGAATTGCCCTACACTACAAGTACTCGCAGGTAGGTACTGTATATTGTTCATTAGGTACAAAGACAACACTGCATTCAACATTCCAGGTTTAAACCTACCAAAGTCCGGAGAAATCTGAATAAGTCTTCATTGTACTTTTATCCCTTTGTAATTGGAGCCAATAGTTCAATAGAGCCAATAGTTCAATTGGCCAATAGCCAATAGGCCGAGTATTTTGGGTTCATAACCCACCAACGAATGTATAGAGGTATATGCCATGACTGTAAAAATATTAAGAATTCTTCCTCTCCAATCATACTCCGCTTTCCAATTTCCAGTAATTTCTCCCACTCCCCATTCTCTCCTTTTTTATTCCCTATTTTGGCTCCCCTCTTACCCTTTCTCATCTCCTCACCTGCATATCACCTCCTTCTGGTGCCCCTCCACTTTCTATTTTTCCTATTGTTCACTGCCGTTCCCTAACAGATTCCTTTACCTTTTCTAACTATCACAACTATCACTTTCCAGCTTTTCCCTTCATCCCCTTTCCCCCACCCACCTACCTTCAGCTCACCTGTAACCTTCCAGCTTGTATTCCTTCCTCTCCTCCCCACCTTCTTATTCTGGCTTCTTCCCTCATGCTTCCCAATCCTAATGAAGGGCCTTGGCCTAAAACATCAATTTATTATTCCTCTCCATAGATGCTACCTGAAATTCTGAGGTCCTCTAGCATTTTGAGTGTGTTATTCTCCACTTCCCATGGCAATCATGCTCTCTCATTCTTCCTTATCCACTCATAGCTTACCAATGATCTCTCTTCTGGTACTTAATCCCTGCAAACAGGATGTGCTGCACCTGCCCTACATCTCCTGTCTTACCACCATTCAGGGCCCCAGGCAGTCCTTCTAGGTAAGGCAAGTCTGTCAGCATCATCTATTGTATCCAGTCATCTGGCTGTGACCTCTTCTACATTGGGAAAACCTTACGTAGATTGCGGAACCGCTTCATTCAGCACCTTTGCTCCATCCGCCACAAAACGTGGTCACCCATTTCAGTTTTTATTGCCAATGCAAGACCTCCATTGCTGCAACAGTGCAACCACACTCAGGCTGGAAAAGGGACATCTCATATTCCATCTGGATAGTCTCAAACCTAATGGCACGCACATCAATTTCTCTAGCTTCAGGTAAATCTTCCTCCTCCCTCCTTTCCTCTTTTTTCCACTCCCCACTCTGGTGTGTGTTTTACATAAGAATTCTTATGAGGAAAATACAAAGGGCAAAGAGAGGACATCAGATTATTCTGGCCATAAAAATTAAGGAAAATGTTAAGAAGTTGTATAATGTTAAAAAGAGTGAAATGGTGCCAAGGAAGAATGCTAGACCAACAGGGCACTTTTCTCATAGGCTGCAGGATATGGGTGGGATTTTTAAGAATCCCTTGGTTTCCTTGTTGTTTAATGAGGAGAAAATAATGGTTGCTCAAGAGATAAGAGAAACTAGTGCAGATGTTTTGGGGGAGGTTAGTATTACGGGGGGAGGAGGTATTTGCTCATTAAAATGGCTTGATCTCCATGGACTGACAAAGAATATTTTCAGATTTAGTGGCAGGCTACAGTGGATTTGTCTACATGGACTTCAGCAAGTCCCACATGGGAGATTGGTCAAGAAGGTTCAGTCACTTGGTATTCAAAATGAGGTAATACATTAGATTAGACATTAGCTTCACAGAAAAATGTAGAGGGTGGTTGTAGATGGTTGCCTCTCTGACTGCACGCCTGTGACTAGCGGTGTTCCATGGTTGTTTGTTATCTATATCAATGATCTGGATGGTAATGTGGTAAATTGGATCAGCAAATTTGTGGATGATACAAAAATTGTGGGTATACTGTACAGCGAAAAAGACCATCAAAGCTTGCAGCAGGATATGGACCAACTGGAAAATGGGATGAAAAATGACAGATGGAATTTAATGCAGACAAGTGTGAGATGTTGCACTTTGGGAGGACCAACCAGGGTATAGTAAGTGGTAGGCACTGAGGAGCGAGGTAGAACAGAAAAATCTAAGAACACAAATCTAAAGTGGTGGCAGAGGTAGATGCTTTTGTAAGGAAAGCTTTTGGCACATTGGCCTTCATAGATCAATGTACTGAGTACAGGAGTTGGGATGTTATATTGAAATAGTATAAGATGTTGGTGAGGCCTAATTTGGAGTATTGTGCACATATCCGATCACCTACCTGCAGGAAAGATGTCAATAAGATTGAAAAAGTACAGAGAAAATTTACAAGGATGTTGCATAGCCTTGAATATCTGGGTTATAGGAAAAGGCTGAATAGGTAAAGACTCTATTCTCAAAAACATAGAAGATTGAACAGAGATGTGACAGATGTATAGATAGGATAATTGCAAGTAGACTTTTTCCACTAAATTTGTGTGAGACTACAATTAGAGGTCATGGGTGAAGGGTGAACTGTTTAAGGGGAACATGAGAGGAAACTTCTTTACTCAGAGGGTGTGAGAGTGTGGAACCAGCTGCCAGTGCATGTGGTGGATGCAGGTTCAATTTCAACATTTAAGAGAAATTTGGATAGGTACATGGATGGGAGGAGTATGGAGGGCTAAGGTCCAGGTGCAGGTCCATGGGAGGGGCATGGAGGGCTAAGGTCCAGGTGCAGGTCCATGGGAGGGGCATGGAGGGATAAGGTCCAGGTGCAGGTCCATGGGAGGGGCATGGAGGGCTAAGGTCCAGGTGCAGGTCCATGGGAGGGGTATGGAGGGCTAAGGTCCAGGTGCAGGTCCATGGGAGGGGCATGGAGGGCTAAGGTCCAGGTGCAGGTCCATGGGAGGGGTGTGGAGGGCTAAGGTCCAGGTGCAGGTCCATGGGAAGGGTGTGGAGGGCTAAGGTCCAGGTGCAGGTCCATGGGAGGGGCATGGAGGGCTAAGGTCCAGGTGCAGGTCCATGGGAGGGATGTGGAGGGCTAAGGTTCAGGTGCAGGTCCATGGGAAGGGTGTGGAGGGCTCAGGTTCAGGTTAAAGATTTGGATTAGACTGGATGAGCCAAAAGGCCTGTTTCTGTGCTGTAGTGTTCTATGACTCTATACAGAAAAAAGTTCAGAGAAGAGGCCCCTGTGCAGATATTTTCTTCATCAATTGCCACTGGTGGAGTGTCCAAACAGTGGAAAATGGATTATGTTTTTCTTCTATTTAGAAAGGTTGCAAGGACAAGCCAGTCAGCCTGATCTCATTAGTAGGAAAGCTATAGAAAGGGAATTCAGAGGGACTGGATCTAACAGCATTTGTTTAGATAAACGCTTCTTAGGAGGAGCCAGCATGGCTTTGCGGTGTTTTTACAGATCTTTAATGAAGGTAAATGATGGGAAAGTAGTGGATGTTGTTTATTTTAGCAAAGCCTTCAACAAGGATGGTAAGGTAGGCTGGTTGAGAAGGTTTGATCCCATGCCATGCAGCTGGTTAGCTGGATTCAAATTTAGTCAAAGGTAGGAAGCCTGTAACCAGAGCTCTGTCACAGGGGTTGGGAACTTGTTGTTCGTTATTTATAGAAATGATTTGGATGCAAGTGTTCCCTGATGAGCAAAATGTCTTTTATACATGTTTTGACTGACAGAAAACATGAAGGTAACTTCACAAACCCCACATCGCCCCTGACGACCCAGTGATTTTGGTTTCTGAGTCTGACATGAGAACATCCTTCAGAAGGGTGAATCCATGGAAAGCTTCTGGCCCATTCAGCATTCCTGGCCAAGTACTGAGGATCCAAGCTGATCAACTGTCTGGAGTTTTCGCTGATATTTTCAATATCTCACAAGTGCAGTCTGATGAACCCACCTGCTTCAAGCAGGCTTCAGTCATACCAACGCCCAAGAAGAATGTGGTAACCTGTCTCAATGACTATTGTCCAGTAAAGCTTACATCCACTGTGATAAAGTGATTCCCTTGATTCCCTCACATCTATAGAAATACAGTTTGGTGTATTCTGACTGGTTTCAAACTCTAGTCAGTATGGATTGTCAACAACATCTTCTCCACAATGACCATCAGCAAAACCATCCCTCAAGCCTATGTGTTTAGCCATCTGCTTTATGTAATTTATACCTTCGTGTGGCTACTTGAGGCCCTCTGTGGTTTGAGGTTGACCATGGATGTTGAATCTTTGCTGTCTACATGATATGGGAGTCTGAGCAGTATAATATGAAGAGCAAATTATTGCCCATGTACAGTAGCAAGATCCCCCTCTCCATGCAGCTGATGAATCTAAAGGAACGGCAGAGACCAATGCAGTTTGGCACCAGCAGCGCTGCAGGAATTGCCAGTCAGTATTGAACTCAATGTAGGACTGCCTTAGGAACTCCAGCTCTGAAATTTTCCTTTGGGTTTAGTCCTGAAGCCTTACCCATGGGTGGTGTTGCCACAAGGCAGCAGCAAAGGTTTGAGATCGGAGTTTTCCTTCTCCAAGATGAGTTGCCAAACATAGCTGTTGAGCCCCATCAGCCCAAAGTGACTAGTTTTATGATGCCAATAAGCCACCTTTGCCCCTTCTTCTGTCAGTAGAAAAGGTTCTGCTAGGCTTAATAGCTAAGCCACTTGTGAAAGCTAGGAGCTGGACGTTGTCAGAGGCTATTTGAGATGTCAGTGAGTGCATTTATTATATAGTGGGAGTTTAACCCCTCTACCCCCACCCCTGGCTATGACAACCTAAAGGGCATCTTATGTGGCTAAGTACAACTTTAATGTCATATTTATGTTTGCTGATGACATCACTGTTGTTAACAGAATCAAAGGTAAACATAAATCGGCATAAAGGATACAGACTGAAAACCTGGTTGAATGTCGCCACATTCAACACCAGCAAAATCAAAGTGCTGATTATTGATTACAGGAGGAAGAAGCATGAGGTCCATGTGCCGGGCCTCATTAGGAGACCGGAGGTGGAGAAGGTCCGCAACTTTAAATTCCTCGGCATTACTATTTCAGAGGATCTGTCCTGGAACCAGCACTTAAGTGTCATTACAAAGAAGGCATGGAAGTGCCTTTAATTTCTTATAAGTTTGCAAAGATTCAGCATGTCATGTAAAACACTGAAAAACTTGTATAGATGGGCGGTGGAGAGTATCCCGATTGGTTGCGTCAATGGCTGATATGAAAGCATACTTTGCACAGGAATGGAAAAGAATACAAAAAGTAATGGATATGGCCCAACCCATCGCCGGTAAAATCCTATCACTGAGCACATTCACAAGGATGGCTGTGCTGCCACAATAAAGCTGCATCTACCATCAAGGACCCCATCATCCAGGCCATGCTCTCTTCTCGCTGATACAATCTGGCAGGAGGTACAGGAGCCTGATCTCTCACTCCACCAGGTTCAGGGACTGTTATTACTCTACAACTATCAGGCTTCTGAACCAGCATGGATAACTTTACTCCCTTTAGCTCTGATCTGATTCCACAACATAACAGCCTTATTTTCAAGGACTCTACAACTTCAGTTCTCAGCATTATTTGTTTTTTTTTGCACAGTTTGTCTTCTTTTGCACATTGGTTGTTTGTCAAACTATGTTTATGTAGAGTTTTCTTAAATTCTATTACATTTCTTTATTTTTCTGTAAATGCCCAAAGGAAAATGAACCGCAAGCTAATATATGGTGACATATAGGTAATTTGATAATTACCTTGATTTTGACCTGAGCAAGGATTGGATGGACTCATTGGGCCAAAGGGTCTGTATCTGTGTTGCATTGCTCTATCATTCTATGACCACATCACTCAAAAGTCTCTCAACAAAAGGTAAAAATCATGGTAGTGTAGTTGTTAGCACAGTGGCTTACACTACAGGCAACCCGGGTTCAATTCCCACTGCTAAGAAGCTGTAAGAAGCTTGTACATTCTCACTGAGGCTGAGTGGATTTCCTTCCGGTGCTCTGGTTTCTTCCCACAGACCAAAGGTGCACTGGTTGGTGGGTTAATTGGTCACATGATTAGGCTAGTAATAAGTCAGGAATTGCTCAGTGGCACAGCTCAAAGGGCTGGAAGAGGCTGTTCTGTGCTGTACCTCAACAAATAAAATAAATGAATAAAATAAAAATGTATTGACATAAAGACAGTCAAAAGACTCATCATCATCCAGGTCAGGTCTCTGGATCTCAGTTAAATGATCAAGTCTCTAAGAAAATTCTACAGGTTTACAACCCTTTGCAATCAAAATTTCTCTTTTTCTCTGTCCGAAGATGACCATTCCCTTATCGCTACACATGAAACTATCATTCCAACAGTGCTGGGCTAAATATTGTAACTCTACGCATATTCAAAATGAATGAAAAGTTAAGCTTGTTAAATAAAAGCTGCTTGGATTTTTTCAATATGGACAGAGCAGAGAAATCATTACAATTCTGACAGTGGATTGTCGACATGAAACATTGACTTTCTCCCCACAGATGCTGCCTGAACTGCTGAGTTTTTCTAGTAGCTTCACTTTTCACTTCACTCAAATGTTCTCCACTTTATGAAGAATCACAGCATTTCAAAATAAGCAATATCACCACTGAGGGTGTTTAGGAATTGTTCTCATCTCAAATTTTAATTATCTTATCCAGCTGACTGAGCCAGCACACATTTCCTTGTGACGTAATACAAACATTACAATACAAACCATGGAGCTCATCTACATGAAATGATGTTGTAGGAAAGCATCATCCATCATCAAAGGCCATGCTCTCTTCTTCCTACTGCCGTCCGATAGTAAGTATTAGAACATCAGGATTTGCACCACCAGGGTCAAGTTACTACTCCTCAACCATCAGGCTCCTGAATAATAGGTAATAATTACACTCAGTTGCCCCATCGTTGGTATGTTCCTACAAACAGTAACTTCACTTTAAGGACTCCTATTATCTCATGTTCTTAATATTTGTTGTTATTTATTTATATTTGCATTTGGATATTTTGTTGTCTTTTGCACTCTGGTTGATCTTTCATTGATCCTGTTATAGCTACTATTCTATAGATGTGCTGAGTATGCCTGCAGGAAAACGAATCTCATGGTTGTATATGGTGACACATACAATGGCATGCAAACGTTTGGGTACCCCGGTCAACATTTTTGTTACTGTGAATACTTAAGTAAGTAGAAGATGAACTGATCTCCAAAAGTCATAAAATGATGAAGCATACTTTCAATATTTCAAGCAAGGTTTAGTGTATTATTTTTGTTTTATACAATTTTAGAGTTAAAAAAGGAAGGAGCACCATGCAAAAGTTTGGGCACCCCAAGAGATTTGAGCTCTCAGATAACTTTTACCATGGTCTCAGACCTTAATTAGCTTGTTAGGGCTATGGCTTGTTCACAGTCATCATTCCTTGTCCCAACAATCAGCAGGCATGGACTCCTCTAAGCAGCTGCCTAGCACCCTGAAAATTAAAATAAATGATGCCCACAGAGCAGGAGAAGGCTATAAGAAGATAGCAAAGCATTTTCAGGTAGCCATTTTCTCAGTTTGTAATGTAATTAAGAAATGGCAGTTAATAGGAATGGTGGAGGTCAAGTTGAGGTCTGGAAGACCAAGAAAATTTCCCGAGAGAACTGCTCGTAGGATTGATAGAAAGGCAAATCAAAACCCCCGTTTGACTGCCAAAGACTTTCAGGAAGATTTAGCAGACTCTGGAATGGTGGTGCACTCTTCTACTGTTAAAATAGAGTTAATTAAAGTTAAAATAGAACTTTTTGGCCGCAAGGAGCAAAGGTATGTATGGAGAAAAAAGGGTGCAGGATTTCATGAAAAGAACACCTCTCCAACGGTTAAGCACGGGGGTGGATCGATCATGCTTTGGGCTTATGTTGCAGTCAGGGGCACGGGGAACATTTCACTGGCAGAGGGAAGAATGAATTCAATTAAATACCAGCAAATTCTGGAAGCAAACATCACACCGTCTATAAAAAAGCTGAAGATGAAAAGAGGAGGCTTCTACAACAAGATAATGATCCTAAACACACCTCAAAATTCACAATGCACTACCTCAAGAGGCACAAGCTGAAGATTTTGTCATGGCCCTCATAGTTCCCCAACCTAAGCATCAACGAAAATCTGTGGATAGACCTCAAAAGAGCAGTGCGAGAAAGACGGCCCAGGAATCTCACAGAACTAGAAGATTTTTGCAAGGAAGAATGGGTGAAAAACTCCCAAACAAGAATTGAAAGACTCTTAGCTGGCTACAGAAAGTGTTTACAAGCTGTGATACTTGCCAAAGGGGGTATTACTAAGTACTGACCATGCAGGATGCCCAAACTTTTGCTTCAGGCACTTTTCCTTTTTTTATTATTTTGGAACTGTAAAAGATAGAAATAAAAAAGTAATCTTGCTTAAAATATTAAAGAAATGTGTCATCTTTAACTTTATGCCTTTTGGAAATCAACTTGTACTCGCTTAGCTATTCACAGTAACAAAAATTTTGACCAGGAGTGCCCAAATCTTTGCATGCCATGGTATGTACTTTGATAATATAATTTACTTTGAACTTTGAACATTATTTCACATAGTGCTTAGAACAGAGAAAAGCTGAATAATTTGGCAATGGAAAAAAACTGTAAAGTTACCTCTTGCATTTGCTGCTTTGAGCAGTCTTTCTGGGTTGGGTTTTGCATTCCAGTCATCTTAAAATGGTCCACCTTCAACATCCACAGTTCTATTACTATATGAGGAGAGGCTACTGGAGTAAGCTGGTCAGCCCTTTGGCCTATCCTCCATCCAATTATATCACAGCTAACAGAGTTATAGAGTGCTACTTCTTTAACCCCTTTTCAGTTTATATCGGTCATTTACTTACAGCTGGCTGTAAAAGAATGGATGAGTAAAATAAACCTGGCTGTAATTCAATTGTTCCATTCAGCAAAGTGAACTCAAATATGATTAGACAAACATGTTAACAGTGCCATAAATTTACTATCAAAATGGCCAATGCAGTGGAGCCATATCCAGTTTGTTTCCTTGCCTCCTAGATAATATATCTCTTGCTTCTACAGTATATTCAGCTACAGTTCAATAACTGTCAATTTTGCTGTTGTGACTAACCATATTGTGTGGTCTCTGAGTCATACGGCATAGAAATAAATCTATTGCACCTCATTGTCCATGACAATCATTAAATAGCTATCCACACTACCAACATGGCTCATGATCTTCCAAGTTTGGGTATTTCAAGTTTTCATCTCGACATCTTAAATATTGTGAGTCCCTGTGTATACCACCCATCATCAGTATGGGCTGATCTCCAAATGTAAAGCTAAAAAGGAAAGCAAATCTAGACTAATATCATATCCTTCCTACATTGACAAGAAGTGTATAGTAGTCATTCATACAGTACAACATTGACAAACCAGGATTCAATGTGTATCATCTACAAAACGCACTGTGGCAAATTTTTCAAGTTCAAGTTCAAATTGCTTTTATTGTCATTTCCACCATATATTGCTGGTATATAACACAGTAAAAATGAAACAACATTCCTCCAGGACCCTGGTGCTACATGAAACAACACAAAACTACACTAGACTACATAAAACAACATGAAAACTGCACTAGATTACAGGACCACATAAAGTGCACCAAACAGTGCAAGGCAGTACAATAATTAATAAAAAATACAATAGGTACAGTAGAGGACAAATTACAATGTCAGTCTAGACTCTGAGTATTGAGGAGTCTGATGGCTTGGGGAAAGAAACTGTTGCACCGTCTGGTGGTGAGAGCCCAAATGCTTCAGTACCTTTTGCCAGATGGCAGGAAAGAGAAGAGTTTGTGTGAGGGGTGAGTGGAGTCCTTCACGATGCTGTTAGCTTTGTGGATGCAGCGTGTGGTGTAAATGTCTGTAACAGCGGGAGGACAGACCTCGATAATCTTCTCAGCTGACCTCACTATCCGCTGCAGTGTCTTGCAATCCGAGACTGTGCAATTCCTGAACCAGGCAGTGATGCAGCTGCTCAGGATGCTCTTGATACATCCTCTGTAGAATATGGTGAGGATGGGGAGTGGGAGATGAACTTTTCTCAGCCTTTGCAGAAAGTAGAGACGCTTCCACATAATGGCCTCTCAAACCCAAACTTCTCTGATACTGAAAACATCAAGGGCATCCAGCTCAAGGGAGTGGTACTTCCTATATGTTCACTATATTAGCCTGTTATTAGACCTCAATTTCTGCATCAGTTGGGTTGTTAAGTCAGACAATGTTTCACCAGACCAGTGTATAAAGTACTACAGTACATATAACACATATATAACACAAAATAACTTAGGAAAGCAAGGATAAAATCAATGGATGAATTATGCATAAATAAACAAAGTAAACTTCATCAATTAAATATTGTAAGGGACAGACCAGATTACCTGGTGAAACTTCAAATGGGATGCAGCAGGAAGTTCAGAAGCCTGAAGGCCTGAGGGAAGAAGCTCTTTGTCATCCTGACCGTTCTTGTTTTTATACAACAGAGTCTCCTGCCTGATGGTAGAAAGTCAAAGAGGATGTTGGATGGATGGGTGAGCTCCTTGATGATACTTAGGGCCCTGCATAAGCAGTGCTCCTGATAGATGGATGTTAAGGAGACCCCTATGATCATCTGAGCCCTTCTCACCTTCCTTTGTAGGGTCTGATGCTCAGCTGTTCCCATGCCAGATGGAGATGTAGCTTGTCAGAGTGCTCTCAGTGGGGCTCCTCCTCTATCCTACAATATTGTGGAAATACCCTATTCAGATTGACCAAGGGTCTAAGGGTCTGGGGGATGTCCCAAAAATACCGGCCTTGTCAATTATGCCTATAGCCCTTGAATGGTTGATTAAAAGAAACATTGAAAACATGGCCAAGGCTTTGTGCTGCAGAAAGAATAATGACACTGAGAACCACTAATGTGTGTTGTCATTCTGTTGGTAGAAAGCTACATTGTGCAGATTATTTTGATGAGTGTTGTTTCTGCAGAGAGAATAATGAAAGAAATCAGAAGGCAGCCACCCGACAGCATCAGAAATCAAACACTGCAACAGTTTACGACCACCATCTGAGTACTGAAATGAGATCACAACCTTGAAATTACTTGCATGTTTCCATCATCTTTTAATATATCATTCACTATTATTCAATGGAGTTAGTGGGCAAATTTATTTTGTTTCATTATCTAGCTTTGGGCTGTGAAATAGCTAGACATTGCTCAACATGTCCTTTTGGTTCATGACTGATAATGTCTTCACCAAGCAATTAATAAATCCATCAGAAACTATTGAACGAGAAAATACCATTTCACCACAGACCAAAAAGAAGTTTATTTCATTATGGATTTCACTAACTCAATTTACTATTGTTTTGAACATGTACTGGCAAACACTAGGGGGTAATTAGGAAGAATTTAGTATGTGTATCAGTCATCTTCATGTCTCCTTTAGTCAACCTCATCTATCATTGATAGGTCACCTTTGTCAAAATGGCAAAACTTTCATTTCCAAGTCAAAAGATTAATGCTTCAGGTATCAGTACAGAACATTTTTTAATCCTGGTTGACAACACAGTACAGTGACAAAGGAAAACTGCATTATCTGTGGATGGGAATCAAAATCTGCATCTGAAATAAATCCATACAATGCTAGATACACTCAGAAGAATAGATAACATCTTTGCAAAGAGAGTCAGTGGAATTGCTTTCTGTATGAGATACAATAATGTAGTTTTCATGACATCCTTTCAAATTCTCTGCCTTCAGCTTCCAACATCTGCACTCCTAAACAGTTTTTCCAGGGAAGGTAACATTTCAACTCTGAGTCTTTCATGGTCATCTAATGTATCTGGTGCTCCCGCTGCAGCGTCCTCTTCTGTACTGGTGAGACTCAAAGAAGATTGGAGGACCACTTTGTCAAGCACATCCACTCCATCCATCACAAAAGGTGGGTTTTCCTGGTGGACACACATATCAATACAACTTCCCATTCTCATTCCAACATGTCAGTTCAGAGTCTCTTCAACTGCCACATTGAGGCAACACTCAGGTCGAAGGAGCAACATCTTATAGTCCATCTGGGTAACCTCCAACCTGATGGCATGAATATCAATTTCTCTAATTTCTGGTAATTTCTCCTCCCTTTCCCCTTTTCTCTTTGTACATTTCCCATTTTGTTTTCCTTCTCACCTTTTCCCTTCTCAGCTGTTCATCGCTTCCCTCTGGTGCTCCTCCTCATTTCCTTTCTTCCATAGTCCACGGTCCCCTCCTACCAGATCCCTTCTGCTTCAAGCCATGATTTCCTGGAGGTATCACCTCCCAGATTCATCCCCCCTCCCTCATCCACCCGCTTTCTGGTTTTCCGATCATCTGCCAATAGTAGTCTTTTCACTCTCGCCACCTTCTTATTCTGGTTTCCATCCCCTTCCTTTCTGGTCCTGATGAAGAGTTTTCATCCAAAATGTTGACTATTTATTCCCATCCATAGATGCTGCCAGACTTGCTGAGTTCATCCAAAACTTTGTTTGTATTGCTCAAGACTTTCAGCATTTGCAGTACCTCTTGTGTCTAAAATTAAGTCAGATATGTCTGTGAGAGCAGATATGGACAAATTAGTCAGACAGCAATACAAGTGAGTAAAGGATCCACTGGCCTATCACATCCGATGTCACAATTTTTTACTATCTACATTAATTACATATACTGCAGTACAACCGTATCCTTCCATGTCTTGCCTATCTAAATGTCTGTTTCAGTGTCTCTTAAATGTAGTAACTCTATATGACTCTTCCACCTTTGGCAGCATGTTCTAGGTAGCAAACAATTGGTGTAAAAAAAGAGGCATCACATTTCCCTTCAAAACCCCTTCCCCTCACCATAAATATATGCCCTCTTATTTTTGATACACCTACCATTCAAAAATAATAACGTGACCATCAAACCGATCTATATCTCCCATAATTTTCATACTTCTTTCACATCACCATTTGATCTTCTTCGCCCCAGGGAATTTAATCTCTGTTCATAAATTATTATTGCAGGTGAAGCTTAGGAGTGATGATGGCACCTAACAGCGACATCTTCAGAAACAGCTCCACTTCTGCCTTTAATATCTTTATTTCTCCCTTTCAGAGTTCTTTTGAAGACCCTGACCTGGAATTACATGTAGGCTTTGGGTCTTTGCGGGAATGGGACGTGTACTCAGGGTTCCACGAGTGGCCATTATTCAACATGCCAAGGGTTTGGCCTGACAGTCTCGATCGTGTTCGGAAGCCTAAGATGTCGGGGCTCTGGAGATGGGCAGATCGACGGTCGGTGTCATGGCAGGAGATTTGTGCATCGTCGGGGAGGCAGGAAAATCTTTCATTGTGGGCCTGAAGACCCAAGGTCTTTTAACATCGTAAACCAGCGGGTTGTTGCTATGTCTCCCGCTCGCTGTAAAAATGAGGGACACCTCCCTCTCCCTAGTCAGGGAGCGAGAGAAACTTTGGTTTGTTGATTGTCAAATGAAATACGAAACCTTTGGGGTAACTTTGGTCTGTGTCTTTGCTACTGCTTAGCATATGCTTGTGCTCGGTGACGGTACCGATGCACAGTTTTTATGCTGGTGGGGGGAGGGAGAATCATTGCTTGCTGCCACTTACACGCAGTTCGGGTCAGCTGGGAGGGACTTTGGGATTCTCATGTTTAAGTGTTTAAAAGCATTTCAGGATGTATATTGTATACATTTCTCTGACATTAAATTTGACCTTTGAATCTTTGAAATAAAAACAACAATTCAGCTACACCCAGGTGAATCTCTTCCATGCTCTCTCCCCTGCAATCACATCAACTAAAATGCACACAATACTCCAAGTACAGCCTAACCAATGTTTTGTAAAGATAACATAACATCCCAAACTTTCATTCTATGCCCCAGTCTATGAAGACAGACATGCTACAAGTCATCTTCACTATGCTATTGAAAGGTGTTGCCACTTTCAAGGAACCATGAACATGGAGCCCTGGATCTCTCTGTTCCTCAATGTTCCCTGGAGATCTACCATTTATTGAATATATCTTTGTTAGATACATGGGTTATGACCAAAGAAAAAAATGGCTGAAGTGCAAGGGTGTTTATTATGTGAGTCAAAAATCAAATTTACAAAAATTAGCAGAAATAGTGAAGAGAAAACTGCCAATATTTACAAAAATATATCTACCAGAAAATAATAGCTCCATAATATTCTTGCCCAGTATGAAGTGGCAGTCCTGATCTTTCTCTCCTACAGAGTGTGATAATCCCCATTGATTAGGCACCAGGACATTCCAACTTTAATTACCCACAAAGTTAATTTATGACTACACCTGAATTAGAATCTATGATGCATTCCACAATGCAGTTACAATTATAATACAAAATAAACAGAGGTATCTACCTTAACTACAGTATACAAACAATATCTACACATTTACACATCCCCATTACTAAAGAAATGGAATTATTGACATGTATGGTGGGAAAGAAAACATCGTAAAGTCAACTCAAAAGCATCAACTCAGTTAAGGGCCCATTATAAGAATACATCGGGGAAGATACTGAAGTGCGTACACTCAGCACAACAACAGCAGAATGACAAGATAATGTTTGTGTGTGTGTGGAATATGCATGTTTAAAGAGTGCGTTTACCAAGGGCAGTGCAATCTTATTCCGATATAAGATTGGAACCTTCCAAAATGCATCAACTTGCACCTATTCAGGATTGAATTCTATCTGTAAATGTTCTGCCCAACTTTTCTACTTGAGCTCTATTCTGAAGGTTCTATTTAGACAACCTTCCTTGCTATTCAAATGTTACTAATTCGGTGTCATCTTCAAATTTACTGATCACTCCTTTTACATTCACATCCAGTTTATCTGAAAAAGCAAAGCTTCCAACATCAGTCCCTGTGGAAACCACTCGACAGAGACTTCCACTCAGAAGAAAAATATCTTTCTATCACTGTACTCTGCCTCATATCACCAAGCCAATTTTGGATTCCAATTAAGCAGTTCACCAATTTGATGGCTACAGTTCCAAAATTACAACAGTGACTCTACCTCTATGCAAATTATGTTCATGAAAATAGAGATTCCTTTACTGTTAGAGCAATGGAAAATAGGATATCTGATCAGAGGTTTTCCTGTCACAGATGAATTCCACTACTTAACTCATAAATAAAGTTGTTAGATTGATAAAATTAACAGAATAAGATTGTGCAGTTTTAGGAAACAGTGAATGGAAAACCAAAGGTGTTAAATCTGTATATGAGGATAGAGAAAAAAGCTTCCTCATTATTGAACCAAAACTCCCTTTGTTTGGCCACTACTGGTATCACCTTGACTCTCTCAATCCGAAGATCTGCACACCCTCCAAAAATCTCCCCACCTCTCTCCCTTCAGATAACGTGCTTACTTACTCCAGAGTTAACTTCACAGACAGATCGGCTCTCCTGTAAAATGTCAAGGGATGTTTCACAATGCGATGTTAATGAAGCCTCTTGTTGAAGCTGCACGCATGCAAGAACTGATGTCACAGGCAGTGTAAGTGCAATGCTGATCAGAATAAGACAAAACTGCCACAGGTTAGTTGTGGGAGAAAACTTTCACTTGTGCTCATTATAACATCACCTTGTTTGATAAATATGTTCAGTTATTTTAGAAAAAGCATGCAAAAAAGACTGTTCCTCCTGGAAAAGCTTTTAGCATATTACTGCAGGCCATAGCACATAATAACTGAGTGCTGTTGGAGAATAATATGGAATCAGATTTAGAAGTGATAATTGAAGCTTAATTGGACCATTGAGGATGCAGTGCCTGAAGTACACCACATTGGGGCAGGAGTCACGCATCCCTTTACTGTTAATAGATCTGTGCGTGAGTTTCCATAGTGTGAACAAAGCTAAATTTTGTGTTGATTATGCAGTATCGTTAAGGAGCGGATAACAGAAATCAACAAATTACATAACAAGCAATGTGCAATAAGTCAGTTGAAGTTGTAAGGACATTTTCAGCTATATCAACAAAGGAAAGACTATTTCAGTACTAAAGTATAGTTACTATATAAATTCTATAGAAGCCAAATAATGAAGCAGATTTTCAGATGAGAATGAAAAATGCCTCGAGGACAAAATATACATTTAAAAATAAAAAAAAATAAATCAGATCACTTGCTTTCTTTTCCTCATTTATTTGCTTATCATATCCATGCTTCATCAGCAAAAGCAGCATTTATTTCTCATCCTCAGCAGTCTTCATGAAGGTGAAGGTGAACCAACTTCCTGTCATGCTGCAGATCTGGTGGTGAAGATTCTCTCCTGTGCTGTTGCGGGGAGAGTTTCAGAATTTAGAACCAGTACTGAAGAAGGAACTATCATGTATCTTGAAATCATAAAAATGGTGCAAAACTTGGTGAGGAACTCTGAGCCGGCTATGTCCCTTGTACTTTCTATCCTTTTTTTAAAAGAGGGAATGAGAGGTGCTGTCGGAGGTTGGTGAGCAAGTTACGGCAATGTACTTGTATACAGGACAAACTTCAACCACTATGGGGTGAAAAAAAAGATATTCAGAGCGCTGAAAGGGATGTTAATCCAGGTCACTGTTGCTGTGTGGATGGTGTCGAGCTTCTTGAGAGTTATTGAAGCTGCATACAAGCGGACAAATGAAGAATATCCTATCACATGTCTCACCTGTGCCCTGTAAGTAGCGAAGAGGTTTTGTGGTGCCAGGAGGTGAGTCACTCTCAAGATACTTGGCACCTGCTCTTGCAGCAACAGTATTTCTGTGACCAATCCACTTGATCTTTAGTTACTGTTAGTGGTGTGGAACCTGGCAGTGGTAATACAATTGAAAATCAAGGATAGGTGACCAGACACTCAGCTTTATGAACTGATTAGTGCTTGGCACTCTTGTGGTGCAAATATTTACATGCCAGTTCTCTGAGTATGCCTGGATGTAGCCTAGCTCTTGTCACTTGTAGATGTGGACTTGCTGAATGGAATTTGAGTGGAATTGAACATACATTAGAGAGACTCCATTCTTCTGACTTAATGATGGTGGGATGAATGCAGCTGAAATAGCTCAGATGAGGAACTCATCCAGTGATGTGCAGTGGCTTGGATGGTTGATCAGTTTCCATCAATCACAAGCATCTTCTTATGTGTGAGGTATGACTCTCACCAGTTTAGGGATTCCCCTTGAGGCCCATTAACATGTTGTCAAGGTCTGGTTAACATCACAATATTGCTCCACACTGTCTGAAACTAATTTTTAATTGCATGCCCCACGAATCCCCATTTATTTTTGTTTTTTTTTGGAATTTCTAGGCCTGGACCTCATTCACAATCAGAATCAGAATCATGTTTATTATCACTAATATACTATACATTGTGAAATTTACAACCAGGTTATGTCCCAAATAGAACATAGAAAACCTATAGCAGAATACAGGCCCTTCAGCCCACAAATCCATGCCGAACATGTCCTTACCTTAGAACTACCTAGGCTTACCCATAGCCCTCTATTTTTCTAAGCTCCACATACCTATCCAGGAGCCTTTTAAAAGACCGTATTGTATCCGCCTCCACCACCACCGCCAGCAGCCCAAACCATGCACTCACCACTCTCTGCATAAAAAACTTAACCCTGACATCTCCTCTGTACCTACTTCCAAGCACCTTAAAACTACGCCCTCTCGTGCTAGCCACTTCAACCCTGGGAAAAAGCGTCTTACTATCCACATGATCAATAATCAATATGATCAATCAATCAATCAACACGATCAAAAATGGTGATGAACTTTAATGATGGACTTTTCTTCTTGAAGCACTGCCTCTTGAGCCTGTCCTCGATGGTGGAGGGTGTTGTGCCTGTGATGGAACTAATTCAGTCTGTAACCTTCTGCAGCATCATGCGATCCAATGTATTGGAGACTTCGTACCAGGTTGAGATGCAACCAATCAGAATGCTCCCCTCAACACTTCTGTAGAAATCTGAATGTATTTAGTTTCATATCAAACCTCCACAAACTCTTAATGAAGTAAAGCAAATGGTGTGCTTTCTTTGTGATTGTATCGATGTGTTGGGACCAGGATAGATCCTCAAAGAAGTTGATGCCCAGGAACTTGAAGCTACTCACCCTTTCCACTGCTGATTTGTCATGTGTGGATTCCAGAATTCCCCTTCCTGAATTTCTTGGTCTTGCTGACACTGTGTGCAAGGTATTGTTGAGATGCCACTCAATCAGCCCATCTATCTCACTCCTGTATGCCTCCTCATCACCATCTGTGATTCTGCCAGCAACAACTATGTCATCAGCATTTAAATTGTGCCTGACCACACAGTTATGTGTATAGAGAGAAGAGCAGACATCCTTGAGATGTTGATTCTCAATGAGGAGCAGATATTATTACTGACATGTACTGACTATGGTCTCTTGATCTCTTGATAAAGAGCCAACGATCCATTTGCAAAGGGGGCTACTGAGGCTTGTTGATTAGTAGTGAGGGGGTTATGCTGTTGAACACCAAACTGTAATTGATAAACATCAGTCTGATGTATGCTGTTGGCTCGATGCTCCAAAACCAAGTGTTGATCCAGTGAGATTGCATTACTGGCACTAGGACTATAGCTACTAGGGTTTTTTTTTCTGTTCTTGAAGTAGTGGAGAATTACTGGAGCTAGAAAAGATGCAGACCCAGGTGACATTTTTCAGTTTGTCTGTGAAGCAGCTTATTCTTATTCTTTTCTCATGCCTCTCTTTTCTTTTCAGGGTGGCTAGGGTCCTGTTAGAGTCCATTATCTGCAGCTGCAGCTCAAACCATGGTTCTCCAAGGGTGGTAGGTTCTGGTTCTTGGACTTGCCATGCAGACTAGCATTTCAATATCTCCAGGTGCAACCTGGAAGGCATGTGCTTTTAGTGTGCGTTTCCGTGGACAACCCAGCTCCTCCCCATTGTCACTGACTGAAGCATCAAGGGAGATTGAAAGAAACATCAGAACAGCAGGTGGTGTATGCTTCTGTTGGAAGAGGGCAACTACACTCAACCGATCCCTCCCACTTTCTTTTGGTGGTGAGTGACAGCCTGCAGATCCTTGAGTTGGGGAACTCAGACAAGCAATGCAGTAGATTGCAATATTGAAACAGCTAGCTGCTAGACTCCCATTCTTATTTGCTGGAGGAGCGACATCCCTCTCTCCCACGCTAGTGAGACAGAGAGCCTGTTGAAGATGTCGAAGTGTTGGGATGGACAGTAGTTTTTAGATGGACTCTAAATCATGGTCTCTGGGTGTTTGCTATTGCTTGCAAAGTGGGTGGTGGGGTGTTGGTGCTTTGACTCGAGTAAGTCGGAAGAGGGTTGGTGCCTTTGCTGCTGCTTGTGTGAGGGCGGGGAGGGGTGCTTTGGGGTTCTCATGTTTATGTTATTCATCTTTTGTGTTTCTTTTCTGTTTTGTGGATGACTGCAAAGAGTGAGAATTTCAGGTAGAGTATTGTATACATTCTCTGATATTAAATTGAACCTTTGAACCATTGAGCATAATTGAGTGCAATAAAACAACGGTGTCCTTGATGAAGTAAAGGACCTACATTCCTTTGCAGAGATCCCAAAACTAATACAATAGAAGCATTAGCTTGGGGTGGGGGGGGGGGGGTAGGGGAAGTGGAATGAGGAAATATGCTTTGCTCAGAGGAGATACTGGTCTGAAAGCAATGAGCTGAAAGGATGGTGGGGACTGAAACCATCATCATCAATACAGGCTACTTGGTCATATGCTTGAAGAGCCCTCTCAGCAGTGCGATGTTTCTAGTGCTAGAAGGTCTGACTAACTTGCAGATGTCTTTCTCAAGAAGCATAGACATAATAGATAGAATGTCTTTCTCAAGAGGCATAGACACAATAGATAGAATGGCTTCCTCCTGGGCCATAAACAAGTGGGAAAAATAGAGGCAAATGGAGTTCAACTTGGTCAAATATGAAGCCAGCTGCACCGGATTCAAGTAATTCATCTCTTTCTGATGAGTGAGAAGCCATGGTAGGGGAGAGAGTTTTTAGTGTTCATGTGCACACTTCACTGAAAGCCAATGGGCAGTAACTGACTGCTTCATGACAATTTGTTATTTATCAGAAGGCACTTACAAGTGCTTGGTGTTCAGTGTTGCATTCAGTTCTCATCATCATACCATTTCAACAAGACTCAGCCTCACAAATTCATTGGATATTACTGGGTCATGCTGTATCAACCTGGCTTGCAACTTATCACTAAAGAAAAACTGAAGACATTTAAGTGAAAGTTGAAATAAGTAAAATAATTTAGAGCAAGAAATGTGTTTTTTTTTCTGGTGAATTGCAGGGGAGGACATTAATATAAAATTAGAGTTTTTAAATGAACAAAAGCAGCATGTAGTCACGTAAATCCAATAACCATAAAATCTGCATCTTGGCCACTGAACGACTGTGGATATTCGAACAATGGAAATGATCAGAACAGCAGTTATTAGATTTTTGTGTGTCAGGTAAAATATTAAAGGTATGTTCAAGATGTGGGAGAAAGAAGATCATGGTATGCATCAACCATAATCTGTTTGATCGTAAAATACGTCTGAGGTGCTGATTGGCTCTTTCCTTCTCAATGGCACCAAATGTGAAAACAGTGTAAGATCCATCAGTGACAAGTTGAGTACTTAATTTCAATATTTGGTTTTCTTTTCAGTTCAATTATTTTCTGAATGCATTGTGACTTCTGCCGGGAAAGATACACACCTCAAAAGCTCAAGTGCAAGACATCTCTAAGAAACATATTCTGGAGGGCTTATTGCTTTATTATCTAAGATGGCACTTCCCTCCCTCCTGGCTTTGTTTTGTAATCTACTATGTGAAGTACACAAGACTAGCTATTTATTGTTTATCCCTAATTATCTTTAAGGAGGTGATGGCCAGAATGAACAGTTGTAGTCCTAATAGTGAAAATACTCCCATGGAATATTGCATTATCTTGATCAGTGGCATTAAGAGAACAATGAGGGTAAAAAAAAAACAAGGATTTCTTTATCATTTGATGATCAAGAAAGTTAACCATGGAGTTTACATTCTAACATAAGTTGTGTTGGATCAATGTTCATGTCACAATGAAACATTTCACAGAAGTATTAGTTTCTATGTCATACTCTCTATCGGTTATTTCTTTATGTGCAGTGGTTTGCCATTGCCTTCTTCTGGGCAGTGTCTTTACAAGATGGGTGGCCACAGCTAACATCACTACTCTTCAGTGATTGTCTGCCTGGCATCAGTGGTCAAATAACTAGGACTTGTGATATGCACCACCTGCTCCCATGGCTTCATGTGACCCTGACTGGGGAGCTAAGGAGGCATTATACCTTGCCCAAAGGTGATCTGCAGGCTAGCAGATGGAAAGATCACCTTAAACCTCCTTTGGTAGAGACGTATCTCCATCCAGCCACTCTCACTCTCTCCAACATTACACTAGCAACTTATTTTTGATTATTAGGTTTCAGTAAAGATGCACTGATTCTTAATTGAATTCAGCCCAGTCCTAAGAATTAGATGAACCAGTCACTGAAACTTGCTACATTAGGGTTGGTTGAATTAGAAGTCATTGATTACAGATATGTTGAATTGAACCATTTTCTGTGGTTTTGTGCCCATCACTCCAGGGTATCCACCAATTCTCAGCACCTTAAGGTTATTTTCCCAGAAAGTTTCAGGGATTCATGATGGTGAAAACCTTGCCAATGCTTTTCTTCAAAGGTGGTTACTCATGTGGACTAGGTTTATTAAAGGAGCTGAGATAGAGAAACATTTTTAAGCATCTTGTTAGCCATCCAAGAGCCACATCTCCAACTCTGCAAATGACTGTAGTAGCATGTCCTCAATTAGCATTGAAAGTGAAACACAACTTTAAATAAATGCAGTTTTACAGTTGTTAGGCTTGTAGAATAACAGCTTCAATAGAATTACTTTTTGATATTTCATTTATGATGAAAAGAAATAGCACCTTTAACCTCACATACAGTATCTAGTAAAATCAAATGCAAAATTAATATTGCACAAATTACCAGTTTCCTGCCATTGATTCAGACTAGTTTTGACAACGTACAATATTTTGCCATACATAAAGCACATTAGAGCACTTCCCATTCCCAACATTCACACACAACACCTGCTACTTAAATAATTGTTATTACAGAATAATAATCAGAAGAAAGAAGAAACACCTACTTGTCCCATATCTATTACGTGAAGGCAGCATGGCCAACTGTAAAATCTCTTTCTGGAAATTATATAAGATCAGCAGTGAAACTTGAAACTTCCAAATCTTCGCATTTCAGCCCCAGTCCAAACAGACCACTAAGACATAAAGAAAATATACTTCTCCTATGTTGACGGCATTACCTTTGTGAAGCTTACCCAGTTTAGGTTGGAGGATAGAGACAACAGAACTAGGTAACAAAGCCATGGGAAGTGGAGAGAGTGCTACTGACAACATAATTGTGAAATCACCTCTGATAAGACAAACACATAAAACACTGAATTCATAATTTAAAAAAAAACATAAAACCAGTTACTGCTCCCCACCTGCATGTTATCCAAGGACTTAGAGGACAGAACACCTTGAATGAAATTTGCCAGAGCAATGGAAAGGTTTTTGGTTAACTGCCAAAAATTATTCCACAGTTGGGAAACCCGATCTCTGCAGTGCGTGTGTATGTCTATGCTTCTAAGTATTCTCTAGAAACAGCATTAATCCCTTTGAGCCCATTGTTTGAGACTGCATAAACTAAATGCTCATCAAGGGGCTGAGAAAGGTTCTGAAAGGTACTGAGCTGAACGGCTACAGATTCTGAGTGGCGTGCCAAGTAATAACAGATTGTGATACAAAAATTTGACAAGACCATCACCTCATGTAGATATATTTGTGTGGGACCAAGTCACTAATCACGTCACTGTTATACATTTTGCACACTCTGCAGAGTACGTCAGTATATCAAGTACAGAACACCAAATGAAATCAGAATATTAAAGTCCACTGATGAAGGATCCATCCAAAAGCAAGAAATTGCCAAACATGGAAAAATCAAAATAGAAACAGGAAAGCTCAAAATATTCAGGAGGTCAAAGTTCAAAGTACATTTATTATCAACCTTGAGATTCTACATCATACAACCTGGAGATTCATCTCCTTACAGGCAGCCACAAAACAAGAAACCCAAAATAACCCATTAAAAATGATCACCAAACACCCAATGCAGAGAAAGAGAAAACACAAGTTGTACAAACAATAAAAGCAAGTAACTGCATTCAGAACAAAAGCAAATCCATAGATATGAAGCCCAGAACAGGATCTGTGGAGAGAAAAAATGTTAACTTCTTCTCCCTCCTTGCAAACTACCTGATCTCCTGAGCATCTTCAGTATTTTCTGCTTTAGTAAGAATTTCTATGTCAGTTTAAAATATTATCAAGACTAGCGGTGTTTAGTATTGTTTTGTGCAAAGCACGGTGTTAATCAACCAGAAACATCACCACATCTTTTCTATAACCCTAGGACCCTATTTCCTCTTCCACAGATGATGTTTGGCCAATTGAGTATTTCCTGCATTTTCATCTCTAATTTGAAGTTTTCAGCATCATTCAGTATTTCTTCTTTGTGGGTAGAGTGGTAGGGGGCAGTGGTACGGTAGGAAACATATTGTTCAAATTGAAATGAAAGGAAAGAACATTTTCCCCTTTATTATATAGCAACATCTGTCAGGTCATAAAACTAAATTTGGTATTTTGTGCAGTACTTAGAACATTAGCCCTGAAGATAGGATGCAACAGAACTGTGGAGCCCAACAAACGGTAAATATGCATCTCTTGACTCATTCCCTAACAACCTGTACCACTGATGCTCATTCAGTGTGCATTTAATGATCCACACAGAAGAACGGACATCTGCTACTCTCATGGATAATGCCTGGATCAGACAGTTTTCTGACCTGAATAAGTCTCCTGCAGGCTTTAGCAAAGATGATTGACACATTGTTAATCCTTTCTTTCCTCTACCTGGGGAAACAGCCTCTCTGATAGTTCGAGTGAAATTGATTTCCAAACAAGCTCCAGTGTGATGCTGAAGCTGAATGTTGCAAGAGACACTCAGGAGTTATCACGCTCATTTTAATTACCCTTTGTCCTTTTGAAACTAAACCTCAGGAAGCAGCTACAGCTAAGCTGAAGATTTATCCTTTGTGTATAGCCCATTTTAAACTTCAGTCAACAAGAGCATTCTCTGTGAGCCACTGGGTCCTTCTTTAAATGTCCAGATCACAACTTGGTCCCAATGCTATTTTTACCAAAGACCCTCTCCTCACAACACTGAAGTGGACAGACAGGTCATGGCAGCTGGCTATGTATGAATAGAACTCTGGCTGATAAGTCTGAAATGTGGCAAAATATTTTTTTGTTAATGAAGTAGGTCCTGATTATAATTGCCTCCAAGTTCAGTTTGAGACTCTTTGGGAACTGGGATCAAAAGTTACACTTGTTTCTGTTGCATTTAATAAGACAATTGAACAGACCTCTTGTAGATGACCTCTTGACCTCACAATCTATCTCATCATTGCCTTGCACCTCTTAGTCTGCCTGCACCCCACTTTCTCTATAATGGTAACACTTTATTCTACATTCTGTTATTGTCTTCCTTGTGCTACCACGATGCACTAATGTGGTGATATAATCTGGAAGGATGGTATGCAAAACAAGGTTTTTCACTGTACCTCTACTTAAGTGACGATAACAAGCCAATGTACCGTTTTGAACATTAAGGGTGAATTTAGTTCACTGGTATCAAGGATTAATTGTCATTAACCACTCTCAGAACTAGCTGTCAATTCTGCTGCTTTCCCTAGAACAACATAATTTAAAGAAACCATTCCATATATTTTCTAGCCTGGTACATGTATTTCCACTCAAGTACATCCTCTTGAATTTAGTAATATATTCTTAGTCCTTCTAGGCCAACCATCATCAGCAGGTTACCAACAGCCAACTTTTCCAAGCAAGGTCACAACCCTTGGCCGAACAGTAACTCAAGCCATCTGATCTCCAGAATCCCACACACAAATCTCCAAATCTCCACATCCATCTAACCCAGGATATGGACCATGACCACTCTCAACCTGTTTAGACAATCCATAATCTTTCCTGGTCCCATTACCCATTATTTTCAACCCAAGTGTATGATGTTCCCAAATTCTTCTCAACAGTAAGGCCTTTCGCCATTCCCCCCCAACCAATTTGATGAGCCCACACAGCACTTAGATTTACCACTATTTTGCTTTGACTTTTTTGCAATGGTGCCGTTTCTAAAGTTAAGTAAGTAAGGGCCTTTCATTTACACCAGGCATCAATGAATTTCGGTACTGCTAAATCCAAACAGTGGCAAAAAAGCAAAGTGCTGTTTTTGGAAACAAGAGATGAATACATTCCTCCAGACCAAGTTTCTCTGATTCAGAACACTAATAGTACAATTGTGTGGATTTCAAAAGCACCATATTGATTAAAACTCATGTTGAAAGATCGTGCAATTGACAAAGACTCCATATGAATGAAATTGTTTTTCACCTGGAGTGTTGTCTTGAATTCATGTTTTGCTGATCCACCAAACAAACTGGAATCACCCAGGCATATTTAAAGCTAGTTTCTAATTCCCCTTAACCTCAATGGTTTAAGATTCAACCACTACTTCTGTGTCCATGTGTCTCTAAGACTGACCAGTTTAGGAAAGTAGAGCTCCTTCTTTAAAAGAGATGAATGGTTTAGAATTTGTTTTTTCATAGTCACAATTTCAAATACCATTTATTTTTAATTTCAGAATTTACTGAATTAAACTTCTCAGCTGTTAAAATGGGATTTGAGCTCACTCTCCACCCTATCAATTTTGGAGTGCTACTTAATGTGCAACTTTTGGAGTGTAACTTAATTGCTGTGCTGTCGTTCCCCTGAATTAGCTCACTGTTGTTAAGCAGTCCATGTGCGTGCAATGAAATTCATCAGCAAGGGACACAAGGGAGAGAGATGAAATTAATACTCACGCAGATGCAGCCAGTTAAGTGAAAGTTAATTTTGATTCTTTTAAATGCGAAAGCAAGCCTTCACGTATTATGCTCTGCAAAATTAGTCATTGTTACAAAGGCACAATTGAAACAGAGTATCAAGACTGTACATATCATGATATTGGCTTGTCACTTGTCTGTACTACACAAGGTGAATTTAATGCGTACAAATCTGCACGAGACTGTCAATTTGCATTGCACCTGCTTCGAGTGTTTATCCTATTCTGACTAGTTCACATAAGAGCCTGTGTAAAGAACCTGATCAGTGTAGCTGTAACATTAGCAATCCTGCTTTCAATTTACAAATTAGTAAAGTAAGTTTTGAAATAATTATTTTCACCTTTATGCAAGTATGTAATATGGCTGTACACCTTGAATAGTGGCAAGTGAGGGTGAAATATTATAGCAGGGATCAACAGAAACCTTGTGCTGGGCAGGTTCTATTTTACCCTGTACATATCAATCTATTTGTAAGTTAATCCATCTGCAATCAGTCTCAAGAGCTAGCAATAAGCCAGAGGACTATCGAGATCAGTATGAGGGAAACACAGTCAGCAGCTGAATGAGACAAATTGGGAAAGTGCACTAAATTGTGGAGATTACTGAGGTTGAATGGGGCAGCTGGAAACCCAAATTTCAGAGGCACCCTCTTTGTCTAACACAAACTGACCTGATTCGTGCTTAGCAAAAGTTCTAACTTGTGGTTACAAAATAAGGGATTTTTCAGTCCTGGAAGAAACTTGTCCCTACTTCAAATCCCCCAAATGTCTCCTCAACTCAGAATTGCTTGGCTTTAGGAACCCAGCACCTCCATTGGTCCAGAACCCAAACACAACAATACCTGAATTGTAAGTGGAGTTTCCATCGCTCCCATGATCCTGATGAACCTTCTTCATGCACCTGGAACCAGTACATATGGATCCTCTCCTCCTTACCAGCTTGCAGTTCATCTCTTTCGGGAGGTATAGAGGGAGTGCACCAGGAGAGCAGGGAACTGCAAGTCCCTCCCCGTCTCTTTTGCATCCACAGAATCTGCATCACATGACAAAGATATTCCACGCTATGGGAGCAGGTGTTACAGATCTCAGCTGCACTGCTGGCAATATACATGGTTAGAAAGAAGATATATAATATTTTTATTTTCATATCTTATTCATGTCTTCTGAATATCTCAGAACATTTTATGATCACTGAACTAGCCAGGGGCTTGGTTCCTATGTTTGCATGGCCGAACATGGCAATCACGGAAAATGTCAACAGATAGAAATAGTTAAACTGATTTTTGGTGGAGTATCATAGAAATAAATATTGACAGCATGCACAAAATGCCAGACGAACTCAACAAGCCAGGCAGCATCAATAGAAAAGATTACAGTCGACATTTTGGGCGGAGGTCCTTCAGCAGGACTGGAGAAAAAATGATGAGGGTATTGACTTTGATTTGAGGCCTTTGTACTGCTCTGAATGTATGT
Organism: Hypanus sabinus; assembly: GCF_030144855.1. Classification (NCBI taxonomy): domain Eukaryota; kingdom Metazoa; phylum Chordata; class Chondrichthyes; order Myliobatiformes; family Dasyatidae; genus Hypanus; species Hypanus sabinus. Next base: position 69,607,142 of record NC_082712.1, read on the forward strand.
ACAAGAAAGAGCTGCACTCTCAAACTATCCAGTCTAAAAGATGTGCTGTCTCACAACACCATACTTTGTCAGTGTTACATTGAAGTGTTTGTCATTATTACATGCTCGGATTAAACTGTCATTTTGTGACTCATTAGAAAAACTACTATCTCTGAGAAAAACTGATACTTGCAATATAAAATAGTAATGGTTGAATGTATTTGTGGAATTTTGTAATTGTATTGTTCAGTATTGTGCTGTGATATAAAGCTACACTCTATCAGAGTGATGTGACCAGTAGCTTTGCAATCAAACCTGTTGTAACATGCTCCATTCTTCCAGAGACCTGTCTACAGAATCATTCCCATTAATTGTCTAAATGGTCTAAAGGAACAGAGTTAAATATGTTGAACCCTTTCAATACTACCAAACTGGTTCGTAGCCAAAGGAAATCCTGCAAATGTCAAGGTGTTAGTATTAGTTAAGGAGTATGAAGTTGAAAAAAAAACACATATCAAAGTGGTGCTTTGCACCAGACCTGTAGCCATTTTTTAAAAAATATTTTATTTATTAAGATACTGCGCAGAATAGACTGTTTCAGCCCTTCAAGCCACACTGCCCCAATCCCCCAATTTAATCCTAGCCTAATCAAGGGACAATTGACCTACCATCCAGTACGTCTTTGGACTGTGGGAGGAAACTGGAGCACCTGTAGTCACGAGGAGAACATATAAACTCCTTTAGGCAGAGGTGTGAATTAAACCCAGGTCACTGGTACTTTAAACTGTTATGCAAACTACTAAGCTACGGTGCCACCTTTCCAAGGTCGCAAGAGAGAGTCTCTTATTTGTGACATGAAATGGATGCAAGGCAGAGCACTTACAATGATTACATGTTATAGCACTGTAGAGTTACAAGCAGCACAAGCTTACCTTCTCCATTTCCCAGTGTGGAACAACTGTCTAGCTAAAAGAACTGAATCGTTCTGATCAACCCAATGAGGCAGATGAGAGATTGGAAACCTCATTCGATAAATGGGCAACCAACATGGCAACATCAGGGGTACCAAGAGTTAGTATCTGCACCAGCTTTATTTATTATTCATCAGTGAATTGAGAATATAATGAGAGGGCATTAGTCCATTATGCGGGGCCTCCTCAATGGCAGCAACTAAGCTCGATGAAGGAGTGCTTCTCGAAGGTCAGAGTTGGTGATTTAAAGCAAGAGCTTCGTGGGTGTTAGTCCATTGTGTGGAGCCTATCAGCGGCAGCAACTGAGCTCGACAAACTAAATAAAAGCACAGAGGGGATAAGTGGAGTGGCCATTGTCGGGAGTAGGCCAGGAGCTACAGGGAGTTGGTCACCTCGAGGCTGCTGAAGTTAGGTAAGTGGGAGACAGTCAGGGAAGTGAGGGAAAGAGCTCAGATAGTAGAGAGCACCCCTGAGGCCATTCCCCTCAGTAACTGTTATCTCGTTTCCGATGTGGTCGAGGGAGATGACCTGACAGAAGACCACCATGGCAATCGAGTGTCTGGCGCTGAGCCTGCTTCCATGGTGCAGAAGGGAAAGAGGAAGATGAGGTATGCAGTAGTCATAGGGGATTCGATAGTGAGGGGAACATAGGAGGTTCTGTCAGCCTGATAGAGATACCCGCATGTTATGTTGCCTCTCAGGTGTCGGGGAGTCCTGGATTGGGTGCAGAGTATTCTGAAGGGAGACAGTGAACAACCAGAAGTCTTGGTACATATTGCTACTAATGACATAGGTAGAAAAAGGAAGGAGGTCCTGAAGAGAGAATTCAGGGAGTTGCGTAGGAAGCTGAAAGGCAAGACCTCTAGGGTAGTAATCTCAGGATTGCTGCCTGTGCCACGTGCTAGCAAGTGCAAGAATGGCATGATCAGGCATATAAATGTGTGGCTGAGAGACTGGTGTAGGAGGCAGGCATTCAGATTCCTAGATCACTGGGGCCTCCTCTGGGGGAGGTACGATCTGTACAAAAAGCATACGCTATGCCTGAACCCAAAGGGTTCCAATATCCCAGCAGGCACATTTAATAGAGCTGTTCGGGAGGGTTTAAACTAATTTGGAAGGGGGATGGGAACCAGATTGATAGGGTTGAGGATGAGAAATAAATCAAAGACAGAGTGCAACAGAGAATATAGAAAGAACAGGTAGGAGAAGAGGCTTAATCATAGCCAGTGACATGAGTTACAGGATAGTAGAGAATAGAGGCGTGTTGCAGTTAAAACAGAAAGCAACAAGTTCTCAACTGAGAGTGTTGTATTTGAATGCACGCAGCATAAGGAATAAAATGGACGCTCTTGAAATTCAGCTACAGATTGGCAAATATGACATTGTGGCCATTGCTGAAACTTGGCTAAAGGATGGCTGCCATTGGGAGCTGAACGTCCAAGGATATACGGTATTGGAAAGATAGGTTAGTAGCAGAGGGGGTGGTGTGGCTCTGTGTATAAGAAATAATATTAAATTATTGAAAGGAGATGACATAGAATTGAATGGTGTAGAGTCTCTGTGGTTTAGAGTCCTGACGAAGGGTCTCGGCCCGAAACGTCGACAGCGCTTCTCCCTATAGATGCTGCCTGGCCTGCTGTGTTCCATCAGCATTTTGTGTGTGTTGTTTTTCAGCATCTGCAGATTTCCTCATGTTTGCTTTTAGAGCCTCTATGGGTTGAGTTAAGAAATAGCAAGGGTAAAAGGACCCTAATGGCAGTTGTATACAGGCCTCCAAAGAGCAGCCTGGATATGGATTACAAATTACAGCAGGAGATAGAAAAGACATGTCAGAAAGGCAAAGTCATTACAATCGTTGGGCATTTTAACATGGAAGTGGATTGGGAAAACCAGGTCAGTACTGGACCTCAAAAGAGAGAATTTGTAGAATGTCTAAGGGATGGCTTTTTAGAACAGCTTGTTGTTGAGACCACTAGGGGACTGGCTGTGCTGGAGTGGGTGTTGTGCAATGATCTGAAGATTATAAGAGAACTTAAGGTTAAGGAGCCCTTAGGGTGCAGTGATCACAATATGATCGAGTTCACATTGAAATTTGAACGGGAAGAAATCAAATCCGGTGTGTTGGTATTTCAGTGGAATAAAGGAAATTACAATGCCATGAGAGAGGAACTGGCCAAAGTTGACCGGAAAGGGACATTTGCAGGGAAGATAGCAGAGCAGCAATGGTTGGAGTTTTTGTGAAAAATGAGGGAAGTGCAAGACAGATATATTCCAGTTTAGAAGAAATTTTCAAAGGGAAGAAGGACAATACTATGGCTGACAAGTGAAGTCAGCCAAAGTAAAAACAAAAGAGATGGCATACAAGGAAGCCAAAGCTAGTGGGAAGACCAAGGATTGGGATGCCTTTAAAAACTTGGTCTGAGAGTGGATAAATCTCCTGGACCTGATGGAATGCACCCTTGGGTTCTGAAGGAAGTAGGAGAGCTTGCAGAGGCATTGATGATGATATTTCAAGAATTGATAGATTCTGGCATTGTACCGGATGACAGGAAAATTGCAAATGTTAATCCGCTATTTAAGAAGGGTGGGAGGCAGCAGAAAGGAAACTACAGACCTGTTAGCCTGTCATCAGTGGTTGGGAAGTTGTTGGAATCGATTCTTAGGGATGAGATTACGGAGTACCTGGAGACAAATGACAATACAGGCCAAAGCCAGCATGGTTTCCTGAAAGGAAAATCTTGCCTGACAAACCTACTGTAATTCTTTGAGGAATTTACAAGTAGGGTAGACAAAGGAGATGCAGTAGACATGGTGTACTTGGATTTTCAGAAGGCCTTTGACAAGGTGCCGTACAAGAGGCTGCTTAGCAAGATAGGAGCCCATAGAATTACAGGGAAGTTACTAGCATGGATGGAACTTTGGCTGGTTGGCAGTAACCAGAGAGTGGGAACAAAGGGATCCTATTCTGACTGGCTGCCAGTTACCAGTGGAGTTCCACAGTGGTCTGTGTTGGGACCACTGCTTTTTACGATGTATGTCAATGATTTGTATTAATGGATTTGTGGCTAAATTTGCTGATGATACAGAGATAGGTGAAGGAGCAGGTAGTATTGAGGAAACAGAGAGCCTGCGGAGAGACTTAGATAGTTCAGGGAAGTGGACAAAGAAGTGGCAAATGAAATACAAATGTTGGAAAGTGTATGGTCATGCACATTGGTGGAAGAAATAAATGGGCAGACTATTATTTAGATGGGGATAGAATTCAAAATGCAAAGATGCAAAAGGACTTGGGAGTCCTTGTGCAAGATAACCTAAAGGTTATCCTCCAGGTTGAGTCAGTTGTGAAGAAGGCGAGTGCAATGTTTGTATTCATTTCTCGAGGTATAGAATATAAGAGGAGGGATGTGATGTTATGGCTCTGTAAGGTACTCGTGAGACCACACTTTTGAGTATTGTGTGCAGTTTTGGGCTTCTTATTTTAGACAGGATATACTGACATTGGAGAGGGTTGACAGAAGATTCACGAGAATGATTCCAGGAATGAAAGGGTTACCACATGAGGAACATCCAGCAGCACTTGAGTTGTATTCCCTGGAGTTCAGGAGAACGGGGGGAGGGGTGGAATCTCGTAGAAGTGTTCCAAATGTTAAAAGACCTGAACAGATTAGATACAGAAAAGTTATTGCCCATGGTAGTGGATTCTAGGACAAGAGGACACAACTTCAGGATTGAAGTCCATCTTTTTAGAACTGACATGCGGAGAAATTACTTAAGTCCAGAGGGTGGTAAATTTGTGGAATCTGGTGCCACGTGGCTGTAAAGGCCAAGCCTTTGGGTCTATTTAAGGCAGATATAGATAGGTTCTTGATTAGCCAGGGCATTAAAGGGTATGGTGAGAAGGCAGGGGAGTGGGGATGGCTGGAAGAATTGGATCAGCCCATGATTGAATGGCGGAGCAGATTCAATGGGCCAAATGGCCTACTTCTGCTCCTATATCTTACAGTCTTATGGTCTAATATGTATTATTTGCCATTGTAGCTTCTGAGCCACTGATGATAAGCCTGCCTTTTGAACAACAATGTCATTTGCAATGTGGGAGGCAACAGTCTTTCCATTGTGGTCCTGATGAAGAACAATCAAGAAAAAGCAATATTCTCCAACATCGAGCTAATACTTAATGAGGAGCTACACATGGAAATGGTAAGGTTTCCATATATTTATTGTCTTTGAACAATTAGCCAATGAATTTCAATTCAAGACTTCTAAACTTTTCATTGCCAATATCATCCAATTATTATAAGAAATAATTTTCATTAATATTCCAATAATTAGGGCGCCATGGCAGTGTAGCAGTTAGCACAACACTATCACAACTTGGGGCATCAGAGTTTGCAGTTCAGTCCCAGTGTCCTCTCTAAGGAGTGTGTATGTCCCCTTCGTGGAACATATGGGCTTTCACTGGGTGTTTCAATTTCCTCCCACTGTCCAAAGAAGTACCAATTTGTTGGTTAATTGCTCATCGTAAATTGTCCAGTGACTATGTCAGGGATAAATTGGGGGTAGTCGGGAGTTGCTGGGTTGAGGGACTGGAAGAGCCTATTCTGTGCTGTATTTCTAAATGTAAAAGGAAATTGTAGAAACACGTAACACTATTGTTTAGTGCCATATAATACCAAAGCAAATCTTATTTTTCAACTTTCTCTTAAAATAAGGATGCTTCACTGATAGAGGAGATGGATTTGCTGCTTCACAGTGCCGTGACCTGGGTTCCTTCCCCGAGGTGCCATCCCTGTGGAGTTGAACATTCTTCCTGCTTCTGCATGGTGTTTCTCCCAGATGTTCTTGTTTTTTCTTCCATTTAAAAGATGTGCAGACTGAAGGGTTAATTGGCCACTGCATTTTGATCCAAGTAATAGGTCAGTATTTGAGTACGTGAGCAGTTTATTCTGATATCATGAGAAAATAATAAGATTAGCGTGGGATGAGTAACATGAATGCTTCATGGTTGGAATGGGTTTGGTGGGCTGAGATTCATCTTTCTATGCTGTATGATTATAACATGGATTATAACTTGGGGAGTCTCTCCCCAAGGACTCTGCTGGCTCACACAACACTCTCATCAGTCCCAATTCCAAACATATTTCACTTTCACATTTTCTCTCACACGTGCAACAACTTTCCTCTGATTATCCAGAAACCCACCTATACTCAGGGTTATATACAGCAGCCAATTAATCTACTAGCATTTCAATGCGATATGGGAGGAAACTGGAGCACTCAAGAGAAATCCAAGCAGTTAACATCTGAGAAACTACCGGGTATATTTCCTTGGGACATTGCTCTTTTGTTTGCAACATTTTCAATCCTCTATGCTTTGGCATCATTCCAACATCAAGGGGAGGCTTGAAAGCTGTAGTTAAATTACTGTGCGCCCGCGATATTATTTCAGTAATCATCCAATTAAAATATGATATCTCAAAAATAAATACACGTGGGATATAAATTGAAATAAAATGTTGTAAGTACACTCCTTAAGTACTAACATTTTCAAAGATAGTTTGCTGCTTGGTCATTTGTGAGAAGATTCTCAATCAGGAATCCCTAACTTCAGGAGATGCTCAAACCTGAAGCTTATAACGAAGACGCTAAAGTCATGCAGCTGAAACCTTATCTCAGAATTTTCTACAGCAGCATATCACAAAGTGTGCTTTGATAGTGTCACTTTTATTGTTTTTTTAGTGAACTGATAACAATATAAAAGCAAAATACTGCAGATGTCAGAAACCCGAAAGAGAGAGAATTCTGGGGAAAATAGTGGAACTCAGTGGGTAAAGCAACTCCTGCGAAGACAGAAGTGTTACAGGTCAAGACCTCTTCTTTAGGACTGATAGGGAATAGGAACAATGGACCGTATATAGTAGCATTCTCTCCCTCTCCATCCTTGTACTGCTATATCCTGACAATCTTTCCTTTTTGCTTCTCATTCCTGAAGCACAGTTATCAATATACACCTTTTGACTCCACAGGTGCTTCTTGACCTGCTGGGTTCTTCCAGTCTTCTGCATCTGAGAAGTGTGGAACAGAGTGAATGGTTCAGTTTGATGACCACTCTTCTATCTGCAAATGAATATTTCTAAATTTTTTTATTGCAGAAATTGTGTGCTGACAGTAGTATTACAGGGTTAGCAGTGCCACTTTACAAGGACAGTTATTAGAAATGGGATAAAGAAAAAATCACAACAGAGATCAACGAGCTCTGTTTTATCACCATGAAGTAGGCAACTGCTTTGCCAACCTCAATAAAGGATTGCAGCACTAATATCAATAGGTACTCAAAATCAGACTGACATTGAATTACTGTATAGTAATTCAAATATGCACTTTAGAAGGGCTATCAACCTACAGCTCAGGAAGAATCCACCCAATCTGTCTGTCCCAGCTTAAGTTAATGAAAATTGAGTTTCACTCTGTCTCTCAACACTAGCTGCATAGCAAAGAAAGCCCAGCAGTGTCGCTACTTTCTGCAAAGGCTGAGGAAAGTCCATCTCCCACCCTCCCCCACCCCCATCCTCATCACATTCTACAGGGGTTGTATTGAGAGCATCCTGAGCAGCTGCATCACTGCCTGGTTCGGAAATTGCACCATCTCAGATCGCAAGACCCTGCAGCGGATAGTGAGGTCAGCTGAGAAGATCATTGGGGTCTCTCTTCCCACCATTATGGACATTTACACTACACGCTGCATCTGCAAAGAAAACAGCATTATGAAGGACCCCATGCACCCCTCATACAATCTCTTCTCCCTCCTGCCATCTGGGAAAAGGCACCGAAGAATTCAAGCTCTCATGACCAGACTATGTAACAGTTTCTTCCCCCAAGCCATCAGACTCATCAATACCCAGAGTTTGAACTGACAACAACTTACTGCCCTCCACTGTGCCTATTGTCTTGTTTAATATTTCCTGTAATGCCTGCACTGTTTTGTGCACTTTATGCAGTCCTGGGTAGGTCTGTATTCTAGTGGAGTTTAGTTTTCTGTGTTGTTTTCACATAGTTCAGTGTAGTTTTTGTACTGTTTCATGTAACACCATGGCCCTGAAAAACATTGTCTTGTTTTAACTGTGTACTGTACCAGCAGTTATGGTTAAAATGACAATAAAAAGTGACTTGACTTACCACTGGAAGGGTTCACTCTGTTACTGTTACTGGCATACTGCTGTCTTGAATACCAACTGCATAATGTACCATCAGATCCTCACTTGGGCTACTCCAATAGAACCTCACAAATTCAGAATCTCTACCAGCAAGCAGAATGATGGCTTTAGCAAGTTCCCATCCAAGTTGCACACCATCCTGATTTAAATAAAATATGTATCCCTTGTCCTTTGTTATTGCTGTGTCTAAATCCTGAAACTCTACACCCAGCAGTAGTGTGGGGTAACCTCACTAGAGATCTCCAGCAGCTGACCAGTGCTTTCTCAAGAGCGACTAGAAATAGGCAATGAATGCGGTACTTGCCAACAACAGACACATATCCTGTTGCTGCTGTCTCTCTGCATATTACCATCCACAGGGAAAACTGTAGGTGACCATGTACATTAAAGCAGTAGTGACACTGCTCGAAGCAGCAGTTCTTGCTTTAAGAGATTCTGTATGGCACAAGATTATATATCGAACCTCACAGTTTGAGAGCAACATCTCGGTTTCTATTAGATTTCTGTGTGTGGTATCACAAAGGAGCATGGGATCCATGACACCTTCCATGAAAAGGAGGAAATAATGTTAATCCCTGCAGCACTGAATAAAATTCGCAGAGGTTCAGCATGTTTACATCTGCAAGAGAAAACTTGCATCCCTTTTGCATTTTTTTAAGGTCTTAGAAAAATTTAGTACTCAGAGGAATCACTTCTAATGTTTCACTTTCTAAATGACAGATCCTGCTGGGACACAGATCTCCTGATTAATAGGGTCCTTGCTTTTACTTTCTCCAGCAAATCCCAATCATTATTGCAGGAGAGATTCAGCAATGTTCTTGTGCAGATGCACCTGTGCTTTTGGAAAGAGAATGGTGTAGTGCCAGAGGCAATACTCAGCTCATGGGGTCACTTCATGGGAACTTTGGCATGACAATCACATTTTCTAGTTTAGTTGGGTCATTGTCAATGTCTGTTTTCAGCCAACGCACATGAAAGGCTTCTCAAGATGTGCCAACGTAGAACCATTCCAGAACTAACTGTCGTTCTGCTAAGTTTTTTGAAAAACATTACGGGTAACCTTTATGGGTTGTGGCAATTTGCCCTTACAGAGTAGACAATCACTACCCAAAAATTTGAGACATGGTATTCTGCCTCTGCAGGTATTGTTCATTTTGTATGCAGTTTGTTTTGTACAAACTTCACTTCCTTGTCGTTAGCTGATTTTATATAATTTCTAGCATGGGTTAATCTGGATTTCAACTTGAAGCAAACAAGACAGAAAGAAATCCATCTTTATCTACTCTTTATTTTCTCTTGAAACAGCAATATCTAAGAGTATTAGCATTCTTAATATTGGTAAACATTTAGTAGATGTACTTTGAAGGAAGTATTATGTTTATCACTCATTGCTATTAAACTAACATTCTGCCATGAGTTCAATCTAGTCCATCGTTTTGTTATATTCAATAAGAGCATGGCTGATCTGGCCATGGATTCATCTCCGCCTACCTGCATTTTCTCATAACCCTTAACTCCCCTACTATGCAAAAATCTATCCAAACTGGTCTTAAATATATTTACTGAGGAAGCCTCCACTGCATCATTGGACAGAAAATTCCACAGATTCACCACTATCTGGGAAAAATAGTTTCTCTTCATCTCCATTCTAAATCTACTCCCCCGTATCTTGAGGCTATGTCCCCTAGTTCTAGTGGATACAGTGAAGTCTGGTTAATTGGCCATCAGTTTATTTTGGCAACCGCTTATTTGGGACAACTCTTCAGGAACAAAAATTAATTGAGAAAATAGCTGAGATTCCCTTCATTTATTTGGAACACTATTGTACTTAATTGAGACAGAAGACTAATGCCAAACAGTTTCTAACTAGCGTCAGTTGCATGCACTTGTGTGGCCGTTAGACACTACACTGTGCTTAGAATGAACAGTTTTTAAATAGCATCCCATATGTGTGTTTCTATTCCAAAAGCAGTCATTTTTGTCATTTGTAACTAGTGAGAAATAAGCTGTAAGACAACTCAGAATTGACCTGTTCAACAAGGCTGAAAGCATACAACCTCAGAGATGCCTTAAACTGCTGGGAGTTAAAAACTAAACAAAATTCACTACTTCAACAAGTTGGAAACAATAAAGAATTTGAAAATATTGACAACTGTCTTGAATGTTACAGTGAAAATGAAGACTTGAAGAATGCAGTCATTGAAAGTATTGTGTGAAGGCAGTCCATGATCTGCATGTAGTGTCTACAATGATTTTGTTTATTTATAGTCAATTAAAGTAACAAAACAGCGCACACTGGATTCTGCTGATAACGATTAGAAACTAATATATAGCTTTATAGTACCGCAGTAGTTTTGGTAATGTTCTGTATTTCATTTAAATACATTTCATTTGTTACTTAGTTTGTTTTTGTTATAGATTTTTAACTATTTCCATGAAACTTTTGTTTAATTGGGCCATAATGTACCGGAGCCGTGTGTTCTAATTAACCGGAATCCACTGTATTAGTACAATAATCTAACATGTGTTTTACTTAACTTTCTGCTGTTCCACAAAGTTTTCTCATTAAAAACCATGAAGAAAAATTCTGGCTTGGCTGAGCTTTGAGAAGGTGTTTAAGTCCTGTTTAGCTTTGTAAGGAAGGCACTGTGAGAGCAGTGGAGTGAAAAGATAACTCATCTTCAAAGGGATCACCACAGATCAGAGATGTATCGGAACACCGTATGCTACAATGTTTGCTTCAGTCTGCCAGCAAAGTCGATCGCCAAGCCATGGAAGCCAGGTCAGAATGCATCACATCGATTGTGACTCTGCAATCTCAAGCACGATTGGCATAGCTACAGCACAAGCCCACTCCAGAGCTGAAGTGGCAAGAATGGAAGCGGTGAAGCTGAAATGTTAATGGGAAAATCTCACACAGACATCGAGAAAGCTCATAGAAACATGGGAAAAGCAAACACAGACATGGAGGAAGTTCAAGTAGCAGCTACATGGAGCGCACTCAAGGAGAGGCATGATGTTCAGGCTGCCTTAGCAGAGGCAAAAGTGAGAGAAGCAGCAGCTGTTTTAGACAGTGGTGGCCATCTCACTAGGAAGGTGACTGAAGAACCAACCACTGATGCAGCCCTCTGATATGACAAGATGGCTCAGCAGAGGATCAAAAAGCAGCAGCTTCCTTCATGTTCTCGGCAGAGGGATTCATCCGATGTACAACACTTTGTTCTTTTAATTGACTATAAATTACCAAAATCAGCACCGACGCCTAATGCAGATAATAGACTCCCTTCATACTCCAAATCTTCATTTTCATTGGAACATTCAAGATGATTGCCAATACTTCTAACTTCTTCACCATCCCTAGCTTGTTGAAGAAGTGAAGTTGTTTCATTTTTACTCCTCGCTGTTTCTGGCATGTCCAAGCCTGAATGCTTGAAACCACAGTGATCAAATCAGTTCTTCATAAGAGCAGACAAGAGCTGAATAGTGTGCCAAGTGTATTAGTGGCTCACCTTTCAATGGAAGCTACAGCAGAACCACTGCATAGTCCTCACTTTCTACACCAGGCTGTGGTGATGAATCACTATTGGACAACAGTTTGAATGAGAAGCTCTGAAGCAGAGTCAGTCCAAATGTAGACAAGGCAGTCATCCAGAGAGTAGTGGAGAATTTGGGGAAAGTAGCAAGGAGAACTGGACAGGCAGTAACAATATATTGCAGAACATAGAGGGACACCTGGTGCAGCAAGCACCAGTAGTCTCCAGAAAAGTGAGCCAAGAACTTATTAACACTTCTGGAGAACTAAACCTAGATAGCTGTAAATTCATGGCCAACACCTTGTGCTACTGGTTCCAGCACATTGTAGCAGCACATGGCTGGGAGCCAGCTGGGCATCCATCAGATGTAGCTACTTCCCCATACATTCAAAGGACATGTTTTGTAATATCAGAAGTTACCAGTGGCAGTGCCAGTAGATACGTTATGGGGTCAAAAGGAGGGATGGTCTGCTTACCCCTGCCAACTCTCATTGATTGCAACCATATTCCCAACAAGAAGGATGAAATCACAGCTCCTTCACACCTTGTTCATTTCTTAAGGACATAGCTAACAAGCTCCCCCCAAACACCATACTCAGCTCTTCTGTGACTTGGCAGGGTCTTGCCATCCATGCACACATTGTACGTGAGAAGCGCAATGGTCAACACAATGCACTTTATGCCTGACAGCGGTATCTGGGGTGGGTCAGGATGGGTGAAGTCTACCTCGGTGATGCTCAGCAGCCCATTGTCAGTACACTTAAGGCAAATATCCAGAAGGCTGGGCACCCACACCATTTCAGATCTTGTGAGAGTAGCATCCACATGAAACTGAAGATTATAGCAGTAGCCAAAGGCAGTGGTTGGGCACATTTGAAGGCAACTTCTCAGCACAAAACAACTGAATCGGGCAAAGGTTAAAATACTGCTTGTTGTTCAAAGACAGGTGTATGCAGGGGAAGTGGAGTGCATCATAAAGCTGGAACCTCTCCCAATCAAAAGATACCTTAGTGAACTCTGGCCCTTTCTTGCCTCTGAGGGGTTACAGCGAGTTGGAGGATGAATAAAGAAAGCACAACTCACTTGAGAGGTACCTTACTAAATCATCATGCTGAATGGGGGCCCTGTCACTGGTCAGCTCATCAGACATTGCCACAAGCAGGTATGTTATCAAGGGTGGCATTTTTCAAATGAGAATGGTTAAAGGCTGTGTAGTAAGACTGCTTCAAGCCTAGTCTCTGAGACTGTCTTTCTTTTGTCAAAAACTTATAGAAGTGATCATTTGACTTTTAGTTTCAATACTTAAGTTTGACACAGTGGATGTCAAGTGGGGAGTATTCTGCCTCCAGAGGCTCTGTTCCTTTTGTGTAAACATCACTTCCTGTTAGTAACTTTTTTTACATCATTTCCTGCGTGAGTTAATTTGGATTTTGACTTGGAGCAAACATGTTAGAAAGCCATCTGTCTCCATGCACTCTCTATTTGCCCTTGAAACAGCAATATCTTTGAGACAAACTTTCTTAATATTGGTAAACATTCTGTAGATGTGCTTTGAAGGATGTATTGTGTTAATCTTTCTTCACTATTAAGTTATCATTGTACCATGAATCCACTCTTGGCCACAGCATAGCTATAGAATTTTCCATGTGCATTGTACCTTGTTTAATGCTGAATAGTTGATAATATTAGTATATTCTAGCATGCAGTGATTCTGCATTGAATCTAATGCAGTTTCACAAAGTTTTCTCCATAAAAATCTGGAAGAAATCTTATGGCTTGGCTGGTTTTTGAGAGATGTTTAACTCCCTGCCTAGCATTGTACGCAACACACTGTGAGGGCAATAGACATGGAATTTATGTAAAAATAAATAAATTCCCACAATCTGTTTTTCAACTCATTCTTCTTAATGCAAGTGCAGATGCAACAACTTTGTGTCATGGGAAATTGCGATATGGCCTGTTTTCTTGGAACACAATGACTCCCCCACATACCAATAACACTGGTAATTGGTATTGTTTTAGCTTTGCAAAAATTATAATTGAGTTTCAGTACCTCTCATGTTGAATTCAAAATAACAAAAATATCAATTATATTTCATAAATAGGTCTAACAGCTCCAGTACCCTGCAGCATTTCCAACAGATTAGAACAGCTACTAAACAATATAATTGAAAAATAGATTTCTTTTTAGTGAAGTCTTTCTCCAATTCATTTTTATCAAGTAAGTTGACATGCTTGGATATGTGCTCAGTAGCCACTTTATTAGGTACGCCTGCTCGTTAATGCAAATACCTAATCAGCCAATCATGTGGCAGCAACTCAATGCATCAAAGCATGCAGATGTGGTCAAGTGGTTCAGTTGCTGTTCAGACCAAACATCAGAATGGAAGAAATGTATTCTAAGTGACTTCGACCATGGAATGATTGTTGATGTCAGATAGGGTGGAAACTGATTTCCAGGGATTTTCATGCCAAATAAGCTGAAAAGGCATTCCCTTCCTTTTGATTCCTCTTATCAAACCTCAAGCATCCTGCAATCAACAGTAATTATTGTTCTACGTATTTCTGCAGTACTTTCACAATATCAGCAAAGCTCATTTTAGCTGGTTTGGTTGGAGCAATTAAACTTCTAAGCAATTAAATTTGTAAGCAACTGTATGGTCTTCCACCTATTACACTCAGTGACACTGGCGCTCACTTCTCATTGGCTATTTCATTTGTTTCAAGGTATTGTTCAGTTCATTCCGTACAAAGTAACCTGTTATATTTTGTGCAATCAAACGTGATGTAGCCAGCCATTACTGCTTTGTTAGCATTTATTATTATCACCCAGTACTCTTTGTTTATGAACATGTGAATTTTGTCTGTTTTCTGCTTTTTTTTACTCTATTTTATGTTTTGTAACTCCAAAGCATAAAAATAATTGAAAGAAAATGATGGGAGACTGGGAGAATATGTATTTTTTTACGTTAGCAAGGCACACGCATATAATGTACAAAGTAATTATGTATGTTATTCGCGTACTTTTACATACAATGCAAAATGAATTATTTAAATGTAAATCTCACTTTGGCTAGCAGCTTAATATAGAGGGTGATAGCTCCCAATCCGGCCAAATTTAAGAAATCTCATTTGGGTGGATGCTACAAAATTTGTCCCCTTTTCCAAATCAGTACCCCAAAATAACAAACAGTACACAATATACAATTAAATGATTAAGCCTTATAATTCTTACTTAGACTATATAGTTAGTAAAGAAAACAAAAAAAGAGATAATGGGCCCAAATCTTATCAAACAGTCTATTGCGCAATGTTGGAGCTCACTGATAAGCCGATTGTCCAGCATTGACCTCCTCTGATCATCGCTGCCCTTCGGACCCTCGCTCCAAGTCCATCCTGTCCAGCGATCTACCAACTCTCTCCATTTGGCGTCTTCTCTCCTCATCTCTCGCCAGCAAAAGACCATGAAAATCTCTCTTTCACTCTCACAAGAAAGAACAACAGCATTCCAAACCCTGTTATTTCTAGTCATAACCCGAAAAATGCTGTTACAGAAAAACCATTACATTATCAGTGAAACCTTACAGCATGTTCCATAAAGAAACAAAGAATGCTTCTCAATCAAACAATATATTTACAATATTGACAGACAAACAGACAGACAGACATACTTTATTGATCCCGAGGGAAATTGGGTTTTGTTGCAGCAGCACCAACCAAAAATATTGAAGAAATATAGTAATACAAAACCACAAATAATTAAAAAATAATAAGTTAATCATGCCAAGTGGAAATAAGTCCAGGATCAGCCTATTGGCTCCGGGTGTCTGATACTCTGAGGGAGGAGTTGTAAAGTTTGATGGCCACATGTAGGAATGACTTCCTATGACACTCAGTGTTACATCTCGATGGAATGAGTCTCTGGCTGAATGTACTGCTATGCCTAACTAGTATGGAGTGGATGGGAGTCATTGTCCAAGATGGCATGCAAGTTGGACAGCATCCTCTTTTCAGACACCACCGTCAGAGAGTCCAGTTCCACCCCCACAACATTGATCCGGCAGATGTTAAAAGACCTCAGTCTCTTCAGGAAATAGAGACGGCTCTGACCCTTCTTGTAGACAGCCGTAGTGTTCTTTGACCAGTCCAGTTTATTGTCCATTCGTATCCCCAGATATTTGTAATCCTCCACCATGTCCACACTGACCCCTTGGATGGAAACAGGTGTCACTGGTGCCTTAGCCCTCCTCAGGTCCACCACAGCTCCTTAGTCTTTTTCACATTAAGCTACAGATGATTCTGCTTGCACCATGTGACGAAGTTCCCCACCGGCGCCCTGTACTCAGCCTCATCTCCCTTGCTGATGCATCCAACTATGGCAGAGTCATCAGAAAACTGAAGATGGCAAGACTCTGTGTTGTAGCTGATATTACTCAAATATTACCAAAATACTAAATACACAACAGAGTTTACAAAGAATGATATGAAAATAAATATCCAACGGGCAGTTCCACAGCTAAAAACACCTATTTAGTGAGAAAGGGAAGAGGAGAATGGCCAGACTGGTTCAAACTGACTGGAAAGTAACAGTAATTCAAATAGCCATGCGTTACAACAGATGTATGCAGAAGAGCACCTCTGTACCCATAGCACATTGAACTTTTAAGTGGATGGGCTACAGCAGCAGAAGACCATGAAAACACCTTCAGTGGCCACTTTATTAGGTACAGGAGGTGGCTAATAAAGTAGCCACTGTGTGTATGTTGACTGAAAGGGTAGTGGCAAAAAATTGAACTACAGCTTGTATGAAGAATTAGGATATACAGCACCTTGTAAAAACATTCAGCCCCAATCCCTTTGTTCACATAAATGAGCATAAAAAACTGAGAATTTTTATTTGTATATCACATGCTCCGTTGTTCACAGTAGAGCCCCCCCCAAAGAAAGGGAAAATCGTAAAGTATGTAAAACTAAAAATTCAAAAACCAAAATGTCAGCAGTTCTTAAGTATTTATCACCAGTTGCTCAGTACTTAGTTGAACCACTTCTCGCAGCTATTCCAACCGATATTCTTTTTCGATAAATCTCTATTAGCTTTGTACCATGCAATGGAGCAAGATTTGCCCAATCCTCCTTACAAAATTGCTCAAGCTGTGCCAGGTTAATTGGGGAGCAGCTGTGGAAGCAATATTGAGGGATTGCCAGAGATGTTCTCTCAGGACTCTGAATTGGTCATTCAAGTACATCAATTGTCTTTATTTGAAGCCACTCCATTTTCGGTCTGGCCGCGTGCTTTGGGTCTTTATCCTGCTGAAGTGCAAACTTTTTCTCCAGTTTAAACTGGTTGAGGCTAGCAGATTTTTTATCCAGGATCTTTCCTATATAGCAACAAACATTTTCCCATCAATCTTGACCAAATTTCCAGTCCCTTCTGCTGAAAAGCATTCCATGATGCTACCTCCACTGCACCTTACAGTGGTGATGGTGTTACCTGGCTGATGATTTCTGCCACATGTACCACTTAGTGTTGAGAACAAAAAGTTCCACTTCAGTCGACCAGAAGACCTTCTTCCACATCTTTACATTATTTTCCTGGTGACATTTTGCAAAGTCTTTACAGGCAAGGATATGTTTTTCTTTTGGACAAAGCCTCTTCCTTGCCATTCTTTTTGTGCAAGGCCTTAGAGATTATGGAGCCATGAACTTCATCTCCAGCAGCAGCCATTGCCTTGTGCAGCTCACTCAGATTGACTGTTGGTGCCACAGTAGCCTCTCTTACAAGTGCCATTCTTCTCCAGTGACTAAGTTTAGAGGGGTGGACTAAACTAGGGAGTGTGACTGTGGTTTCACATTTTTTTCACACTTTTTCAGGATGGACTGCACTGAGCTACGAGGTATCTTCAGATCCTTTGGGATGGTGTTGTACCCTTTCCCAGATATTTGCTTCTCCATTTATCATTTTCCTGACTGTCTTGATTACATTTTTCTCTTAATTTAAGTTTGATCTGTTGAAAATCTACCATACTGTTGGACCTTACAGAGAGAGAGAGAGTGGGGGAGTTCATTATGATTCTACATCAAGAGATTAGGTGAGTTAGTAAGGTAACATACAGTACTGCCCCTGAGGAAAGTAACCGTAGTAACTACAAAGGGGATGAAATCTTTTTCAGCCTCACAATTTTGGTTTTTAATTGTTGACAGGTTGTGGAATTTTACTTTTGATTTGACATGATGCAAAAAGTTTTGAAGATTAGCTCAAAATAATCCTTCTTCAATATATTTTAAATTTTAAAAATGAGACAGTAAAATGTTGAAATAGTTGGGGGAGGCTGAATTCTTTTTCAAGGCACTGTATTCTTAGAGATAAGAGTTGGATATAATTGGGGAAGAACAATAGAGGCAGTTTAACTGGGTGACCCTTTCATAGACACAGACACAATGGGCAAAGTAGCTTCCTGAAATATCTCAAGCTAGCACAGCAAAATTAATCAGATACTCAGAGTTGTTGATTATGGAAGCTTGCTACATAGTAGACGAATGGGAATGGATTGTGTTATGGATCAGTGAGGAGGTAATCAAACAAATCAGCAAAATCCATTCTGCGGCATATAATGGAGAATCACAAGTTCTGATGTTGCAAATGATGCCATTGTGCCTCTCACATTTCTTAGCAGAATAACTCCATCTGCTCCATTCTCTTACAAATTATTCTTGATCAAGTGCCCATCTATTTGTCTTTTAACTTCTTAGACTGATTCTATCTTCATTACACATAAAGGCAGTAAGTTCTAGAGTATCACTTACAGTATGTTGTAAAAAAAAGTTTGACTCCCATGTATGTTTTGCCCAACATCCAGAATCTCTGGTACTTGAACCATTTCCTAATGAAAACATAAGAAATAGGAGCAGGAGTAGGCCATCTGGCCCATCAAGTTTGCTTCACCATTCAATCAGATCATGGTTGATCTGGCCATGGACTCATCACCACCTACCTGCCTGTTCCCCATTACACTTAATTCTCCTACTATGTCAAAATCTATCCAACCTTGTCTTAAATATATTTACTAATGTAACCTCCACTGCTTTGTTGGGCAGAGAATTCAACAGATTTACCACTCTCTGAGAAATGCAGGTTCTCCTCATCTCCATCCTAAGTCTACTCCCCCCAACTCTTGTGGCTATGTCCCCTAGTTCTAGTCTCACCTATCAGTGGAAAAAAAATTTCCTGACTCTAACTTTTCTATCCCTTTCATAATTTTATATGCTTCTGTGAGATGCCCTCTCATTCTTCTGAATTACAGTGATTACAGTCCCAGGTGCCTCAATCTCTTCACACAGTCTAATTCCCTCGTCTCTGGAATCAACCTGGTGAACCTCTGCTGCACCACCTCCAAAGCCAGTATATCCTTCCTCAAGTATGGAGATCAGAACTACATGTAGTACTCCAGGTGCAGCCTCACCAGTAGCCTGTGCAGTTGCATGGCTAAGAGATGGCATTTGAGAGCAGTTGTTGAGCCTTCTAGGGGATCAACTATACTGGATTGGGTGTTACATTGTGAACGGGAGGCTTTTACTTAAGGTAAAAGAACCCTTAGGAACCAATGATCACAATATGATTGAGTTCAACTTGAAATTTGATAGGGAGAAAGTAAAGTCTGATATAGCAGTAATTCAGTGGAGTAAGGGAAATTACAGTGGTATGACAAAGGAGTTGGCCAAAGTAAATTGGATGAAGCTGCTGGCAGGGATATCAACAGAGTAACAATGGTGTGCATTTCTGGGAAAAATAAGTAAATGTGCAGGACATGTATATTCCAAAAATGAAGAAATACTCAAATGGTAAAATAGTACAACCATAAGTTAAAGCTAATGTAAAAGCAAAAGAGAGGGCATATACCAAAGCAAAAATTAGTGGTAAGATAGAGGATTAGGAAGTTTTTAAAAACCTACAGAGAGCAATTAAACAAATCATTAGAATGGAAAAGATGAAATATGAAAGTAAGCTAGCAAACAATATCAAAGTGGATAGTAAAAGCTTTTTCAAGTGTGTAAAAAATAAAAGACCATTAGAAAATGAGGCAAGAGAAATAATCACAAGGGACAAGGAGATGGATGAAGAACTAAATAATTTATTTGCATCAGTCTTCTCTCTGGAAGACATTAACAGTGTGGCAGATGTTGTAGTGTGTAAAGGGAGAGAAGTATGTGCTGTTACTGTTACAAGGGAGAAGGTGCTCAAAAAGCTGAAAGACCTAAAAGTATATAAGTCACCTAGACCAGATGAACTGCACCCTAGCGTTCTGAAAGAGGTAGCCTTAGAGATTGAAGTGGCATTAGAAATGATCCTCTGGATGGTGCCAGAGGACTGGAAAATTGCAAATGTCGCTCCACTCTTTAAGAAAGGAGGAGACAGCAAAAAGAAAATTATATAGACCAGTTAGCCTGACTTCAGTGGTTGGGAAGATGTTGGAGTCAATTGTTAACAATGAGGTGATGGAGTACTTGGTGACACAGGACAAAATAAGACAAATTCAGCATGGTTTCCTTAATGGAAAATCCTGCCTGACGAACCTGTTGGAATTCTTTGAGGAGATTACAAGTAGGATAGATGAAGGGGGTGTAGTAGATGTTGTATATTTGGACAGCCACACATGAGGCTGCTTACCAAATCAAGAGACTGTGGAATTACAGGAAATTTACTAAGATGGTTAGAGTATTGGCTGATTGGAAGAAGGCAGCGAGTGGGAATAAAGGATCCTTTTCTGGTTGGCAGGATCCTTTTCTGGTTGGCTGCCAGTGACTAGTGGTGTTCTGCAGTGGTTGGTGTTGGGACCACTTCTTTTTATACTGTATATAAATGATTTAGATGATGAAATAGATGGCTTCATTGCCAACTTTGCAGATTTTACAAAGATTGGTGGAGAGGCAGGTAGTGTTGAGGAAACAGGTAGGATGCAGAAGGATTTAGACAGTTTAAGAGAATGAGCAAGAAAGTAGCAAATGATATATAATGTTGGAAAATGTCTGGTTATGCATTTTGGTAGTAGAAATAAATGTACGCATTATTTTCTAAACAGGGAGAAAATCCAAAAATCTAAAATGCAAAGGGACTTGGGAGTCCTTGTGCAGAACACCCTAAAGGTTAACTTGCAGATTGAATCGGTGGTGAGGAAGACAAATGCAATGTTAGCATTCATTTCAAGAGGTCTAAAATACAAGAGCAGAGATGTGATGCTGAGGCTTTATAAGGAACAGGTGGGGCCTCACCTTGAGTATTGTGTACAGTTTGGGCTCCTTATCTGAGAAGAGATGTGCTGGCATTGAAGAGGAGGCTCACAATGTTGATTCCAGGAATGAAAGGGTTATCTTATGAGGAACGTTTAGTGGCTCTGGGCCTGTACTTGCTGGAATTTAGAATGATGAGGGGGATCTCGTTGAAACCTTTCGAATTTTGAAGGGCCTAGACAGAGTAGATATAGAAAGTTTCTTTCCCATGGTGGGAGAGTCTAGGACAAGAGAGCACAGCCTCAGGATAGAGGAGTTATCTATTCAAACAAAGATGCAGAGAAATTTCTTTAGCCAAAAGGTGGTGAACTTGTGGAATTTGTTGCCACGTGAAGCTGTGGAGGCCAGGTCATTGGACATACTTAAGGCAGAAATAGATAGGTTCCTGATTGAACATGGCATCAAAAATTATGGGGAGAAGGCCGGGAAATGGGGCTAAGGAGGAGAAAAGAAAAGGATCAGCTATGATTGAATGGTGAAGAGACTTGATGGGCCAAATGGCCTAATTCTGCTTCTATGTCTTATAGCATAACCTCCCTTCTGTTAAATTCAGTTCCTCTAGCAATGAAGGCCAACATCCCATTTTCCTTCTTTATAGCCTGCTACACATGCAAACCAACCTTTTGTGATTCCTGCACAAGCACTCCCAAGTCCCTCTGCACAGCAGCAGGCTGCAATTTTTTGCCATTTACATAATAATCTGCTCTTCCCTTTTTTCTTCCAAAATTGAATGACCTTGCATTTACCAACATTGTCTTCCATCTGCCAGACCCTTGCCCACTCACTTAACCTATCTATATCTCTCTAAAGACTCCCCATATCTTCTACACAATTTGCTCTCCCATTCAATTTAGTACCATCAGCCAACTCAGATACAGTACACTCCATCCCTCTTCTAGATCGTTAATGCATAGCGTGAGCATTTATGGGCCCAGAACCGACTCCTGCAGCACACCATTCACCACTGATTGCCAATCAGAGTAACACCCATGTATCCCAACTCTCTACTTTCTATTAATTAACTAATCCTCTTTCCATGCTAATACATCACCCCTGACTCTATGATTCCTTATCTCATGGATAAGTGTTTTATGCGACACCTTACCAAACACCTCAGTAAATCCAAGTAAATAACATCCATCTGTTTCCTCTATCCACTACGCTCATTATGTCCTCAAAAAACTCCAGAAAATTTGTCAAATAGGACCTACCTTTGCTGAATCCATGCTGTGTCTGCCTGATGGATCCATTTCTTTCCAGATGCCTTGCTATTTCCTCTTTAATGATAGCTTGAAGCATTTTCCCAACTACAGATGTTAAACTAACTGGCCTATAGTTACCTGCCTTTTGCCTACATCCCTTTTTTGAAGTGGTGTTTGCCATCCTCCAATCTGCCCAGACCTGCCCAGAGAATTTTGGTAAATTATCATCAAAGCCTCTACTATAACTTTAGCCATTTCTTTCAATACCCTGGGATGCATTCCATCTGGACCAGGGGCTTACTGACCTTCAGGCCAACAAGTTTGCTCAGCACTATCTCTTTAGTGCTAGCTATTGTATCGAGGCCCTCAACTCCCATTGCATCCATAGTGTCTCTCTTTGGCATGTTAGATCTGTCCTCTTCTGTGAAGACTGACACAAAATAATCATTCAAAGCCTCTCTCATTTTCTCATTACCCAATATCAAATCCCCCTTCTCATCCTCCAAGGGACCTCCAATGACTTTAGACACCCTTTTCTGCTTTATACAATTAAAAAAACTCTTATTATCCATTTTTATATTTTGTGCCAATTTATTTTCATAATCTATCTTCCCTTTCTTTATTGCTCACTTTGTGGTTCTTTGTACTTTTTAAAGTCTTCCCAGTCTTCCAGTTTTCCCATTACTCTTGGTGACTTTGTATGCATAAGTTTTTAGTTTAATGCTTTCTGCTTCTGAGAACACTTTCTGCTTTTAGCACTGCCTAGTCCAGCATATATCTTGACGAGTTTTATTAAATTTCCTCTTATCCTTTTTTAATCCATTGAACGTCCTCTATAAAAACACAATATGGACTGCGTGTAGAGTACATGTTTTAGACCATAAGATATAGGTATAGAATTAGGCCATTTGGCACATCGAGTCTGCTCTGCCATTTCATCATGACTGAACCATTTTCCCTCACAGCCCAAATATCATGCCTTCTCCCTGTATCCCTTCATGCCCGAGTAATCAAAACTCTATCAACCTCTGAATTAAATATACATAAGGACTTGGCCTGGGGCAACAAATTCCACAGATTAACCACTCCCTGGCTAAAGAAAGTCCTCCTCATCTCTATCCTAAAAGGACACCCTTCTATTCTAAGGCTGTGTCCTCTGGTCCTAGACTATCCAACCATAGGAAAGATCCTCACCACATCCATTCTATCAAGACCTTTTATTGCCAACAAGTTTCAATTAGGTCACTGCTCATTCTTCTGAATTCTAGTGAATACAGGCCAGAGCCATCAGTCACTCTTCACATAACAAGCCGTTCCATCCTGGAATCATTTTGTGACTCTGCTTTGAAGCCTCTCCTGTTTCAGCACATCCTTTCTAAGATAAGGAGCCCAAACCTGCTCACAATGCTCCAAGTGAGGCCTCATCAATGCTTTATAAATTCTCAACATTATATCATTGATTTTATATACTAGGCCTCCTGAAATGAACACCACAGACTCAACCTGCAAATCAACCTTTGGGGAATCCTGCACAAGGACTCCCAAGTCCCTCTGCACCTCTTTTTTTTTGTATTTTCTCTACATTTAGAAAATAGTCAACGCTTTTATTTCTTCTACCAAAGGGCATGACCATTCCCTCCCAACATTGTATTCTATCTGCCATTTCTTTGCCCATTCACCAGATCTGTCCTTCTGCAAGCTCCCTGCTTCCTCAACAATACCTGCCCCTCCACTTATCTTCATATCATCCACAAACATAACAACAAAGCCATCAATTCTATCATCCAGGTCATTGACATATAACATAAAAAGAAGTGGACCCAAAGCATACCCCTGTGAAACTCCACTAATCACCGGCAGCCAACCAGTAAAGACTCCCTTAATTCCCATTCTTTGCTTCCTGGCAACCATCCAGTACTTTGTCCATGCCAGTACCATTCCAGTAATACCATGGGCTATTAACTCATTAAGCCGTCTCATGTGTAGTGCCCTTGGCAAAGGCCTTCTGAAAATCCAAGTACACAACATCACTTATCCCTAAGGGTTACATAGAAACATAGAAAACCTACAGCACGATATAGGTCCTTTGGCCCACAAAGTTGTGTCGAAAATGTCCCTACCTCAGAAATTACTAGGCTTAACTATAGCCCTCTATTTTACTAAGCTCCATGTACCTACATTAAAAGAACCTATCGTATCCACTTCTACCACAATTGCCGGCAACCTATTCCATGTATTCACCACTCTCTGAGTAAAAAACTTACCACTGACATCTCCTCTATACCTACTCCCCAGCACTTTAAGCCTCTTGTGGCAACCATTTCAGCCCTGGGAAAAAAACTTCTGACTATCCAAATAATCAATGCCTCTCATCATTTTGTACATCTCTATCAGGTCACCTTTCATCCTCCTTCGCTCCAAGGAGAAAAGGCCTAGTCCACGCAACCTATTCTCATAAGGCATGCTCCCTAATCCAGGAAAGATCCTTGTAAATCTCCTCTGCACCCTTCCTATGGCTTCCCCATTCTTCCTGTAGTGAGGCGACCAGAACTGAGCACAGTACTCCAAGTGGAGTCTGACCAGGGTCCTATATCACTGCAACATTATCTCTCGGCTCTTAAATTCAATTCCATGACTGTTGAAGGCCAATACACCAACGCCTTCTTAACCACTGAGACAATCTGTGCAGCTGCTTTGAGCATCTTATGGACTCGGACCCCAAGATCCATCTGATCCTCCACACTGCCAGGAGTCTTACCATTAATACTATATTCTGCCATCATACTTGACCTACTAAAATGAACCACTTCACACTTATCTGCTTTGAACTCCATCTGCCACTTCTCAGCCCAGTTTTGCATCCTATCAACATCCCACTGTAACCTCTGACATCCCTCCCACACTATCCACAACACCTCCAACCTTTGTGTCATCAGCCAACTTACTAACCCATCCCTCCACTTCCTCACCTAGGTCATTTTTAAAAGTCACGAAGAGTAAGGGTCCCAGAACAGATCCCTGAGGCACTCCACTGGTGACTGACCTCCAGGCAGAATATAAGCTATCTACAACCACTCTTTGCCTTTTGTGATTCTTTTACCTTAAGCTCTCTAATCAATTCTAGTTCACTGCACAACACCCAGTCCAGATTCTCCCATTTCCCATTCCCTGCACATCTGCCCTCACCCCATCCGCCCACCACCCCACTCGGGATAGGGTTCCCCTTATCCTCACCTACCACCCCACCAGCCTCCGGGTCCAAAATATAATTCTCCATAACTTCCGCCAACTCCAATGAGATCCCACTACCAAGCACATCTTTCACTCCCCCCCCCCCCTTTCTGCTTTCTGCAGGGATTGCTCCCTATGCAACTCCCTTGTCCATTCATCCCTTATCCCTTCCCATCGATCTCCCTCCTGGCACTTATCCTTGTAAGCGGAACAAGTGCTACACCTGCCCTTACATCTTCTCCCTCACCACCATTCAGGGCTCCAGACAGTCCTTCCAGGTGAGTTGGCTGGTGTGGTATACTGCATCCGGTGCTCCGGGTGTGGCCTTTTATATATTGGTGAGACCCGACGCAGACTGGGAGACCATTTTGCTGAACACCTACAACTCTGTCCACCAGAGAAAGCAGGATCTCCCTGTGGCCACACATTTTAATTCCACATCCCATTCCCATTTCTGATATGTCTATCCATGGCCTCCTCTACTGTCAGGATGAAGCCACACTCAGGTTGGAGGAACACCACCTTATATACCGGCTGGGTAGCCTCCAACCTGATGGCATGAACATTGACTGCTCTAACTTCCGTTAATGCCCATCCTCCCCTTCGTACCCCATCCCAGATATGTTTAGTTTTTTCTCCCCCTTCTTTTTTTCTTCTCTTTCTGCCCATCACTCTGCCTGTTCTCCATCTCCCTCTGGTGCTCCCCTCCCCCTTCCTTTCTCCCTAGGCCTCCCATCCCATGATCCTTTCCCTTCTCCAGCTCTGTATCCCTTTTGCCAATCACCTTTCCAGCTCTCAGCTTCACCCCACCCCCTCCTGTCTTCTCCTATCATTTTGCATTTTCCCCTCCCCCTCCAACTTTCAATTCTCTTACTATCTTTCCTTTCAGTTAGTCCTGACGAAGGGTCTCGGCCTGAAACGTTGACAGCGCTTCTCCCTAAAGATGCTGTGTTCCACCAGCGTTTTGTATGTGTTGCTTGAATTTCCAGCATCTGCAGATTTCCTCGTGTTTGCCCAGTCCAGATAGATAGTCTCCTAGTGGGCTCAACCATGAGTTGCTCTAAAAAGCTAGCTTGTAAACTCATTGGTGATCTAGAAACTCCCTCTCTTAGGATTCAGCACCAACCTGATGTTCCCAATCTACATGCATATTGAAATCCCCCATGACTAGGGGGGATATCATAGCTTCAGTCGGAGGGAATCCACTGGAATGCTCAACTGCTGGGTCAATATGGATAGTTTTAAAACAAGGTTGCTACAGTGGCTGATTTTCATTCCCAATGTTAATTGGGACTTGCTTAGTGTAAGAAACTTAGATAAGACAAATTAGTTAAATGAATTCAAGACCATGGCTTGAAACAATATGTGGATAGCCTATCCTGAACATTGTCAGCTGGTTTTTAAATGCATCCCAGATGTCTAGTATGGACTTGCCCAATAATATTTCCTCTTAACTTGCTCTCCAAAGCTCCTGCCTAATAATGCTGTCACTGTCAGCACAACTGGTGCATGCGAGCTTGATTTCAACATTTAAGAGAAGTTTGGATAGGTACGTGGTGGCTATGGTTCAGGTACAGGTTGATGGGAGTTGGCAGTTTAAATGGCTCGGCATGGACTAGTTGGGCTGAAGGGCCTGCTTCTATGCTGTACTTTTCAATGACCCAGTGACTCTATTATAACATTGCCTTTTTCACATGCATTTTTAATCTTCCATTGTTATTTGTAGACCATATCCTTACTACTGTCTGGGAGGTATGCATATAACTCCCACCTGGGCTTTTTTTTACCTCTGCAGTTCCTTACCTCTATCCACAACGATTCACCACCTTCTGACCCTATGTCACCTCCTTCCAATGATGATTTACCAACAGAAACACACCATTTCCTCTGCCTACCTGTCTGTCCTTTTGATACAATGTGTATCTTTGGACACTAAGCTCTCACATACAATCTTTTATCAGCCATGATTCAGTGATGCTTACAACATCATACCCACCAATCTGTAACTGTGCTACAAGTTCATCTATCTTATTCCTTATACTGCACACATTCAGATATAACACCTTCAGTCCTGCATTCACCCTTTTCAATTTTGTCCACCTTTCATACTTACATTGTCATCCTGTTGACTGCAATTTTGCCCTATCAACAATTTCTGCTTACTGGAAGTCTCACTACAGATTGCCACTGTTTGTTAATCAATTGCCTCATTCTGAGTGCTATCAATTCTATTCCCATCCAGCCGCTGAAGTAGATTAAACCATCCCAAACAACCCTAGTAAATCTACTAGCAAGGATATTCGACCCCCTCGGATTCAGCTGTAACCCATCCCTATTGTATAGGTCATACCTTCCCCAGAAGAAATCCTAATGATCCATAAATCTGAACGCTGCCCCCTGCACTAGTTCCTCAGCCACACATTCACCTGCCAATTTATCCTGCTCTTACCCTCACTGGCACTTGGCAGAGGCAGGATTACTAACTTGGAGGTCCTGTTTTGCAGCTTTCTACCTAGCTTCTTAAAATCTCTCTTCAGGACCTCTTCACCTTGCCTAGTTATGTCTCTGGTGCTAATATGCACCCAGAGTTGTGGCTGTTCACCCTCGCCTTTGAAAATGCCATAGATTCGATATGAGACATCCCTGACCTCGGCACCGGGGAGGCAACGTACCATCTGGGTGTCTCTATCATGCCCCAGAATCTCATCTCTGTTCCTCTGACTATAGAATCTCCTATCAACATTGCCGTTCTCTTCACCTCTCTACTCCTCTGAGCCACATCACCAGACTCAGAGACCCGGTCACTGTGGCTCCCCACTGGTAGGTCTCCCCCTTCAACAGTATATAAAGTTGTACAGAAAGGGCAACAGGTGTATTCTGCATTTCTCTTCCTTCTCCTGACAGTCACCCAGTTGCCTGTCTCCTGCAGCCTAGGGGTGACTACTTCCCAATAGCTCCTATCTACCAAAACTCAAGATTCAAAGACATCTATTATCAAAGAATGTATAAATTAATCAACCTTGAGACTTGCTTGTTCACAGTTAGCCACCAAGTAAGAAACCCAAAATAACCCAATTAATGAATAAAGAATATAAATAAAAATAAAAGACCAACACGGTGCACAAGAGGAAGAAAAAAAAACACAAATGATGCAAACAATTGAAGTGAACAACAGCATTCTGAATCAAATTTGAGTCCTCAGGTCCAAACTCCAGAGCATCCCAGAGTAGGCCCAAAGACTTGCTTATCCATTCAGCATATTAACGGCACAGAGCACAGCAGCTGGGGCAGTCTTCATTGCCTCAGCGCCATGGAGATGACCATCGTGGAGAACAAGCAAAATCGGCTCTCGCCTCGAATCCTGACACCCTGTCTTTTCTGAGCTGATGTTTAAATTGACAAAACAAAGGAACTGTGAAAAGCTTCAAAGCCCTGGAGCGAGGAGTGAAGGTCGTGGAGAGTGAGCAAAATCGGCTCTTGCCTCCAATCTGGGCTGGTGTTTAAATTGTCTAAACCGCGTATCGTATCTCGCACTAGGACCTGGGTGCCACTGCTGTGAAAGGTTCCAGGCTTAGACCACGCTGCCCAGCGACTCATCCCAGGCCCAGATTCGTCACGCAGCCCAAAGCCCAAAGTTTTTTGAATCAGCTCAGTGCCCAGAACAAACTAACCTCACACCTGAGCCAGTACCCACAGGTACCGAATCTCCTCTGCCTGGGCCTCAGTTTCTCCTTTCAGCATCCAGGCCAATCCAAACTCACTCCTGAGCCAGTGTACTGACACTGTATTTCCTCTGCCCATGCCCCGACTTTTTCTCTCAGCACCCAGGGCAATGCAACCTCTCAACCTTGTACGGGAGTCGGAACTCCATCTGCATCGATTCTGCAACACACAGTCTCAGCTCATCCCCGGAACTCACCTCGTCATCACTCATTCCTTCACTGTTTGCGGTGATAAATTAACACAATTTATCTCAGTAAGGTATTTTTAGTGATTATTTTAGTGAGATTTCTTTGCTTTTTGTCTACCAGAAAGCTGTTGCACATGTTCGGTAGACTGGAGGTCTCCCAGACTTCTCGCATCCCACATGCAATATAAAACACTGCCCCTGGAGTCATTCTCATGACACTACTATGCCTTAACATATGAGGAATGAAGAAATAAGAACAAAAAGAGGAGGTCACCAGATAATTTACCTCACCCAAGCCTGTTGAGCCAAATCCATTCTAAAGACTGGCACACCCAAAACAATGGGCGCTCAAAGAATGGCCTCTCCACGTCCTTTTGCTTAATTTTTATTCGCCCTTCCTAATGAATCCCTCATTTGTTGATTGGGTGCTGCAAAACTCAGAGAAGCTGTCACAAAGCTTAGCCTTTTAAAACTTGACCAGGTACTTAATTGAAAAGGTAGCTCTTTCTTTGTACTTCCTTTTTGTTAATTGGTTGTTGTAAAATGTATTAACAAAATAGGAACACACCTCTTCATGCTTTCATATTTCAAGCTCTCCAGGCGTGAAGAAGTGCATGGTCTAGGTTTAGCATCATTTCATATCCTGAGTAAAAAGATTGAAGTCTTTGGAGATCTATTTATCAGATGAAGTGGTAAGTTGGACCCCGGCTTTATCTATTTAGTGGGTACAAAATATCTTGTAATTCTTTTTTAGACTGTTTTAACTTCATGTCTAGGCCACATTTTGGCTCAATCTATGTTGAAACTAACTGATCTAGTTGACATCAGATTGCTGTTTAGGGGAAGTTGCTTGGAGCAAAAAGGCAGATGCATTCTAATAATGCAAGAGTGACTGTAAAAATATTTCAGTGATTGGGAAACACTCCAGGACATTTTGAAAGGAGCATGAAAAATACATTATTCTAATCTCTATACATAGAGATTCTGAAGATGCAGGAAATCTAGAGTAACACGCACAAAATGCTGGAGGAACTCAGCAGATCAGGCAGCACTTAGGGAAAGAAGCCAGAGTAAGAAGGTGGGGCAGAGGAAAGAGCTCCCTGAACTTTAAGATGTATTTTGGCACGTAATGCACCTGTTTCCAATACCTGTCTGATCTTGTAATATCATTGAAACTGGAGCCAGTTAGTCTGGGAACCAAATCTCAGTCTTTATCTCACCTCAGGACCATAAAAGTCTATTTAAGAGCCATTTTTCAGTTGAAATGTAAAATTGGACCGACTGCCCACTCCCCAGCTTGGTCAAGAATACACTAAGCCAAAATTTCTAACATTGCAGTAGTATTTGTAAAGACTGGAGATCACAAAAATACATTTCTAAAAGAGCATGTAAGGTATAATACCAGGATGAAACCAGAATTTGGTTGATTTGTGGCAAATGCTGCTTGCTTTATGAGGCACTGAGAAATGCGTTGTCCTGTGCAGCTGTATGGTTGTTCCCTCAAGGAAAAGGACCTCTGATTAGCCTGATTGAGGAAGAACTGGATCAAAATTCTGTACCTGCCTTAGTGGGAATCTCCTTCCAAATAAAAACATAAATTAGTTAACCAAATGCTTCAGTTCAAAAGTAAAATTAATATTTCTTATTTTGCTGAAAAATTAATTTTGGGTAGCATTGAAAAGAAAATTCATTGGCTTCAGTCAAAGATCAGATAAAGATGACATTGAAAAATAAGCTGCCTTGAAGGGGAACATCTAGGATATCCTGAATATATAGCATATATACTCACTGTAATTCACAGTTTTTATCATTATGCATTACATTGTACTGCTGCCGTATAACAACAAATTTCATGACATATGTTGGTGATATTAAACCTGATTCTGAATCTGATCTTAGAAATAGAGGGAAGCAGGTTTTGCTTTGTTTCTCTCTGTAAGCAATATCACCAACATACAGCTGTAAGAACACTTATTGCTTGTCAGATTATTTTTTAAGAGAAGCACATTAATTTACAGTCAGGTTCTTCAATTATGACTGTACCTCCAAAGCCACAAACTAGCAATCGCCGTGGTAATGAGAATACAGAAATTATACCACAGTCTGGTTTATGTCTCTAGGCTCATAGTGTGGAGTGAATGAAGAATGCCTCCAGCATATTTAGTGTGTCACGCAATGCTGCTTGTAGCTTGGATCCTTTGCAGATCACTGGAAAAGACAAGATTAGCTGGTACATGCACATCTCCTGTCCTGATCAACCGTCACATGTGATATTTGACCAGCACCCTTGCAACTTTCAACTGACAGCTTGTCAGCAGCCTGTGCAAGAATCAAACAGCTACTGACTACAACCCAAGTGTAGCCATGTCTGTATGAAAATTAATTGCCTCTTATTTTCTGATAGGCTTCCTATCTGAATTATATCCTTTGGACCACTCCCCCCACTTGCCCAGCCTCATTCCTGTCTGCTCTGAAACAAAATCACACTAGCCACCTACAGTCAATAGGTGGCTTGTGTGATTTTAATGTGATTAATTCTATGCCCTAATAATCACATTTACTTTAATGTGATTAATTATGTGCCCTAATAATATTATTTATTGCAGAAGGAATATAGGAACTAAATATGGTATGTCAGCCATCTCACTTTCCCACAGTACTGTCAGTAGTGGAGCCAGCAGAAAACTGGGTCACTGTTGCCATGGTTACGTGCAACAGAAACAATTGCTGTATGGGAGCTCCATCCAAAAAAGCTCTACCAACAGCACAATTTCCAGGCAGGCTTCCTAAGCTGTGTAATATCATATAGTTGTTCTGGGTAATAAATAGAACCTTAGAATGCATTAGTCAGACAATACAAATGCTTCAGCTCTGAATGTTCTGGAAAAATGTAATTTTTAAGAACATCAATACTTTTTCAACACTCTATACACCAAATCATTTTTAGAATTCAAATACAGCTGAGATTCACTTAATTTTTTAAAACTTTTTCATTAAAAATGCCCATATTAAAGATGTTATAGATGGTGCTGTTCTCAGTGATTTCACAATGGGAAGTTCAGACTCCTCCAGCCCTCCGGCACCTCATCACGTGCTAGAGATGAGCACGAATGCACAGATACCTGCCCTGGGGCATGATAATCTGCTGGGACAGCCTAGAAATGGTAAAGAGCCATAGTGCCCACCACAAGGTATGTTGGGAACATCAGTGAAATACATGGGTGAAGCCAACAGGCTCAATAAATTCATTAGAAAGGCTGGATCTGTTATAGGAGTCAAACTGGGCATACTGGAGGATGTGGTAGAACAAAGGACCATACAAAAAACCTTGACAATTCTGGACAATGTTTCTCACCATCTACATGCCACCTTGGCCGAAGAGAGGAGCACTTTTAGTAATAGACTAAGAAAATTGCACTGCTCAAAAGAACACTAAATGATGTCATTCCTACACCGGGGAAGTGTTGACCCCCTTCTGTTAGACTGTTTGAGGTAACTTATTTTTTATTCTTTCTTACTTTTCTTCTAATATTTGTATTTTTTATCTGTGCATTTGTAAAGCTCCTGTGACACTAATTTCCTGTATATCTATCGAATATTTCATTGATGCAGTAAGCAGTACAAGATTAATTTACATTTACACTGTGCCCACAGATCTCCCCAAAGGAACTTAAAGCCAATTTTGAACTACTAAAATGCAAGGAAAGCCAATGAACCTTTTCTGTGCAGCAAGCTCCAAGAAGTAGCAAAGTAATGATAATGGTTCACTGATGTTGACTCACATTGTTTGAGAGACAAGTTCTGGGCAGGAATAAATCTGCTGCTCCTCAGTGAAGTATTTATTTACAAAATGATTTTTTTCCTGATGTAGATGCCTCCCAATGCTTTGGCAATTGGTTATCCATCCCTTACTGACCTTGTAAACATGGTGTGTTCTACCTTCCTGAACTGCAGCAGGCTCTCTGATGAACGTACTCCCACATGATTAATACCCATGGTGATGTGATATTCCCAGGTTAGCATAGTATGAAGTTTGGAGAGGAATCTACAAGTGGTTTCACTCCCGAATCCAATCTGCTTTTGTCCTTGCCAGAGTGGTTCAAGGTTTGGGAAGCGCTGTTTAAGTAGGAGAGATAATTAACTACAATGTGATTTGTAGATGATACACAATGCAACAATGGTGTGCCAGTGTTGGAGAGAATAGATGTTTTAGGGTGACGGATAGGAGGTCAATCAAGTGGGATTGAGTCATAGAGCTTTGCTGCATGGAAGCTGGTCCAGCATTTTAACTTGTCCATACTGTCCGAAATTCCTATTTGTGTCAGACTCATTTCCCTGTATTAGTCAACTTCCTGTTAAACCTTTCCCATCCATGTAACTGTCCAAACATCTTCTAACCATTGTAATTACATCCTCCTTAACCAGTTCTTCTGCCAGCTCATTTCATACACCCATTTCACATTGTGTGAAAAGAACTGGCCTTCAGCTCCCTATTAAATCTTTCCCTCTCAACTTAAACCCAGGCACTTGAGTTCCGTTCAAAGTTCACTAAGTAAATTTATTATCAAAATACATATACATCACCGTACATTACCCCGAGATTCATGTTCTTGCAGACGTTCACAGGAGAACAAAGAAGGATCCAGAGAAAGGCCTGTGTGGCCTTTCGCTGTGCCCGAAGGGTAGGCCTCTGTGAGTCTCTTTCTTCAGTTGATGTTGGAGGATGTTACTGATGTTCTACATTTATGGATTTGGACTATTGAAAATGGATTTTTCCAGTCTTATGGTTTTTATATTTTGGCCATTCTTTCTCATTTTTTTTGTGTGTGGCGGAAGGGGGATTTGGAAGTTGATGTGCTTGTTGCATCTTTCCTGTTTTTTTTAGGTGAAGAGAGGGGGCCAATGTTCTTGCTGCATTTTGTGAGGAGTAGGACAGCTTGTGGATGGGGGAGGGTGTTCATGATTGTGTCATCATTCATTTTGTGCATGAGGGTGGGTTTGCTTTTTCACTCTGAACTGACTCCTATGGTTTCTCTTTGTTTCTTAGCTATCTGGGGAAGATGACTCTCCGAGTTGTATGCTGCATACAAACCTTGATAATAAATGAACCTTTCAGCCTTTACAATACAATCAATGAAATACCACTGGCATCAACTGACAGACAACCAAATTGCGAAAGAAGACACACTATGCAAAAACAAATGCAAGCAAACAAACAACTTAACAAAGCAAACAAGCTGAGAACATGAGTTTTAGAGCATTGTTTTGAACATGGTTGTTCAAGAGGGTGAAAAGTATAAGCAATGTCGCAGTTACATTCATTCAGGTAAATAGAGAATGTTGCGTCACTCTCCTTATTGATGACAGAAATGCTTTGAGATATCAGGAGGTAAGGACACCCAGCCTGATCTTCTTTAGAACCATAGAACATTACAGCACAGAAACAGGCCTCTTGACCCTTCTTGGCTGTGCTGAACCATTTTTCTGCCTAGTCCCACTGACCTGCACCCGGCCCATATTCCTCCATACACCTCTCATCCATTTACCTGTCCAAGTTTTTCTTAAATGTTAAAAGTGAGCTCACATTTACCACTTCATCAGGCAGTTCATTCCACACTTCCACCACTCTCTGCGAGAAGAAGCCCCCTCCAATGTTTCCTTTAAACTTTCCCTCCTTCACCCTTAACCCAAGTACTCTGGTTTTTTTCTCCCCTAGCCTCAGTGGAAAAAGCCTGCTTGCATTCACTCTATCTAAACCCATCATAATTTTATAAATCTCTATCAAATATCCGCTCATTCTTCTATGCTCCAGGGAAGAGCCGCATTATTTCAGTTGCTGGTCAAGTTGAGATTCTGGCTAATTGGTAAATTAGTAAATTGATAAATTGGTTTATTATTGTCTCATGCAGCAAGGTACAGAGAAAAACATGTCTTGCAGATTGTCAATACAGATCAATTCAGCACATTGAGTTAACACATGGGCAAACAGAGTGCAATATGCAGTATAATAACACAGTGCAGAGTGCAGTGCAGGTTCACAGTAGAGTGCAGCACATCGATGAGGTGGATCGTGAGGTCAAGACTATGTTGTGATATGAGAGAACCATTGAGTAGTTTTCTCACAGCAGGATAAAAGCTGTCCCTGGTCTTGGTGATACGTGTTTAACTTCTGCCCCGTGGGAGTGGTGAGAATGCAGTATGTCTGGAGTGGGTGATTGTATTGGCTGCGGTACCAAGGTAAGAAGAAGTGCAGACAGAGAATAGCGGGAAGGCAGGTTTGCGTGATATGCTCAGATGTGTCCACGACTCTGCAGTTTTATTACAGTCAGGTGCTGATCTGTTGTTATACCAAGCTTTTATACATCAGGATACACATCATTTGAAATTGGTGAGGCTCGAAGTGGACATATCAGACTTCTTTATCCTCTTGAGGAAGCAGAGACGCTGGTGAGTTTTCTTGGCAGTGGCTTCAATGTGATTGGACCAGGACATGTTACTTGTGATACTTACTCCTGGAAACCTGAACCTACACTCTCGATCTCAGCAGCATTAATGTAAACAGGAGCACGTCATCACTCCCCTTGAAGTCAACAACAAGTTCTTATGTTTCACTGATATTAGGGGAAAGCTTGTTGCCATGTTTGAGAAACAGCCTACTATGGTGGAATCACCTGGAAACTTGTTAGATGAAGTCAGAGAAGAAGCTAGTCATACAGTGGTGAGGATATAGGGAGTGAAGTAGGGGACAGGATGCAGCCTTGAGGGGCATCAGTGTTGAGAATCATCTTTGCAGAGGTATTACTGCCTATCGTTACTGATTGTGGTCTGTTGGTCAGGGTGTTAATGATCCATTTGCAAAGGGATGTAGTGACTCCCAAGTTTAGGAGTTTTGTGATGAGTTTGCTTAGACCCATAGTATTGAAGGTGAAGCTGTAGTCAATAAGCAATATTCTAACATCGGTAGCTTTATTGTCCAGGTGCTATAAAGACGAGTGTAGGACCAGGGAGATGGAATCTGCCACAGACCTGTCTCGGCAGGAGTCAGGTTGCAGTGGGTCAAGGTTGCTTGAGAAGCTGGAGTTAATGCGTGCCATGACCAGCTTCACACAACACTTCATGAGATAAGATTCAGGATATTAATATTGGGAGAACTCAAGAGTAATACCATTGACAGTCATGTGTAGATGCTTGGGATTCTCATTGGACATTGTCATTACGGCACTTATTACTCCTTCCTCTGTGACTGGATCCTGGATGTCTTAATAGAAGGGCCACAGTTAGTCCACGTGGGGACGACCATCTCTAGTCCCATTACGCTGATCACTGGTGCTTCCCAAGGCAGGTTGCTCAGTCCACAGCTGTTCACACTGCTGACACGTGACTTCATTGCAGGATTCAGCTCAGACTGTGTCATCAAGTTTTCAAATGACACAACTCTAGTTA
Organism: Hypanus sabinus; assembly: GCF_030144855.1. Classification (NCBI taxonomy): domain Eukaryota; kingdom Metazoa; phylum Chordata; class Chondrichthyes; order Myliobatiformes; family Dasyatidae; genus Hypanus; species Hypanus sabinus. Next base: position 69,643,910 of record NC_082712.1, read on the forward strand.
GCTTCATCAACAACAACGATGAGTCAGAGAGCAGATGGAGCTGCTGGTGGACTGGTGTGAGAACAATAAGCTAAATCTGAATGTGGAGAAGACCAGGGATTGATTGTGGACTTTAGGAAGATGCAGTTGATCCATCCCCGTCTGTGCATTCATGGTTCCTTCATAGAGAGATTTAAGTGTGCCAACATTTGGGTGTTCACATCACTGATGACCTAACCTGGTCCCTCAGTATCACTTTCCTGAATAAGAAAGCATAGAAGCACCTCCACTTCCTGAAGAGATCGAGGCAGGTGAGGCTGCCCCCACCTGATCTTAACTGAATTGTACAGAGTGCCATTCAGAGCATCTTGACAAGTTGCATCTCATCTGGTATGGGAGCAACAGAACAACGGACTAGAACTCCCTACAAAAGACTGTGAGAATGTCCAGGAGGATCATAGGTGTCTCCCTCCCATCAAAATAGACATTTATCAATAGCACTGTGTATGCTGAGCCCTTAGTATTATCAATACATCCAGCATCCTCTTTGACTTTCTACCATCAGGCAGGAGACTCCGATGCATCAAAAACTAGAACAGTCAGGATAGGAAACAGCTTCTTCCCTCAGGTCATTAGGCTTCTGAATTCCCTACTGCATCACATTCGAAGTGTCACCATATAATTTATACTGTACAATACACTATTTAATTTATGTACTTTACCTTTGAGTAATTGATTTGTAGATTTAATTCCGACTTTCTTTAGTTATTGTGTGTTAAATATGTGTCATGTCGACTACTGTGCTGCACTCTACTACTACACACTGGTCCAGAGAAACTTTGCATGTTTTGCAGTTTACAAGTATATAGTTAAATGACAATAAACTTGGCACAACGTTTCTTGCCAATTTGTTAAATATTAGTTGCCCATACATGATATGTTGTTAGGCATCTCTTGCTGAGGGTGTTCAAATTGAGCTGAACACTGAGCAATTAGTCCTGGAGCTGGAAGGATTGATGTCCAACACCACCAGTAGTACCTCTTAAACACACAACCTCTACCTCAAAGTAGAACTTGGGTAGTAGTCACATAGCAGCATTGCCAATTGCAGGTTCCCCTCTAATTCACACAATTCTGATCTGGATAAATATACTGCCTGTCTTCACCAGGTCAAAACCCTAGAACTCACTCCTCAACTACAGTATACTGTTCAACGACATTGAGTAGAAGATCTATAGCAATTTGAACAAGGTGGTGTCAGCCCAATCTTCTTAAAACCAATGACATATGGGCAATAAATGCTGATCTTTCCAAAGATACTCAGTTCTTGAAAGAAAATTGAATGCAAATGGCCCTGTCAATATACAGTTTAGAGTATCCAGATGAGCACTAATTACTACCTTACAGACGGCAATTTGTTAAAAAATGAACGTTTAACTTATTTTAACTTAATTTTAACTTAAATTATCATATATAAAGCAGAAATTCCAACAGTACGGTGTACCGCCGGATTGGCAGCCTGAATATTTTCTGCTGAAGTCATTGCAGTGGGATTTAAAAGTACAACTTCTGACTCAGAAGAAAGCACGCTTAACCTTTGAGACACCACTAGAATTGCTCATAATTGACATTAAAAGATCAAGGCAGGATCACAAAGTGATAGAGCACACAGTAAGCTTCATTTATTTGAAGTGAAAAGCATGATATTTTGGAGTGCAAACATGTTCCTTTTGTGTAGGGTAAAAAGGTTGTGACCTTCATAATTATTTAAGTTTGATGATTTGCGAAAATTGGCTAAAGGTTACAAGGATGAGAAGAGACATAACTACGCAAATATTCAATCCAGCAACTGCCAGCTTTTATCTGATATGAGCCACGTTAAAAACTGTCCATTAGTCATCCTGAGGTTACACCAGTGCCATTTGAATCAGCACTGGGTATCAGCATATGATAACAGGTAAGGAAGCAGTTTACTCATTTCCTTTCTGAGTTGTAGGGACTGTTCTGCAATCATAATTACAATTCAGAAACTTAATATATTTTACAGACTCAAGTGACTACAGGTGCTCTTGCAGGGTTTCAACCTGAACTGTCAACCCTTCCTTTCCTCCCACGAATGCTGCTCAACCTCCTGAGGTCCGCCAGCAGACAGCTTGTTAGCAGAATTTTCAACTGTGGTCAGATTATTTTCCTTTTGTTTAACAACATCTTTCAAAGTATTTATGATCTTTTAGGTTAGGCAATCTTGGGCTTCACCACATATAGATGTGGTAAACTCGTGCCTCTTTCCCTTAGCTTGTTCCTACCTTCCAAAGGACTGTTTCTGCAAATTTATGCCAATGCCCATTCAATTACACAACTTAATCCAACCCATCCACAATCTGAATCGTGTCCATTTGAATGGGACCATAGACCGGTACCTGGATGCATTAATCATGAGTGACAGATTTTATTAAGAATCATTCAATGATACAATATTCCACAATGTTTACTTCTTCAAATATTTATCAAATTCCCTTTTCGTGGCTACTGTTGTGTCTGTGCCTATCACCCACTCCATCAAGAGTACATTCTGAATTCATCAAGTCCATCAGGAATACATACCAAATCCATGCACTCCAACAGGGATGCATTCCAAATCCACCCACATTACATAAAAATAACATTTTCTCATTGCCTCTTCTTCAATCACTACTCACTTTGCCTCAAGTTTTCGATGCTTTGGCAATGTGGAATTTCCATCACATCTTCTTTTGACTATCTCCTTAGCATTGAAAACACCTCCAGCTTCAATATTCTTAGCACATAATTATAATCATTCTTAGTTCCATACCTTAGAAAAGCTGTCAAATCTTTCCAAACAAAAAACAATGGTGATCAGGACTTGAGTCAATAATGCAAATACAGTTAAACTAATACTTTATAAATATTTAGCATGAAGTTTTAGGTTTTTGCACTCTACGGTTGTATTTCAAAGGCCAAAATATGCATATTATTAGTCACATTATAAATTGCTAAACTATGTCATGATATACAGCACGGAAGTAGGCCCTTCAGCCCAGTTCATCCATGCTGACCAAGATACACACCTGACCCCATCCTATTAATCTGCATTCAGCTCACATTGTTCTGTGCGTGAATATCCTGTGTCTCTGTGATCCCAGACCCTCTTCAGCATTGTATTATCTGGTTTGCAGCATCATGGCTTCAATCAAGAGCCAGTGAAGAGATTCAGGAGATTCCAGGTTATTTAATGTAATTTCCAGTACACAAATTTAAATAATTGTTATTCTGGTTTTGGTGCAGCTCAAAAAAACGCAATAAAGAACACAATAATAATTTAAAAAACATAATAAATATACCTGCATAGATTGATTGTAAGGCCATAAAATTTTAGGCACAGGATTGTCATTTCAAAGGGTGACTGACAAGAAATGGTAAAATAGTGGTGGGGGGGGATATAATGGGGTGGGTAGTGAGTGGAGGTGTTGATCAGCCTTACTGCTTGGGGAAAGTAAATGTTTATGAGTTTGGTGTCCTGGTGTGGGTGATATATAGCCTCTTCCCTGATGGGAGTGGGACCAACTCTCCATGATCAGGATGGGTGGGATTCTTCAGGATGATCCTGGCCTTTTTCTGGCAACTTTCTGTATATGTCCTGGATGGCAGGTAGGCCGGTGCCAGTGATGTATTTGATAGTTCGGATGAGCCATTATGAAGCAATGTCCACCACAGAGCGAACTCCATACCACACAGTGACAGAGTTTGAAAGGATGCTCTCTACTGATCATCTGTAGAATGACATAAGTATATATGTGTATAATCCAGTTCTCTTAAGTCTCCTCAGAAAGTAGAGCTTGGGACTGCAACCACAAAGGGAAGGACCACAGAGCACTGGACAGTACAGGGCTGAACCCTCAAGCTCTTCATTGGTGCACTGCAAAAAAGTTAAGTCACGATTGTATTTAATGAATATAAATAAATTAAATGCACTCAGTGGCCACTTAATTAGCTACAGGATTCATCTAATAAAGTGGTCAGTAAGTGTATGATCATGGTCTTCACCTGCTGTAGCTTTTCTACCTCAAGGTTCGATGTGTTGTGCATTCAGAGATGCTCTTCTGCACCTAATGTTGTAACTCATGGTTATTTGAGTTACTGTTGCCTTTGCGTCATCCTGAACCACTCTGGTCTTTCTCCTCTGTTTTCTTTCATTATCAACACACTTTTGCCCACAGGTTGGCCATTCACTGAACATTTATTTGCTTTTCAAACCATTCTCTATAAACTCTTAAAAACTATTGCCCGTGAATATCCCAGGGAGATCAGCAATTTCTACACTACTCGAATCAATCCATCTGCCACCAACAATCATTCCACGGAAAAAGTCAATTAGGTCACATTTTCCCCCATTTTTATGTTCGGTCTGAACAACAAATAAACCTTTTGACCATGTCTGCATGCTTTTATGTATTCAGTTGCTGCCACATGATTGTCTGAACAAATGTTTCCATTATTGAGCAGGTGTACAGGTGTATTTGTGATAGAGAATGGAATGGTAAATACATCTGTGCAGAAGGCAGGAATACCAGGCTTCCCAGGATGCCTTGAACATACTAGTATGATATGGCATACCATCCAGGAGTCAAAAAGGTTGAGAAGAAATCTGGCTGTAGTTTGGCTTGATCTTGCAAATGCATATGGTTATGTTCCCCATGCCCTGATTGAGTTTGTGATGGAATTCCTCTGGATTCCTGCTAAGGTGAGGAACTTTGTCATGCAGTACTACAATGATTTCTGGATGAGGTTTTCCACTCAGCAGTTTACAATTAGGTGGCAGAGCTTGGATGTTGGAATCCCAATGGGATGTGCGATTTCACCCATCCTTTTTGTGTTAGCCATGGAGGTCATTGTGAGGGCTGCAGAATCAGTGGGACCAGGTGTCGCACTTGATGGCGGAGGGGAGTTACCACCAATATGAGCATTAATGGATGATCTCACCCTTTTGGGTCCTAGCACGGGGGCAGTGGAAAGTGTACTATCCAGACTCGAGGAGCTAATGGATTGCAGAAGAATGAAGTTCAAGAGCAAGAAATCAAGGAGCCTTGTTCTTAGGAGAAGAAAGCTGGTTTACTTTCATTTCACCCTTTATGAAGAGGAGATTCCATCCATTCAGGACAACCAGTTAAGAGCCTCAGGCGATGGTACACAGAGGAGTTGAGAGACACCAAGAGGGTTCAAGAGACAAGAGAACAGATTAGCAGATGTCTGATGTCTGTCAACAAGTGTGGCTTGCCTGGCAAGTTGAAGTTATGGTGCTTGCAGTACGGACAGATGCCACGGATAATATGGCCACGAACTGTCTATGAAATAGCAATGTCCCACGTTGAGGCAATGGAACAGAAGATCAACAGGTATGTGAAGAAGTGGCTTGGAGTACTGAGCAGCCTTACCAGTGTTGCAATCCACAGTAGCCAGGCAAAGCTTACCTTCCCAGTGCAATCCCTTGTTGAAGAAGAAGGTAAGACCATTTTTGATGCTGTGAGTTTCAGAAGACCCTGTCATCAAGAACACCCAGCCGAATGTGAGACCAGGCAGGAAGTAGTCAGCCCACGTAGCAGATGATGAGGCAGAGTCTAGACTGAAGTATAAGGAGACAGTTGGGGCTACCCAGCGAGGCTGCCAGGGTCTTGGATGGACAACCCACAGTGGTGGTCATCTTCTATTGGTAAGGAGAGTCATGAGCTTGTAATGCAAGAAATACGAGGGGTAGAAGAGGAGAAGAGGTTAGCCATAACAGCAGCCTGGCCAAACAAGAGGCTTGGACCTGGTGGGAACGTGTTGAACAACGACATCTATCTTGGAATGTTCTGTGGCAGATCCACATTTCTTTTCTATGCAGAGCAGCATACGACCTGCTCCCAAAACCTGCCAACCTCAGCACCTGGTATGAAGATGAGACAGACAGGTGTGCTGCTTGTGGTGAGAAGGGAACACTTCAACATATGTTGAGTGCATGCAGAGTCAATCTTTCCCGCGGCATGTACACTTGGAGACATAACAACGTTCTCAAAGTTGTAACAGAAGCGGTCAAGCAGAGAGTACTGCAGCACAAATTACCTCATGCTGCATAGAACATCGCATATTATTTGTGAAAGAAGGCTTCAAGTCAAAGTTGTATAGTGTAAGCCCATGATCAAGCATACTTTCTTCAGCCAATGATTGGTGTGTCAACGCCGACCTGGATGGGAAAGACAATTTCCCGGAGCAAATAGCTTTCACCACATTGCGTCCAGATATAATCATATGGTCTGACACCAGTAGAGAAGTGGTTATTGGTGAACTCACAGTCCCCTGGGAAGACAACATCGATGAAGCCCATGAGTGCAAGTTAACCAAATATGCAGAATTAAGATCAGAGTGCAGAGACAGATGGTGGAAGGTCTCATGCTATCCATTCAAAGTAGGTTGCCGTGGCTTTATTGCGTTCATTTTCCAGAAGTGGCTGCATGATCTTGGCTTCACTAGACGAGAGATCAAGTCAACCAGCAGGGCTGTAGCTGAGGCAGCAGAGACAGGATCATCATGGGTGTGGACCAAGTACGTCCAGAGGGGCAGCTAGTCGAACAGTGTATCCATCTTTGGTAAACTCTTCAGTAACTGCATTCCAAGTTGCATGCCATCTTGGACAATGTCTCCCATCCACTCCGTAATGTACTAGATAGGCACAGGAGTACATTCAGCCAGAGACTCATTCTACCGAGAGGTAACACTGAACGTCATAGGTAGTCATTCCTGCCTGTGGCCATCAATACTACAACTCCTCCCTCGGAGTGTCAGACACCCTGAGCCAATAGGCTGGTCTTGGACTTTTTTCCACTTGGCATAATTAACTCATTATTATTTGATTATTTATGTTTTTATATTGCTATATTTCTACACTATTCTTGGTTGGTGCGACTGTAACAAAATCTAATTTCCCTTGGGATCAATAAAGTATGTCTGTCTTTTTGTAGATACCTGAAGAGTAGACCATCTGTTGAATGGAAGCGACCAACAACTTTGATAGAGGCAGATGCCAAGTTTTTAAGCTCACCAGTGGGAGGTGGTGCTTTAGCACTGCTGGCCCACCACCTCAAAGGAGTCTTGATCATAAGTGGGCCGAAACTCCTGAAGACAGGTGGCAGATCAACTGATGATCCCACTGGTGATAGCACAGGACAGTTAACATCTTATTCCAAGTGTATTTTCAATTCAATTCAGTGGCCAATGACTATATATTTAGTGAAAAAAAAATCCAGCCTGCCATAGTTGAGTGGACAGATTTTCCAAAATTAGTGCTGGGAAATTTGCAGTTAGCTCTTTCCAGTATCACATTTATGAGAAACAGATTAATGAGAATGTTGCCAAGAGTCAAGGGATTGAGTTATAGAGAGAGTTTGGGCAGCTGGGACATCATTCTCTGGAGTGTAGGAGACTAGCACACCTTCAGGGTGTTGGATTTTCATGGCTCTGGAGCCGGGTGGACGTGAGGCCGGTGCCGCCTCCTGGTGCATCATGGGAGACGGAAGATTGTAAGCAGTGAGCTGGCTGCAGGCTGTGTGCCCAGAAACCTGAGTTCTTTGGGCACAGAGCTTGGAAAAATGACACAACAGACGTTTAACACCATAAATCAGTGAGTTGTTTGTTATGTCTCCCTTCTCGCTGTGAAATGGGAACACCTCTTTTCCCATTATTAGGGAGAGAGAGAGAGATAGCCTGTGGTATGTTGAATTACCAGATGAATGAGTAGTCTTTGGGGTACTGCAAGTCTGTTTCTTTATTGATGTTTTGCTGCACGCTTGAGTGGTCGGTGGAAGATGCTGGTGCTTTTTTCTGGTGGGAGGGTGTTGTTGCTTATACATGGATGAGGAGAGCTGGGGGGGCTGCCGAGTTCTAATATTTAACTGTCATTCATTCTTTAGGGCACTCCTCTGTTTTCGTGGTAGTTTCGGAAGAAGAAGAATTTCAGGACGTATATGGTATACATTTCTCTGACCTTAAGCGTACCTTTGAAACCTATTGAACATAAATGGTATCTTGATTGAGATGGGCGAGTTAGGCCACAGGGCCTATTTAATGCTCTATAACTCTGACTCCATGATGAATCAAATTACAGAGTGTGATCAGGAAACTACTGACACTGGCTGTTCATTATACCCACTGAAGTCCTGCTCCCCTGTACAGCATTGGCTAGAAATGCAAGAAATACTCTGTTTAAATGCTAGCATATTAGAAGATCCAGTAAGATTTTGTGATTTGATTTTAAAAACAATTAACACAATAATTTTCTGCAGTCAAAATGCCCTTAATACTGAGCAAACAGATTATTTTAATGCCTTATTCTTCTGCAAATTGATGTTAATTAGATAAAAATGTATGAACGGCCAATCCAGCTGGTACAGTCCCTTTGGCTGATACTGTTGTGCCAGCTTTGTAACTTACTCTAAATTTAATCTTCCCTACCCATAGCTCACCATTCTTTTCATCCATGTGCCTATCTGAGAGTCTCTTAAATGTTCCTAATAGCTTCTACCACCATCCCTGGCGGTGTATTCCATGCATCTAACACTCTGTGTGTAAAAAAACCTGCCTCTGACAGCTTGCCTAAACCTTTCTCCAATCACTTGAAAACTATGCCCCTCTGTATTAGCCATTCCCACCCTCATAAAATATCTCTGACTGTCTATTCTACCTATGCCTGTTATTACCCTGTGCACCTCTATCAAGTTATCTCTCATTCTCTTTCACTGAAAAGAGAATAGCCCTAGTTCACTCAACCTCTCCTCTTAAGATATGTTCCTAATTCAGGCAGTATTCTGGTAAATCTTCTCTGCACCCTCCCCAAAGCTTTCACGTTATTCCTATAATGATGCGACTGGAGCTGAACACAATACTCCAACGTTTGTCTAAATCAATTTTATAGAGTCTCAGCATTACCTCATGGCTCTTGAACTCAATTCCATGAATACTGAAGGCCAACATTTCATTTATCATCTTAGCCCCCGAATCAACTTGCATGGCAAGTTTGCGGGATCTCTGGATTTGAACCCAAAGATCCTTCTGTTCCTCCACACTTCTAAAAATCCTTATACTCTGCCTTCAAGTTAAGCCTCTGAAAGTGAATCACTTCATATGTTTCCAGATTGAACTCCATCTGCTACTTCTCAGCCAAGCTCAACATCCTATCAATATCTCATCAATGTAACTATGACAACATACTACACTATCCACAACAGCACTAACCTTCATGTTATCTACAAATTTACTAACACTCCCTTTCACTTCCTCTTCAAAGTCATTTATAAAAATCACAAAGAGCAAGAGTGAGTCCTAGAGCAGACACTGTGAAACATCACTGGTCACTAACCTCCAGGCAGGATACAATTCATTTAGTACCACCCTCTGCCATCTGTGGACAATCACATCTGCACTGTAGCACCCAACTACAAATAGGTGCAGAAATGATTGTCCAGTGTCTAAAGAACGCACTGCAAGACAGGTCATCAGAACACATTACGCTGACACCGAATCAGAATCTCACCAACTTCCTCCTTGCATATCGTAATGCAGCACACTCCACAACCAACAACTCACCAACTAAGCAGTTTCTGGGTCGTTTGAATTCACAACTGGATCTCCTCAAGCCCAATATACTACATACACAGTATACTATATAATTCAATTACTATATAGACGTCCACTGCATATTCAATTTCTAATTTGTTCCATTCAGGGCTGAACATTTAACCACTGTTGATGCTTTCTTACTCTCATGAAATAACATCCTTCCTGACAAGGGGCATCACTCTGCTTGGTGAGTCTTGTGTCTTTGAAGCAATCTCCTGTTCTGGGGCCTCGTCCGTGCTGGTTGTAGGAGTTGACCATGGGAATGCAGGAAATGGCTCTGACAGCTCTGGCCACCTTCCTTCTCTAACAATTGCTCAAGTTCATTAAAACTTGTTGATCAAGCCTCAGTGTACATTGGCCAGCTGTAAAGCCCATTGATTGGCTACCCACTTGGACAACTATTTGAGAATTTTGTAGCCACTGGCTGACTGAGGGCAAACATTATTGCTGTAAAGCAGGGGTACCCAACCTGGAGTCCACAGAACCCTTGGTTAATGGTAGGGGTCTATGACTTTGACTCCAGTTTTGGCTGAAAAGGCTGATATGGAATCCACAGTTCCTGCTACATCTGAGGCAGGAGGTGGTTGATGAGTAATTTGGGAGGTAGAGCACTCCTTTTGCTACCGATTTACGGGGGCCCTTTATACTCCCAGTGCAGGAGTCTTTAGATTCTCAATGCATTTCAACCTCCCTTGATTAGCTTGATTGTACTACTACAATTGAGTAAAAAAACACAAAATATCTGCCAATCAAGTTAGCAACACAGTTTGCTTCCGTTGGATCATCATTATAGAAAGATGCAAAGTGATATAGATGGGCCAAGCATTTTGCCAGCATTTGCAATTGGTAGGTAAGCAATGTCAATCTACTAGGCAACAAGTTTGTTCCTTTTGGGCTTGCCCCTGTAAAACAGAGAAACACACAAAACCCAAGGCCTCTTTGTGCTACCAGACAAGCTTCAAGCTTTGGAGGATCTTTCTATCACAATATCCAACAAAAAGGAGATGGAGTAGATTCAAGATGAGCAGGAGGTGGAAGTGCTTTTGCTATAGTCATTATTGGAAGCCAAAAGGAACTCGATGGCACTAAAATTAAGACAATTTTATATGCCACATAAGGGGGTAGGTATGGTGAGGAACAATGTGATTTCTTAGAGCAACACCTGGTGTTTGAGCTCAATAATATATTCAAAGACAAAACTTATACAAACATGAGCCATTAACATGGAAACCACTGCTAAATTGGGGTAGACAGATCTGATTGCCCCCACACACTCTTGCACCCATGGTCAGGTGATCCCAGGTTTCCTGCTCCTCGAGCACAGTAGACTGGTCCAAATGCAGAGTCAATCATATTGGCTCTTGAACCTGGGTTCCAGTGGTAGGGTCTCAGGCAGCCTTCCCAATTCTACTCCACACCCACCACTACCCCCGACACCCTCCCATCAATATCACTCACACAGTACTGTTCCTGGCTTTGCCAGCTAGAGATTATGAAAGAGTCTTTTGCCCTACATACAATAATTAAAAGTGCCGAAGTCAACCAAAACAATCATTGCTTATCTTCACATTTGCTTCTTAATCTGCACCCCAGCAACCTCAGTTAAAACTAATTGGGTTTTGGATCCGCTAACATAAGTCTGATCTAGAAGTAGCATAGATGTAGCATAGATGCCACAAGTTCTTTCCCAATAGCTTGGGCTGATAACCTTCCATCATAATTTGAAAGAATGAAGGACAAATACATGAATAATGGTGGGGACAGGAAGTGAGATCATTGGAAATATAAACAGGGAAAGCATATGCTCAAAAGAAAGGTAAGAGTGGATATTGCCACAAGGACAGTAAATAAGATGACAAAGGAAGAGAAATGAAAGAATATGATGTGTCCTGAGATCAAATGATTTATAATTACTTCCTTGTGTCTTGCACCATTCCTCTCTTTCTTATGTCCCCACTTGCATTGTTGTGCATCAGTTGTGGTAACAGGCCACATTTCAATGAGGAATGGAGGTTCCTTGGTGTAAAATTGGTTACATTGCTGCATGTCATTCAAGATGATTGGCATCTCCAGAATCTGAGCAAATTTAACTTCTGGGTACCAGGATCATTCAGATCAGATTAGTTCAGCTTTCATCCCAATCACTGGTGACAATCAAAGAAAGATATCACAGGCATCAAACTCTGCTGGTGGGTGAAGGGGAGCATAACTAGCTGAGGTGGCCATATTTTATTTGCTCTGATGGAAGCACGAATCAATACAAAACCACCAACAAGCAGAACAGTTTACATGAGTTAAGGGCATTAATCCTAAAGAAAATCTCAGTAGGAAGCTGTATATGATATGGGAAACATTTCACATTACCCTGCCATCAGTTTGCTGTGGATTATTTGGAGTGATTAATTTTTAGCCCATCTTCAAACTATCCATGCGTGCAAACTTTCTATGCAAAGTTTTTCATGATTTAAAAAAATATACACAAGTCATTAGATCACTGAGAATATGAATTAAAATCTGTAAGAATGCATTGATGCATAGCCTAAAGCTTACTAAATTGAAAAAAATATTCAAACTCAGGAATAAAGGGTGAATCATTAGTGAGTTCAATGCTAAGTGTGGCTGCTGGATAGAATAATTGCTGGTTTGGAAGAGGTAATTGAATACATGTAGTGCTGATAAAAGGTCATTTGTTTTCCCCTCTATGCTTAATATTAACAGTATGTAGTTCCTCTGAGTTTTAAATCCTTAGTAACTACCTCTGTGTGTTTATCATTGATCCACAATTACAACTACCGGTAACTCGTTTGAAATAAATATCATTGATAGCTTTTATCAATAAAGTTTAAAGACATGAATAAAGGTTATATGCTCCCACATCAACTTAGTTCTTCATTTTAAGACAGTCCTAACATGCAGTAATACCAAGGCAGGCCATTTTGTGCAACGTGTTAATATGAAGGTGTTACCTTATTATCAGGGGTCCAGTCTGAATTTTTTTATTGCCTCATTGTTGTTGAAATCTGTCTGCCTTCAGTTTATTGAGACTGTGTCAAGAATGGCTCTTGTTGATTGCAGTATTAAGGTGATACCGGAAGAACCAGTGAACCTAACCGCTTTCTTGGACAGTGTATAGCAGGTACTATTCACCGTCAAGATGAACAAGGTCCATCTCAGATTCCCCCAATCTCTTACCCATAATCCTACATCGAGGTCCCCTAGTTTGGTTGAGGTGACCAAAACCATTGTTGATCAAGTTTTAAAGAGTAAGTACAAAGTTGAAGAGATTAAAAGAGATCACTACAAAGTTGAGAAAATCAAGAAGGGAAATCTCTCAATCTCTCTCTCACATTGGTGGGGGAGAGTTTGCAGGTGATTCGGAAGTCAGAGAACTCAGATTGGGCAATGCAGCAGGCATTAACACTGTAAGTCAATAGGTTGTTAGGTTTTGTTGGTCTCCCATTTCACTATGTAATACCTCTCCGCTGTTTATTAGGAAGAGAGTGAGAGACCTGTAGCATGTTGAATTGTCAGGTGAATGATTAGTTTTTTGTTGTACTGATTGATTGATCGATAGGTGGTGGGTGCCGATGCTTTTTTGCTGAATAAAGTGGGGGAGGGGGAGTGTGGTGAACTACATATACCTGTCTGGACACCCCCCCCCCCCACCCCGGCTGACTACTCCTGTGGCTCCTCCCACAGACCGTGGCTCCTCGCACAGACCCCGGTATAAAGGTGATTGGAGGCACAGACCCTTCCTCAGTCTCCAGGATGTGTGATGGTCACTTGCTGCTTATGCTTTCTTCCAGCCAATAAAAGCCTAACTTAACCCATGTCTCAGGGTTATTGATGGTGCATCAAAGAGGGTTGATGCTTGTGCATGGGAAGGGGAGAAGGGGCTTTGGAGTTCTGATGCTTTTACTGTCATTTATTCTTTGTGTTCTCTTCTGTTTTCATGGATATCTGCAAGGACAAAGAATTTCAGGATGTATATTGTATACATTCTCTGTTATTAGATGGAACTACTGAAGCCAACCTTGGAATGAAGTTCAGCTTCTCAATGGCATGTCGTCCCAGTTGTGGTGCAAAGAGATTCTGAATAACATTGACATGCTCTATTATCTGTTTCTCATTTTTAAGGATTATTTTTCCTGCTCATCTCTCAGATTTCCATAAGCACAGTTGCCTGACAGAGATAGAATGCTTTGATAAAGTCATTCTCATTTTCATCTGGTTACTGTTTCCTGGAGTTGAAATTTGCCCTCTCATATATCGCATTTCACTTTCCTGTGAAATAATCTTTGAATTTGTCCTGCACTGTTTTGTATTCTTTTTTTCTGAGCATCTGATTAATCAAGAACCTATCAACCTCTGCCTTAAATATACCCAATTATCTGGCCTCCGTAGCCAGCCATGGCAATAAATTCTATACATTCACGACCCTCTGGCTAAGGAAATTCCTCCTTATCTCCATTCCAAATGGATGTCCCTCTAATCTGATGCTATGCACACTGGCCCTAGAAACTCCACATCTACTCTGTCTCAGCCTTTTAAAAATTGGTGGGGTCCAGCGAGTAATAACCCAGAGCCATCCTCATGTGAAAAGTCTTTCATTCTTGGAATTGTTCTCATGAACCTCCATTGTAGTGTGCTGTAGTGTGGCAAAAGGGAAATTACAGTGGGCCCAGGTCCTTGCTGAGACAGGAATTAGTTCGAGCTATAACCAACCCCCCATATGAAAAAAAAGAGTTGTCCAGTTCCCCAAAAGCAAGCATTATGAACATTTGATCTGTTACAGTCTTATAAATAGAATATTAAATGTTATTCTTATTTAACATTGAGTGCTGATGTACACACTAAAAGAAGCAATGAAGACCAGCACTATCCCTTGGAGACCTTTGTGAACTCCCTATATCCTCACTGTAACATGCCCATTATTCATTGGTAGCAATTCAAGATTTACATTATTCTATTTGTATTTTTGTTTCAACAATATTAAAGCAATGTTCTAGGATGTCTGATCTTAGCTTAAGCTACCAGCTAAGCTTTGATATTGGAGAATAAATGAGGAAAAATACAGCCACATACTTTAATTCTGCAAAAGATAACTGTGAAGGTATTGGATCTGCTAATAGTCATCATCAACCACTTCAAAAATATGGACTGGTAGCTTGCTGTACCTTCTGCATTTCTGGTTTGCCCATTCTGTTTTGCACAGACTGAAAGATGGCAATTGTTATTTAAGAAATGGGAGAGAGGAAACTGACATTTGCAGTAGTCAAAGCAGAAGAACTTATAATTAAGGAAATGGTGGCACGGCTCTTAGAATGCAACAATAGGGTAGGGCAGAGCTAAAGTTTACAGAGGGAAAAGGAAATCCCATTTGACAAATCTGTTAGAGTTGTTTGAGTTGTATCGAAATTCAAAGATTCAAAGTACATTTATTATAAGCAATATAGTATAGGCATCCATTAGTCTCGAGAGACCATGAATTTGTGCCTTGGAAAGTTTCTGGGGTGTAGGCCTAGGCAAGGTTATGTGGAAGACTGGCAGTTGCCCAAGCTGCAAGTCTCCCCTCTCTACACCACCGATGTTGTGCAAGGGAAAGGTAAGGCCCAATACAGCTTGGCACTGCTGTCATCAAACAGCAATGTGCAGTTAAGTGCCTCACTCAAGGACACAACACCCTGCCTTAGCTGAGGCTCGAACTAGCGACCTTCAGATCATTAGACCAGTGCCAACATACAACCCTAATATTCATCTTTGCACAGACAGCCATGAAACAAAGAAAACCATGGAACCCATTAAAGAAAAACATGAATCCTCTGCCTCCTCCAACATATGCAAAAAAAAAACAAATTGCACAAACAGCAAAAAAAATGAGCCAAAAACACAGATTATTAAACACAAAATTAAAAGATTGCAAACATATTCTGTTCAGCTCAGTTCAGTTCAACTCGATACTGTTATTGATTATCAGTAGGCTGCCCTGGTCAAAATTGCCCAAAATAGCAACAAAAAAAAGGGTCACCAGAAACATAAAACAACTTCCAATCACAATGGAACCTGTGGATGTGATGCATTTAGATTTTCAAAAGGTCATTGGCAAAGTGTGACATAAAAGCTTAATAAACAAAATTAGAACACATGAATTTGAAGTATTAAATTATTGTGGATTGCAGGATGGTTTGTGGCTAAAAGCAATGGGAATAAATTGGTCTTTTTTTATGTTGGGAAGCTGAGGCTGGTGGAATGCTACAAGTATGGGTGTTGAGATCCACCTGTCCACAACTACATCAATGATTTGGATGAGAGAATCAAGTGCAGCAAAGACAAATGATGTTGCTGATGCTGAGCTGTATGTCAGTGTGAGCTGTGAAGATGCAGAGAGGCTTTGGGGTTATGACCAGCTAAGTGTATGTTGAGGTTGCAGCAAATGGAGTATAATGTGGAAAGATGTGAGATTATCTACTTTAACCAAAAATGAACAGTATTTGTAAAATGGTGTGAATTGAAAGGTTAAATATGAGACTGTAAGAATTAGGCAAATTGGCCCATCAGATCATGGCTGATCCCTTTTTCCCTTCCTGAGCTCTGTTCCCCAGCCTTCTTCCCATAACCAGTGATGCTGCGTCCAAACAAGAACTTATCATATTCTGCAAAAAAATATACCCAATGACCTGGCCTCCACAGTTGCCTGTGGTAATAAGTTCCACAAATTCATCAGCCACTGGCCAAAGAAACTTCTCTGCATCTCTGTTTTAAATGGGCACCCCTCAATCCTGAGGCTGTGCCCCCTTATTCTAGACTCCCCCACCAAATGTTGGTGTTCAGAGGGACCTGGATGTCCTTCTACCCAAAACAACAGTGTTAACATACCTCCAATGCTCCACACAGCTGTCCATTAAAAATGAAGACACTGAAGAATATGAACCACTTCCTGTATCTCAGGAAGGTTGCCATCAATGATGAAATTTACCACGCCTTTCAATGTGCTGTTACGAACCCCGTAACTGGGTCACTTACCAGCAAAGATAGAGAGGTCTGTTGAAGTCTGATGGTGCTATTTTTAACCGTATTTATTGATAAAGATACACAAAATTAATATCAATGCAAACATACAGATACTATATGTCGCCAATACTAAATCTAAAGCACGGGTATAATAATAATCAATAAGAAATAACTCTATCATTGTCTAGGGGATAATGTATTGTCTGATGGAAATATAAAAGTCACTGTTAGTTCGTTCAAGCTGCAGCATTTTGTTTTGAGAGAAAGACAGGTTAAACTTGCCCAGTCCTTTTATGATGCCAATCCTTTGAGTCGTCTTTGGGAGTTGGTTTCCCCGTGGTTAGCTAAAAGCCATTCTTCCGTGCTAAAAGCCACCGGTTCCGGGGCAAAATGGAACCGAACGCACGTGGCCTCCTCCCACCGGCTTCCGCTATTACAGGATCACCAGCGTTTCTTCTGGTACGTCTGAGGGGCTGTTCCCACAGACTCTCTTTTATCCTGACTCACAGGGTCTCAGATGTCAATCAGGTTGGGGGTGATGCAATCCCTCCCTCAACCAGCCCACTTTGCCTGAGGGCTTCCACGTAGCACAGTGTTGTAATACACAAGTTCGGCTCCAAGAGACAATGGCCGTTTCCCGTAGCTTTATATCGCCGGGGGAACAAGACATTCCGCACGTCTCTCCTTTGCTGGGTCTCATGACCCAAATCAATAGTGATCTTGCGATTCTCACAAAGGAAGGGGCTACCCAGCACCCTTCGGCCCCTCAGAGCTGTGGTACATTCATAACAGTGCCAACACAGTCTTTGGTAGATTGGGGAACCTTCAGGCCTCAGACCTAGCAGAAAATCTCTGCTGTACCAAATAGCATTAATCTTGCCCCCCTATATGATTCCATGACAAGACCTGGAATGTGTACAAGAAGCACTTCAATGCACCAGCAAAAGTACCACCAATCTGTAGGTAAATTCCTTCAAAATCACAGGCTGGCAGGTGAACACAATGTATTTGGTGCCAATTAGAATCAATTCTATAAAAGGATTTAGATTTACCTTTATTTTGCTGCATGCACAACCTGTGACTTTTCAACTGGATCTGAGAGCAACATATAAGTTCCTTTGAATGCAGGCCACCAATCACAATACAAGTCACATGCTGTCAACATATAATATCACATTGAAGACTTCTGGACAATGCTGCCAGTTGCTGATGAATCCTATGATTTATGAGAGTTGTAGTGTCATGCCTACAGTTGGAAGTCATATCAATAAGTGGATTGTACTGATACAGTACACAATGAAAAGGTTATGAAGATTGTTTCAATACAATGCTATATCAGCCCTGTAAATCTTAAATGCATATGCAAATATTATCAAAAATGCATAAACTGTAAGTGTAAAAAAGAGCAGAAAGACAAATGGAGGTGATAAAAAGAAGACCAGCATATTACTGTCACAGGTGCAGGGTGAGACAGCAAACCCCGACATATGGACAGATTATACAAGGAAAATATTTCCTATCAGAGTGTCAGGCATAGATCCCGAAGAACATTTATCAATCTAAGTTTTTGGACTTTGATTTTATTTTGTTTTGCTTATTGGATCTTCATGCAGCCTTAGATCACTTGGACAATACAAATACCTATGTCAGGATGCTGTTTATTGTCAATAGCTCAATGTTTAACACAATCATTCCTATAGTTATGAATGAAAAGCTCCAGAAACTGGGCCTTTATACCTCCCTCTGCAAATGGACCCTTGATTTGCTCACTGGAAGACCATAAACTGCAGAACAGAAATAACATTTCCATCCTGCTAATAATCAACACTATGGTGCCTCAGGGACGTGTGCCTAGCCCACTGCTCTACTCTCTCTACACCCCTGACTGTGTGGCTAGACACAGCTGAAATGCCATCTGTAAATTTGCTGATGACATAACTATTGTTGACAGAATTTCAGATGGTGGTGAGAGGGCATACAGGTTTGAGGTATATTGCAGCAAGAACGTTGCACTCAATGTCAGGAAGACCAAAGAACTGATTGTAGACTTCAGAAGGATAAAAAGAGGGGAACATACACTAGCCCTCGAAGAGGGATCAGATGCAGAAAGAGTGAGCAATTTCAAGTGCCAAGGTGACAATATCTTATTGCTGAAGATCTAACCTGGACTGAACATATTGATGCAGCTACAATGAAGGCACAGCAGCAGCTATACTTCATTAGGAGTTTGAGGCGATTTGGTATGTCACCAAAGACACTCGCAAATTTCTACAGATGTACCGTGGAAATTGGTTGCAACACTGTCTGGTATGGGGATATGTGGCTACGACACAGGATCAAATTAAGCTGCAGAGGGTTGTAAACTTGTTCAGCTCCATCATGGGCATAGCATTCAGAACATTCTCAAGGAGCGATGCCTCAAAAAGGTGGCATCCATCATTAAGAACCCCCATCACACAGGCCATGCCCTGTTCTCATAGTTACCATCAGGAAGGAGGTACAGACAGCTGAAGGCATCCACTCAATGATTCAGGAACAGCTTCATCCCCTCTGCCATGCAATTTCTGAATGAACATTGAATTCATGAACACTACCACACTACTTTTTAATTTTTATTTTTGCACTACTTATTTAATTGAACTATTTAATATAGATATACTTACTGTAATTCATGTTTTTTTTTCTATTATTATGTACTGTATTGTACTGCTGTTGCAAAGACAACAAATTTCACGACATATGCCAGTGATGTTAAACCTGATTTTGATTCAGGAATCACTTTCAAGAGTTATGTCATTGAGGCAAGCCATCAGCCATCCCATATTTTGCATTGCATTTGAGTATAAGTAACACATGGTCATTCCCCAGGGAATTCCACTGATAAGCAGTCGTAGAGTTCTGCAAGGCAGTATGGCAAAATCAGTCATCAGACTTCACTCTTATACCAGTATGCCAGTATATCCATCTAAGTGACTTGTGCAAAGGTGCATTGATTCCAGAAGACATGTGGCTCAATTTTTTTCTCTCTTGCATTGTTGCAATTGCTGCTCCTTTGCAGATGGCCATATAACAGACTGACAGCTTGCACATATTTACCATACCATAACCTCTGCATAAGAAGTACTACCAGTATACAGAATTTTGCAACACCCCATTCTTAGATCCTCAGTGCAACACTTCGACATCACTTCAAATACCCATGGATTTGAAATTTTTCCCCATTTACCAAACCATTAGCAATTTCAAAACTTGGATTACAGCAGCAAAAACTGATTTCAAGGACCCTACAACTCAAGTACTCTGTAATATTTATTTATTTATTTATTATTATTATTTGCTTGCACAGCTTGTCTCCTCTTGCTCATTGGTTGTTTGTCAGGCTTTGTGTGTAGTTTTCTGTTGTATTTTTGTTGTACTGTGAATGCCTGTAAGAAAGTGAATCTCAGGCTTGCATCCGGTGACTTTGATAATACATTTAGCTTGAGATGTACTTGGATCTTTGAACTTAGATTAAAGAGGATGGAAAAATAAGGATAAGATAAAAGTCTCCCGCCGCATTTGTGAGTGTGTAGTTGTACTGAATAAGTCTCCCTTAAGTATGGTAATGAATATGTACTTTCTTGAATAATTCAAACCATGCTTCAAAATAGATAGGACAGCATCAGCTCAAATCACTGGTTCATCAACAGTTTCTCAAGGGCAACTAGGGAAGGCCCAAATGAGTAATATTTCACACTTCCCATCAATAGATTAAAATATCTGCCATTGTTTGCTCATTAGTTTTTGCTGTTCTTGCTGAGACAGAGCATAAATCCATTGAGCCGTTCAACGGTTTTACACAGAATTGTCCTTTTCCAAAGAAAAACTCACACAAAGTTAAAACAAGGAGATCCTACTGAATTTTGTTCTATTTCGAGATCCTACTATACTTTATTATCTTATTTGCACACTTCATAATCAGAGCATCTACTACGAATTACTATTTGAATTTACTGGAAATTGGGATTTTATGAATAGTCAGCTGCATCAGAACCTTTCCTGATCTCAAGATCCTCCACAAGGTTTTGTAAAGAAAGGAGTAATTTTGAATCATGACTTGGGGGGAGAAAGCATTAGTGTACCCCATTAATTCCCTCAAGTTGAGGTGTGATAATGTTCAGATAGTCTGGTGGTAACAGAGCAATAAACATGAGCTGGGAAAGCCCTTCCTCTTCTTTACCTGTTAACCTGTTTATCACTGGCTTCTGGCAAACTAGCAACAGAGGAGCTGAAGGCAGTGTGGACAGGGCCAATGAACTTAACCTGTTCTTTAACAGACTTGACACTATGACCCCTGCCCATCCCCCACATGGTTCATCTGTTGTCGGCCCCCAACCAACACGTACTCCACTCTCCTTCCTTCCCCTCCTCACAGCCCCCCACCCTGCTCTCATGACTACATCACTCCCCCACCCGAAACCTCCACGGTGGGCTTCACAGCTGAACAGGTGAGAAGACAGCTGAAACGTCTCCACCCAAGAAAGGCTGCAGGCCTGGATGGTGTCAGCCCCAGGGTGCTCAAAGCCTGTGCCCCCGCAGCTATGTGGAGTACTACACCACGTCTTCGGCCTGAGCCTGAGTCTCCAGAGGGTTCCTGTTCTGTGGAAGACATCCTTCTTCGTCCCTGTACCAAAGACGCCGCGCCCCAGTGGCTCCAATGACTACAGGCCGGTGGCATTGACCTCCCACATCATGAAGGCCCTGGAGAGACTTGTTCTGGAGCAGCTCCGGCCTATGGTTAGGCCACACTTAGACCCTCTCCAGTTCGCCTACCAGCCTTACCTTAACTAGGAGTTAAGGATGCCATCGTCTACCTGCTGAACAGTGTCTATGCCCACCTGGACAAGCCGGCGAGCACTGTGAGGGTCATGTTTTTTGACTTCTCCAGTGCGTTCAACACCATCCGCCCTGCTCTGCTGGGTGAGAAGCTGACAGTGATGCAGGTGTTTGCTTCCCTGATTTCATGCATTATTGATTACCTGACTGGCAGACCACAGTACGTGCGCTTGCAACACTGTGTGTCAGACAGAGTGGTCAGCAGCACTGGGGCTCCACAGGGGACTGTCCTGGCTCCCTTTCTCTTCACCATCTGCACCTCGGACTTCAACTACTACACAGAGTCTTGCCATCTTCAGAAGTTTTCTGATGACTCTACCATAGTTGGATGCATCAGCAAGGGAGATGAGGCTGAGTACAAGGCTACGGTGGGAAACTTTGTCACAAACTTTTTTTGTGTGAGCAGAATCATCTGCAGCTTAATGTGAAAAAGACTAAGGAGCTGGTGGTGGACCTGACGAGGGCTAAGGCCTGTTTCCATCCAAAGGGTCAGTGTAGACATGGTGGAGGATTACAAGTACCTGGGGATATGAATGGACAATAAACTGGACTGGTCAAAGAACACTGAGGCTGTGTACAAGAAGGGTCAGAGCCATCTCTATTTCCTGAGGAGATTGACATCCTTTAACATTTGTCAGACGATGCTGAGGATGTTCTACGAGTCTGTGGTGGCCAGTGCTATCATGTTTACTGTTGTGTGCTGGGGCAGCAGGCTGAGGGTATCAGACACTAGCGGAATCAACAAACTCATTTGCAAGGCCAGTGATGTTGTGGGGGTGGAACTGGACTCTCTGACAGTGGTGTCTGAAAAGAGGATGCTGTCCAACTTGCATGCCATCTTGGACAATGTCTCCCATCCACTCAATAATGTACTGTTTAGGCACAGGAGTACATTCAGCCAGAGTCTCATTCCACCGAGATGCAACACTGAGCGTCATAGGAAGTCATTCCTGCCTGTAGCCATCAAACTTTACAACTCCTCCCTCGGAGGGTCAGACACCCTGAGCCAAAAGGCTGGACATGGACTTAATTCTACTTGGCATAATTTGCTTCTTCTTCTTCTTCTTCTTCTTATTTATTATTTTATATTGTTATATCTCTACACTATTCTTGGTTGGTGCAACTGTAACAAAACCCAATTTCCTTGGGATAAATAAAGTATATCTGTCTGTCTTTGAAATAGGGTAATTTGTTCATCAGTTTAATATTGCAGCTTAGGATCAGCAGCGCCACAGGTAAACTATTCACTCCATTGCCAGGCAAGGTCTGCCAGAAGTCTTCACTCAACACTCTAGAGTGTCACTTAAAGCTATAACCACTGTTGCAAGATAGAAGCCCGATACCCACTAAGAGCAATGGATGGCATGCTATTATTTGCGAGATGTAAAACCTGACATCTAAAGTTTAGATTTACATCAACAATATTTTTATCATTCTTACAACCAACTTCACTCAGGGGAACATTGCCATTCAAGATAACTTTGGTGGGAGTGGTTATTAGTTTTGAAATCACTTCTCTGCTTAGGCATGTACTTTAATGTGTGTGAATCGCTGATGCAGTAAATGGAGCACTGCTCTGAGGGAAAATATGTTCCTTAACCTTTAGCAAGCACCTTTGTTCAATCCCATTATGCAACATCTCATTGGTTTAATTGCAAGTTACAGCTGATGTAACACTAGTTTGAGACACCAGTCAAATAAGCTCCATCACAATGTAGACTAGAGAAATTCTTATGCATATTTATAACCTTAAGGGACTGTTGATAATCTAAGTTTTTCATCACCATTCCCAATTCCTTCAGGTAGCCTTATTTGATATCATTTTTGGTGTGTTCTAAAGTATTTTGCTGTATTAAAATGAATACAAGTTAATGCCCCTGCTGTGCATGTTGGGGTGTAGGCATGGTTACTCTTAACAGCAACTACGATAAAAAGATAGATATTCATTGAAAATATATCCAGTGGCACAAAATATCAGTTGAATCATAACACTGGACAACAAAGCTTTTGCTTCCTGAATACCTTTAGGTGTACCTTATGAATTTTGGGCTACTGATCTTGAAAATCACCATGACATTTTCCTATAATGTCATTTTCCTATTTTTTGTTAATAAACTTACGTTGTCAATTAAAATGTTGCCTACAATGCAAGCTGGAAAGTTTCCTATCTTATCCAGGCATGCTTATGCGGCATAGCTGCTGCACAGGAGGACAGGTTTTAGCAATAATTATTGGCTTCAGGACTGTGAGGATGGAATTTGCTATAACCAGCCACAAAAATTTCTTTGAAGAATTTTGATATCTGAGACAGATGCTTCTCAGAATAACTGATGCCAAGATTAAGGAAAGCATTTTTGTTGGTCCACAAATCAAACAGGTCATCAATGACAGGCAATTTGAAGAATTTCTAGTGGGACCAGAGAAAAGCACATGGAATGCATTCAAGGAAGTTGGTGACATTTTTCTCAGCATCTACAGAGCACCAATCTACATGCAGCTGGTTGAAAGCATGCTTCAACCATATAAAACGATGAAATGCAACATGTCACTAAAGACTCATTTTCTGCATTCCCATTTAGACTTCTTCCCTGCAAGTTTCGGTGCTGTTAGTGATGAGCATGGTGAAAGGTTTCACCAGGACATTGCGGTCATGGAGAAAAGATACCAGGGCAACTGGAATCCATCAATGCTGGTGAATTATTGTTGGACACTTAAGCGAGAAGCCTCAGACACTGAGTATAAATGAAAATCATTAACAAAATATTTTTAACTTAGTTGAACTATTGCAAAGCATCAGCACCATTATGCAATTTAACACATTATATTCAATAAAAGTTAATTTGTTCTTTCTCCAAATTCCTATGTGATACAAGTAGTCTGAAATTATACCTGTGTTCATCTTCAAGCAGTCTGTCATAAACAAAAAAAAATTCTGTGGAAGCAACACTTTTGAAAAAAATTGTTGTCCAGTGTAATTAGAGTACAGTTCTACTGGTCATTTGGGCAGTCTAATCTACATAAAAATCCAAGTGATTTCCTGATGGATCTCTTAGAGGGATTTTGATAGCATGGAAATACAAACCTAATTAAGGCCACACAGCTGATAAGAAAAAAGCCAGATTCTCATATATGGTTATTGTGGTGAAACATTATATTCTGCTTTTCTATACAGTGATGGTTTTTCAGTCTTCACAAGTTTACAAAATTTACAAGTCTAAGGTCTTGTTGATGCCATGTGCTCCTCTGCTTCAGCATTATGCTGGTAAATCCATACAATCTAGCTGGATAGAAGATTGCAAAATTGGGATTGAACTTTGGGGACCTGTACATTTAATCAAGCATCTGAATATCTCAATAAGTAAGAAAATTTTATATTGGGCACTTTGTTCTTCCACTTGGCATTCCAGCTTGAACTTGACAAGACAGAATAAACTAAAAACATACCTTAACTCAATTTATACCTCAACTTGCATAATTCTTATGAGCGGGCATCTTGTTCATGTCTAAGTTCAGTTTCACAGCATAATATTTCATGCAACCATATATTTGTCGTGCCTATACATGTACACACAAACTGAATACGGTACTACACAGTCACAGAGGGGAAATTGGCTCTTCAACAATTTTGGCTTTATTCACATGAAAAGCTACTGTGATGCAGAGAAATTAGGGAAGTCCCTTTGCATCCACAGATGCTGTTTGATCTGTTGCTAACATTTTGTTTTTTTTTCACTCCAGTTTCCATCAGCTGCAGTTGCTTTGTCTCTATAATTACTGATATTTGGAAGTTATTGATATCCTCAGAATACAAGTTTAGAAAATATTCCAAGTTATAAACTTGGGCCTACTGGCAATAACCTCATGGCTTCAATGACATTGTTTACTCCTGTAAATGGTTAGAGAATCTAACTTCATTGGAAATGGCCAACTCTTGCTTTATACATAGTTGTAAATTACTGAATCACTTCTGACTTGGACATGATGATTAAAGAATTGTAGCTTCCAAGCAAAATACTCATGAAGGGACAGTTTAAGTCATCACAAGACAAAAATTGAGAGAAAGAAAATCAACAGTTTAATTTCACAGTGAGGTGAACATAGAGAACAACTCTATTCAGTTAATTAAGATAGTAAAACTTTGAGAATTATCACCAAATGAAATAAAGCATGCCTGCCTTCTCCTCTTCACTGAGTCACCTGACTTGAAGATCTTTTACCCAGTGTTTGGATCTGTTCAGTTTTCCATCATAAGCATAGTGCCTGTCCTTTTGGGCTCTGTTTCAAAGCTAGTTTCTCCAATTTCCCATGCCTCTCACAAACAACCCTGTTTAACCCAATCCCTCTTGAGCACAGCTTTAAAGGTCTTGATGCCTTGTGCTACTAAAGATCTGCTGAACTATGTATGTTTGCTTCTAACAATCAGATACAGTTAAAATCAGTTGAAAATAATTTAAAAATAACACATTATTGACATAATTAAGCATATAAATACATGATGAAGAATTTTTTTAAAAAAACTTAGCTAATTACCTTTCAAATAAAGGTGTGCAAATTTATTTAAATGATACAGTCAGAGTCAGAGCCATAATTAATGTATTGCACTGTACTGCTGGCACACAGAAACCAATTTCACGACATGTCAATGATAAGCTTCATTATGATTCTGATTCAACAAAGATAATTATCCAGGCTAATTCCACATGTCTATGGTCAGCGTACATCTGTGTGTGTATGTGTGAGATCATTCTGTGTCTCCATGTTCTGAGGTCACTTTCAGGTTTAATGTTTGAATGGGGAGAGTACATAATGATCCAGTTCCCTGGGACGTGAAACACAAAACAATAACACTTAGGTACCATTAAAAATGAGGGCAACGAAAGGAATGCTGGTCTTCATTGTAAGGTGTGAGGGGTGGAAATCATCTTGATGCAGTTATACAGGGCAACATGAGACGAGGAGCTCTGTGTACAATTTTGTTCTTCATATTAACGAAGGATATACTTAGAATGGAATTAGTACAGAGAAGACCACAGGGTTTATTTTTGAAATGAAGAAGTGGGAAGAAGGGATTAGTAGGTTAGAACTCAATTTAATGAAATACAGAAGAATTAAAATTGATTTTACTGAAACATACTCAGAGTAGCCATTTTATTTTGTACTCCTGCGGCCACAGAGTGCATGTTTGTGGTCTTCTGCTGCAGTAACTCAATGCCCCCTCCCCCCCCCAAGGTCTGATGTGCTGGGCCTTCACAACGCTCTTCTGCACACTGCTGTTATAACACATAGTTATTAGAGTTACTGTTACCTTCCTGTCAGCTTGAACCAATATGACCATTCTCCTCTGACTTCTCCATTGGCAAGGTGTTTTTCCCCACAGAACTGCCACTCTTTGAAGATTTTTTGTTGTTCACTCTATTTTGTGTAACCTCTAGAGACTGTTGTGTGTGAAAATCCCAGATGTTCAGCACTTTCTGAGATACTCAACCCACCCCATCTGGCACCAACATCATTCCATGGTGTTAGCTCACATTTCTCTGCCAATGTGATATTTTGTCTGAACAAATAAACCCCTTAAAAGTCTACATGTTTTTATGTATTGAGTTGCTGCCACATGACTAGCTGATTAGATATTTGCATTGACGACCAGGTGTACAGGTATTCCTAATAAAGAGGCACTAAGTGTATAACCTTCTAAAGGGCTTTGATAGGTTGGATGCTGAGAGGGCCTTGGTGGGGGTACCTAGTATTAGTGGGTATAGTTTCAGAATAAAATGCCATAGATTTATGATGGAGGTGAGGAAAGACTTCTTCTGAAGGCCATGCATATTTAGACTAGTGCGGAGAAAAAGTCATTGTACATTTTTAAGTTGGAACAATGAATAATTGATTAACAAGGGTGTCAAAGATTATGACAAGAGAGCAGGAAAGTGGTGTTATGATAAAGACTGCATCAGCCCTGATTAACTGAATGGTAGAGTAGGCTACAGGGACCTATTGACCTGTACCTGCTTCTGTAGAGACCTGCTAGAGAGCTCACTGAATACAAAGGTAAATTCAAAACCTTTACTTTCAGGCAGGAAGGAACACAGTATAGAATGCACTGGAGTTAAGATACAGGTGTATTCAATCTCTTCCTCTACTTATGCACTTACCATTGTCCCAAGGGCTCTATGAGTTACTGAACTAAGAATAAACTGCATCCGACTCCTTTGTCTTGTACCAACGACTATTGGCTTATCTAATTCAATCCATGAAATCGGTGGTAGTAATAGGCTGGTGAGGACGAAGGTGCTTGGCACACTTGCATTCATTGGTCAGGGAAATTAATACAGGGATGGGATGTCATGTTGTAACTATACAAATAATTGGTGAGATCACACTTGGGAGTATTGTGCATGGTACTTTCCAGTTCTTTCCTTGAGTAATGGAAGCTTGGGGTGTCCTTACTGAATTTTATAAATCAATGAAGAGCATACATACAGTGGAAAGAAATAGACTTTCCCAAGGGCAAAGGTTTAATATGAGAGGAAATAGATTTAAAGGAGAGCCTATTTTCTTTTCACAGAGTTTATCGTACAAGATGCCGGCGTAGGTGGTAGAGGTTGTTATAATTACAACATTTAAAAGATGTTTGAACAGGAATGAGGATAGGAAAGGTTTGAAGGGATATGGGCCAAATGCAGTCAAGTGGAACTCACTAAGGAAGGCACTTTGGCTAGCATGGACTACTTGGGCTGAAGTGTAATACAGTTTGACAATAGATCCTCAAAACTATCTGGCCTATAGATTCCTGCTTTTCCTCTCTGTCTCTCCTTTCTGAAATAGTACTGTTTCTTTTCAAAGTTCAAAGAGAATTTATTATCAAGCTAAATATATATCACCAAATACACTCCTGAGATTCATTTTCTTGTGGGCATACACAGTAAATCCAAGAACCATAATAGAATCAATGAAAGACTGCACCCAATAGGGAGCACATATAAACAATTTGCAAAAGACAAGCACTCTACAGATACAGAAGGGAAAAAAATACAATGATAATAAATAATTAAGCAATAAATATCGAGAATACGGGATGAAGGGTACTTGAAAGTGCATTTATAGGTTGTGGAAACAGTTCAAAATGGGGCAAGTGAAGTTGAATGAAGTTATCCACACTGGTTCAAGAGCTTGATGACTGTCCCTAAACTTGGTTGTTGACTTCTTTCTGATGGTAGCAGCGAGAAGAGAAAAAAACCCAGGTGGAGGGGATCCCTGATGATGGATGCTGCTGCCCTTCAACAGCACTCTATGTAGATCTGCTCAGTTGAGGAGAAGGCTTTACCTCTGATAGACTGGACTATATCCATTACCTTTTGTAGCATTTTCCATTCCAGGACACTGGTGTTTCCAGACTAGGCTGTATGTAGTCAGTCAATATGCTCACCACTTCACATCTGTAGAGGTTTTTCAAAGTTTTAGATATTATGCCAAATCTTTGCAAACCTCCATGAAAGTAAAGGTGCTGCTGTACTTTCTTCATAATTGCATGTGCATTCTGCACCCAGGACATGTCCCCTGAAATGATAGCACAGAGGAATTTAAATTTGCTGACCCTCTACACCTTTGAGCCCCCAATGAGGACTGGCTCATGGAGCTCTGGTTTCCTCCTCCTGAAGTCAACATCAGCTCCTTGGTCTTGCTGACATCAAGTGAGATGATGTTGTTATGGCACACTCAGCCAGATTTTCAATCTCCCTTCTATATGCTGAGATTCATCACCATCTTTGATTTAACCAACGACAGTGGTGTCATCAACAAACTTAAATATGGAATTGGAGCTGTGCTTTGCCACAGTCATAAGTGTAAAGCGAGTAGAGTTGGGGACCAAGCACACAGCCTTGTGGTGCACCTGTGCTGAAGGAGATTGTGAAAAAGATGTTGCCAATCCAAGCTCACTGGGGTCTGCAAGTGAGGATATTGAGGATCCAATTCCACTAAGAGGTACTGAGGCCAAGGTCTTGAAACTTATTGATTGATTTTGAGTGGATGTTAGTATTGAATGTTAAGCTGTAATTGATAAAGAGCTTTCTGATGTATGCATCTTTGCTACCCAGATGTTCCAGGGTTAAGTAAAGAGCCAATGAGATGGTATTTGCTGGCAAACTGGAGTGAATTCAAGTTGCTTCTCAGGCAGGAGTTGATGTATTTTATTACATTACCTCTCAAAGCACCTCATCATAGTGGATGTAGGTGCTGCTGTACAATAGTCATTGAGGCAGATGACCACATTCTTAGGCACCAGTATAATTGAGACCTCCTTGAAGCAGGTTAGTACTTCAGACTGCTGAAGCAAGAGGGTAAAGATACTGGTAAACAGTCCAGCTAGTTGATCAGCATGGATCTATCTTTAGTACTTTTCCAGGTGCGCCATCTGGGCTGGATGCTTTCTGTGAGTCTAATGTCCTTAAGGATACTCTCACTGAACTTCAGAGGCTGAAATCACAGGGACATCGGGGGCTTTTTTGAATTCATGAAAGCTCCTCAATGTTTTGACGGTCAGAGCAAGCATTAAAGGCATTGAGCTCCTCTGGAAGTGATGCCCTGTTGTCATCTATGTTAGTTGATTTCACTTTGTAAGATGTAATTGCATTCAGACCTTGACACAGCTGTCAAGCATCCTTCAGTGATTCAAGTTTATTCTGGAATTGTCACTTCATCCATGAGATGGCCTTCTGGAGAACGTACCACGATCTCTTGTATCTTATTTGGACACCAGACCTATGTGTTTCTGATCTGGCCTTTAGCAGATTGCGATACTTATAGTTCACTCAGAGCTTCTGAATGATTTTGTGGGGACATTTATAGCCATTTCCTTCAGATATCAGATGAAGGCCATCAAATCCTGGGGACCTGTCAGTCTCTAGGTCTATTAGTTTGCCTTCTTTTTATTCTAGTGATAGACATTTTTTACGTTCTTCACTTCACACTACCCCTGGATTATCTATAATAATTGGGATTTTTTTACTGCTCCTTACTGTGAAAATGAATCCAAAATAATTATTTTGTATCTTTCATTTTTCAATTTTTGTTAATTTCCTTGTATCATGTTTTTAGGGACCAATGTTTATTTTAGTTATTCTCTTCCTTTCTCTACACCTGTTGAATTTCATGTTATATGCTATTACAATCATATCTTATCTTCTCTCTTAAAAAGCTATTGGTCATCCTTCTATAAAAAAAAATCTCTTAAGTGTTGTATATTCTAATTTTCTGGTCAACAATTAATCTTCACAATGTTCCTCATATGTTCTTTTATCTATGATCTTTTGCCTATGTGCCCTTTCACTTATGGCTCCTAGTCAATTGGTTGATTAGATAATCTTGTTCTAGTTTAGCATCAAGGTCATCCCATCAGAGGCATCCACCCACTCCACCCTCCACCCACATACCCTGCTGATTAATAGGCTTCTTTTGTCTCATTCCCAGTCATGAAAAATGTTCTTCATTCTGAAAGGTTAGCTCTGTATCTCTTCCAGCTGATGCAGCCTGACATGCTGAGCATCTCCAGCATTATCTCTTACTGTTATAATTGCAATTAAGTTCAGAAGACTAAACTCAGATTTAATGTTTCAGTTCAAAGAACTGGTTTCACCGGACGTTAAATGTTTTGAGTTGAAGGAGATTAAAGATTCTCCATCCACAGATAAATAAATATTTATTTAGAGATAGAATATGGAACCGGCACTTCTGGCCTAATGAGCACCATGGCATCCCACCTATTTTAACACTAGCCCAGGACAATTTACAATGACCAATTAGCCTACCAAGCTGTATGCCTTTGAACTGTGGGATGGAAGTGGAACGCTATGCATTTCACGGGGAGGATGTACAAACTCCTTACATTTGGTGCCAGAATTGAACTTTGAACTCTGGGGCAGCCTGGGTTATAAGAGCATCATGGTAACCTCTGTGCTACCATGGCGCCCCGCTGGACATTTCCTGACCAGCTGCGTATTTCTATCATGTTCTGCATTTATTTCAAATTTTCAACAGCAACAGCTTTTATTTTCATTCCAAATACCCAAAGCTTCATATACGACATTATGCACTTGTGCTCCTGCAATTGCGCACTGCTGCCAAAGCAGATCTTTAAGAAAACAAGGCCTGAAGCCCACTGGACTTTTTTCTGCCATTAAATGCAATGACTAATCATTTACCCTAAGTCTATGCTCATCCTCAAAATGAATTTGAAACTATCAGGCCATTATCATTCCTTCCTAGGGATTGATTACTATATAGTGAATAAATCCTGGTCCAATGCAGAATACTAGATGTAAAGTAGTCGATCCCTGGCTGTTTCTACAATGTATTGCTGTACGAAATCATCCCAAATACCATCAGGTGTCCTGAAGGCTATCCTTGCCTATTTGATTTGTCCAATATTTATGATGATTAAAATACCCCACCATTATTAAAGTTCTTTTTTCACAAATTCTCATTATTGATATACTCTATTACAGTTAGGTGACCTATAAACCTCTCTCACCAGCTACTGCTCACACTTACCATTTCTGATATCAATGCAGACTGTCTTTGATCTCAAGTTTTCATGCTAATATTGTTCCTGAATACAGTGATGGTTTCATAACAGAGCTACCCACTTGCTTGCCTTCTTGATATCCTTTTGAAGTACCAGCTGTCACTGAACATTCAAAGTTTCCAGCCTTGGTCATCTTTGCAGTCATGTCTCCATAAGGCTATCAAACCTTTTCCTCAGGCGAGCCATCACTATGACCTTGCCTGCTGTGAGGAACCAACAAGGGAGACAGGAAGAAACTACTTCCACTCCCTTGGGAGTCTTGGACCAGCGACAGATCTAAAATCTGCTAATTTTAGATGCAAAATTGTTAAATTCTGGTTAACTGCATATATGGAAGGCATGCATGCTTACAGAGCAAGATCACAAATCAACCATGAAACTACTGAACAATTGAGCATGCTAACCTACTAAATTACCTATTCTTGCTCTTATATGTGATGTCGTATTCATATTTTGCTCGACACAAATGGGTCATATATTTTCCAGGCATAATGAGTAATTTTTGATTACCTTGAAATCCATAAATGCTTATTGAGTAGTCCCTGTTTAACCTAACTTCTATGCAGCTGCGTGAGCTGGGTTAGCTCATAACTGGAGTTAGTTCTACTTCTTCTGTGTGTTTGGTTGGCTTGCCAGCTTTCTTTCTCACAGTGATTAAGAGAGTTTAGATTGATGCCACAACTGCTCTCAGCAATCTTTTGAAGGTTGTCGCTGTATGCTGACTTTTCCAAAACCTTTGGAAAAATTATTGGAAAGAAGACAATTAAAATATCCCACTTAATATAAATGATTCTTCAATGTTCCATCTTTCTATTGACTTATGGAACTGCATTTACGTCTGAAAATTACGATTAATTATTATTATATTTTGTAGTGATATGCATAATAGCCCAGCTGAATTGTGAAAGTATTGACATGGGATAAATGATGATGCTAGAAAAATGTGATTACATTGTCTATCTTTAGCATTGTACAAGATTTCCCTTTTATTGAACAATCTGCACAAGTGGAAAATATTTTTAATAATCTAGAAAATCATTTCATGTGAACTTGCTATTTGATAGTATGATGCGGGTTATTCAATCAAGGTTCAGTTTATCCAAAATTAAAACAAAAGGTGTTGGGACACTTAACAGTTCAGACAGCACCAATGGAAAAGAAACAATGCTTGTGGTGAAAGAATTTTGAACTGAATTGGTTTGATCAGAGGTAAAGGTTTTGACCTAAAACACTAACTACAGGGACGAGGTCCAGCACCTGGTCGCATGGGATGCCAACAACAACCTGGCCCTTAACAGCCAGAAGACCAAGGAGATCATTGTGGACTTCAGACATGCTAGGAGCCACACTCACATCCCCATCTGCGTAAATGGAGCTGCAGTGCAGCATGTATTAAGCTTCAAACTTGTTGGTGTCCACGTTTTCGAGGATCTCAGCTGGTCCCTGAACTCCTCCAGCCTGATCACAAAGGCACAACAGCTCCTTCATTTCCTGCAGAGCATCACCTCTGTCCCATGATACTGACGGACTTTTACAGTTGTACCATTGAGAGCATACTCATCAACTGCATCTCAGTGTGGTATGGCAATTGTCCCATACTGGACCGCAAAGCACTCCAGTGTGTGGTGAAAACTGCCCAGCTGATTATTGGCACCCAATTGTCCACCATTGAGAACATCTACCATAACTGCTGCCTGGCCAGGGGGAAAAGCATTATCAAGGATGCATCTCACCCTAACCATGGACTTTTTACCCTCCTCCCATCCAGAAGGCACTACAGAAGCCTTCGCTCCTGCATCAGCAGGCACAGGAAGACCTTCTTCCCTGAGGCTGCAACCATGCTGAACCTCACATCACAGCACTAAGCAGTATTGCACCCATATTGTACTGTCTCAGTACTTTTATATTTGTCTGCTGTAGCACTTACTTTTTATTCACAGTTATTTTGTAAATAACTCTATTCTTTGCATTTCTGGTTAGATGCTAACTGCATTTCATTGGCTTTGTATCTGTGCACGGTACAATGACAATAAAGCTGAACATAATCTAATCTAATCTAATCTAACTCTGTTTCTCTGTCCACAGGTAATTCCCAACCAGCTGAGTAAATTGAGCATGCTCTGCTTTTATTCAGAATTCCAGCAATTGTGATTATTATTTTGATGTGATTGAGCATGAACTACTATTGAACATCATGACTGATCACTTATTTTGTGTCTATGCACCCACTAACTATCCATATCCCTTGAAGCCACAAATGTTGGGATAGAGAATTCCAAGACTCGTAATATTCTGAGGGAAGGAATTCCCCTCACCTCAACCCTGCATTACTGATCGCTAATCCTCGGACTACATCCTTTGTTCTTTCTGTGCTTGTCTGAGGTAGCAGCCACCATATATTTCATAGTGACCAGTACTCACTTATAGTAGCTAGCTCCTGACATGTTGAGGCTTGTTATGCTCAATCTGTACAAGTGCCAGGAATAAAACTAGAAAATCGGCACTGCTTCATCTTCAGGGCAGTATGCTCTTTCTTTGTTGCCGAAGTCATTCATTACTCCTTCCTGAGACCATTGTTAGGAGGCAAAATCCACACCCAGGCTTTTGCCTCAGTCAGACACAGCTGTTAAGCACCTTGTTGCAACATCACAACTATAGGCCATCTTTAACACTAAACTAATAGGTAGGTCAGGCTGTGAATGGACGGATTTATTTCTGGAAAGGGCACCAGCAAGACAAGGCATCCATATAAAATACTCCTGAATTTTCCAATCTCTCAGCAAGTGATAAAACAGTCATCAAGTTCCATATCCAGTCAGGAATCAGTTTAGTTATCCTTAACAGCTTCCACCTGCAATACTTGCAATATCTTTTCACTATTTCATGTTATGCAATTCACTTTTCTATTTTCTGGACATTATTGTATTTCTTGTTATATTATTACTATGTATGAAGTTTATACCATGAGCTCAAGTGAATAAGGAAGGTCATTGCAGATGAATATGCTTAGCAGTAAACTAAACTAATATCTCAAACACAACAAAATCTGCAGATGCTGGAAATCCAAGCAACACACACAAAAAAGTCACCATTTGCTCTTATCCACAGATGCCACCTGACCTGCTGAGTTCCTCCAGCATTTTGTGTGTGCTAATCTAATACCTCCACTGGTTTAATAGCAAATGATGAAAATAACATTGCCCCCTTGAACCCATCCATTTCCACTGCTAATTCTGAGCACCAAGATGTCTGGAAATGAGTGACAATGTTATAATGGAACAGAATGGGAATCTGTGTAGGAATGGAGCCGATTATTATCATGAAGCAAAGACAGAAAATACTGAAGATGTCAGCAGGTCTTTGTGCAGAGAGAATTAAAAAACATAGTTAATGTGTCAGGTGACTGATCTTCCATCAGAACTGAAAAACCGAGGAGATAAGTGTGTTCTAAGTTGTGAAGGGGTTGAAATGAGCAGAAGGAATGCGTGTGCTGGGTTGAGACTTGGATAATGTTGATTTGTCAAGGTTTGGAGACCACAGCCTTGTCATAGGGATTGGAGGCTTGCATGCCTCAATGACCTGGAGACCTATATTGGCTGGAGTTTATGTTTTGAGCTTTGACTCTTGGCAGGGTCAGCCATGCCAAACAGATCATAGGATAGAGCCCAGACTAAGAGTGGTCCACTAGTCCTCCAGGTACGAGGGTTCAGCTTAGGGCGAAAAACCCTGACTGGTCAAAACAAAAGTTATGGGAACAACAGTGAAGAATCCTGTATCTCTGGGAGCTGGTATTCCTGAGTCTCCACCAGGGATTTTCATGGCTGACAGTAGTGAAAACCAAAAGGAAGCTACTAACACAATGAAGGAAGCCATGAACACCATCAAGATCAAGACCAACAATGGCTTATGGAATGTACAAACCATGAATGTGCAAACTACACTCACAAGCTAGCACAAATAACTGCACAAATACATTGTTACCACCTACATACACTGCGCGTCAGTGAAAACAGATGGACAGGATCTGGCAGACTAAAGGCAGCAACTGGTGAAACAGTTTTATACTCACGTAGGAAAGATGGTCAGCATCATGATAGTGCAGCTATCATTTTGAAGAAATGTATTGAGAAATGCTTGCTGGAGTGGAAACCAATCAACAGTAGGCTGATCAGAGTCAGGCTGCAAGGGAATAAGTGAACATAACTGTGATCCAGTGCTATGCTCCAACTAATGATGGTGACATTGAAGAAAAGGATGCTTTCTGCAAACGGCTGCAATCAGAGGTATAAATAACACCGTGCCATGACATACTCATCGACATGGGAGGACTAAACGCCAAAGTGGGAAACAACAACTCACATTTCACTAGGGTCACGGGCATACATGGATGTGGAGTGATTAATAACGCTGGTGAAAAACTGGTGGAATTCTACGCCATGAATAATCTAGTCATAGGACGGACTCTCTTTCCACATCATGAAATCCATAAGCTGACATGGTGCTCACCCAATGGATGTGACAAGAACCAGATTGACCATTTACATGGAGATAATCCTTGCAGGATGTAAAGGTGATGAGATAAGTGATCACCACTTTGTTGTGCCAGTGATGAAACTCAAGATGAGAAACACTGGGACCAGAACACATGTACAGAGACATTTTGATGTTGCAAAGCCCAGGGAAACCAGTGTGAGATCTTCAGCTTAAGAACAGATTCCAGGCCTTGCAAGACCTTAATGAGGATGTGCTAGTAGATAGGATTAAAACAACGTGGAAATGGATTGTCTTGGTCTTCAAAGAGAACAGTGACGCTTGTCTAGGATACAAAGCTGGAAAGAATAACAAAGATGGATACAGCAGGAAACATGTACAGCCTTAGGAAAAGGATGGAAACTAAAGAAGGAAGTGTTAGATGCAAAGTCAAGATGAATTAAGAAAGTTCAACTAGCAAACACCGAAGCTGATAAGAAAGTAAAGAGACTTGTAAGAAATGATATGAGAGTCTACATGGAAGACCTTGCAGAGGAGACTGAAGCAACAGCCAGTCAAGGTGATCATGGAAATAGATACAGGATTTCAAAATTGGTACGCAGAAAGTTCCAGGCCAGATCCAGTGCTCCCTTGAGAGATGAGAATGGTCTGCTTTTGACAACTGAGAAAGAGCAAGAAGCACAGAGTATTTAAGAGAATTGATGAATAGACCTCAACCAAATGAAGAACCTGACATACAAGAGGCAACAGAGGATCTCAATGTCAACATATATCCACCCAAGAAAGAAGAGATTGTTGCTGTGATTAAATCATTAAAGAACAGCAAAGCTCGAGCACAGGACAATTTGAACGTAGAACTATTCAAAGCTGAACCAAAAGTTGCAGCAGCCATCCTACGACCACTGTTTATCTAGGAACAGGCACAAGTACCTAAGGACTGGATAAAAAGAGTTATTAATATGATCCCAAAGAAAGGAGCACTAAGTGATTGCAATAATTGGTATAGCATCGTATTTTTGTCAGTGCCCAAGGATAAAAAGAGTTATTATTATGATCCCCAAGAAAGGAGCACTAAGTGATTGCAATAATTGGTATAGTATCGTATTTTTGTCAGTGCCCAACAAAATTCTCGCCAAAGTTCTTGTCCAGTGAATTACAGGTGCTGTCAATGTGTGTTGAGGAAGGTGCAAGCTGGCTTCAGGAGAAACAGAGAATGTGTCAAACAGTTCTTCATGCTACGTAATGTCATAAAATTGTGCACAGAGTGGCAGAGACAACTGTATGCGGACTTTGAAAAGACTTTTGATAGCATCCATGGGAGCACCTCTGGAGAATTCTCGGAACATATGAGATCCCTTTCAAAATTGTCCAGATTATCCAGAGTTTCTATGATAACAACTTCCCCTGCACAGTTGAGGACTGCAATTTGAGCTTTGAAGCCAACAAGGAGTCAGGTAAGGCTGTGTGATGTTGAGGATATTATTTAACCTGGTTATTGCCTGGGTTACGAGGCAAACAACAAAAGGTAAGCAGAAAGGCATTTAATGGACTCTATTCTCTACTTCAGAAGATCTTGACTTTGCAGATGGCCTAATATTACTAACACACATATACCTGCACATGCATGAGAAAACTCAGCACCTGTGTACCTTTAGTGGACAGGTTGGACTCAGAGTCAATCAGGGAAAGACTAAGACCATTGCCCTCAAAGTAGAGTTGCCTCCTTCTGTCAGGGCATATGGCATAGACTTACCCAGCACTGACACCTACCTGGGCAGCAGCATTCAGCAGGATGATGGGATCAAGGTCAACATCCAGCACAGAGTCAGTAAAGCTCGAAACATCTTCAGGTCAATAAGCAACATATGGGTCAATCAAGTACAGTGTCCACACCAAGGTGAAGCTGTACCAGTTCTGTATTCTGTCTACACTCCTGTACAGGTTAGAATATGGTGGCACATGACAGAGAACAATCTTGTCAAGCTGCTGCCATTCCACACTATGAGCCTCCAGAAGATCCTTTGTACTTTCTGGCCAAGGAAGATCTCCAGCCTTGCCCAACTCCTTCAGTGTCCATAAGAGGACATGGCCACAATTATCATGAGGAAATGTTGGAGATGGATTGGGCACGTGATGAGAAGAGAGGCTAACTCTATCATCAAGGGAGCACTTCACTGGATCCCTGTAGGATGGAGAAAATGCAGGACGCCAAAGACAATTTGGCACAGTACCATAGAGGCAGAAATGAGGACCCTGAACCACATCTGGGGCACAATAGAGAAGTTAGCCAAGGACTAACAGAGATGGAGGACCTTCATTGCTTCCATAACCATTGGCAGAGTAACAGACAGTAACTACCTAACTAACCTGGGAAGAAATGAGACAAAAAATGTTCCTCAAAAGAGGCAGACACAGAACATTGAATAATAGAGTTGCTGGAGGTTGTTTACTTCTGGAAATCTGCAAGTGTTTATAATTATTTTCTCATGAGGCCACAGATCAACATCATAAGAAGTGTAGTTTAGTTGAATACCAGTTGACTAATCAGAGATATTGCATAGGGAAACATTGGATTCCTCAAGCAATGGGTTATATTTGGCTTGAGTGCAACTAGAAAACTTTGTACTGTTCTTGAAGAAGGTGTAGTAGGAGGTTATGGGGGTTAGGTGACTGGAGGTATGTAAAGAGGAGGGAGATGAATGTTTGGAAGACTGGGGAATTAAAGGCTATGTGGAAGGCAAAGGAAAGCAGCTGAGCCCTGGAGTGGATCTGTCTTGATTGTATTGAATGGTGTAGGAGACTTGAGGGCTTAAATTATATTTTCTAATGTTGCCGTGTACACCTAGGAAGGAGAAGAGGATGTGTGCTAAAATGATCAACATGTGGAAAAGGACATAGCAAGGGATAAATTCACAGTCAATGACTTCAGTGAAATTTCAGGAGGTCCTTGTCATAGATGTGGAGCATTGACTTTGATTTCATCTCCATAGATACTGCCTTACCTGCCTATGGCTTTCCAGATTTTCCACTTTTTATATGCATTGTTTTCCACATGGCTTTTGGAATAAAAAATATAATTAATATTCTTTTAGTGGAAATACCCAGTCTTCCTTGAAGTTCTCCCACTTTAAATGTGTACTTTTCATTAGTACTCATTTGCTACTTGAAATTATCTACTTGAATTCATGTCATCTACATTTTAAGAGAAGTAGGGTCATGCTTTGCATCAACTTTCACAGTCGTATGGAGTATTTTGAAGAACAGAAGAGGTTTGTACTATTGCATAATTGTGCTTAACAAACCATAAAAAGATTTGTTTTTCATACTTTAGCAAAGAATTTGGCCCTTTAAAAGTCAAGTAGGGTTTGCTTTCACTTACCTTATACTACAGCACAATGCTGAAAAAAGTACTGTTAATTATCACTCATCGCATACCAAAACCTCAATAGTATAGCCCTGTCCTGCCACTAATTGCAGGCAAAATGCAATTAACTTTACCTCTTACACTGGGAAGCTGTTCTTTAAAATGATATGTTGTACAACCATAAACTGCAAGCCATCTGAATGATTTTTCTGTCAAGTGTGAAGAAAATTTATACGATCAGGCAAAATACTGAGTTCTGAAAAAGGCATTTCCCTTAGCACTAACTGTATAATCCAGGATGTGACAAGAGTGCAGCAGAGGTTAGAGAAATACGCTCTCACAACACTATCTACTTCCTGGATAATAAGAGCAGAAGTATTTAAACAGAATGCAAACTGACAGCATGTTCTTTCAGTTCCTCACCTTCCACAGTGGCTAGATGCATACAGAATATGTTATTAGGCCTTCACTTTTACTTTACAGAGTCAATATATGTTTCACATTCATGCTCTTTGCCTGGCAAGGTAACATCAATTTACATTTGTTTACTGTCTACACTGCTGCTGAGATAATAGACAAAGCGTATTGTTCGGCTCTGAGACAGGAGGAACATTCAAATATGCAAATCCAAAGTTAAACACCTCAGAAACTGGAAGCCTGATGTAAGAGTGGAGATTGCTGGAACCACTCCACAGATCAGGCAGCAAACTTGAAAAGGCTCTGATACACTTTCCCAGCAGGAGGAAAGAGGCTACCCAAACTGAACACCATCCTCCTACCTCTGCAGATGCTATTCTTCCAGCAGCTTGTTATTGCCCTATATTACAGAATCTGCAATCTTGTGCATCCTAATTATTTTCAGGGTCTTGACCACAAGCACAGTCACTCAAGGCAAAAAAAAATGAAAAGGCAAGATGTACTGTATATTCTATTGTACTATTCCTCCTACTCAGAAAAAAAATCAGTCTTCATAGGATGCTTACTATTCAATCCTATTCTTGAGTATTACATATGCCCCTTTAAAATAAATGTAGAACCACATGGAATCTAATTTATTATGTTGTCGAGGAATTCAAACATGGTCTTAATTGTCCTTTTACCTCACAGGTCTGCATTTTCCCCAGAGGGCACGCTCTTCTTACAAAGAATCAAGCACACCAACAGTTTATGTTATAAATGGAAAATTGTCCCCTTTTCTCACCAGCTAATTATGCATTAATAACACTGATACTTATTCTCCAGATAGTCTCTTTCCATATTATATTTGTTCTCAAAATTAATCATTATTTAAAAACCCATGTCAAATTTTCTTTCAACACTCCATCATCACCTGCTCAAGGAATTCCATGAATATTGTCTGCCCACTCTGGCACTGTATTGGCAAATTGACATGGTACTCTCTGATTTTAGGGTCAGTTCTGCAATGGAGTGTCCACAATTGCTCTAAAGGCAAAACTTTCTTGTCACCTTTTAATCCGTTTTTATCATTTTTATTCCAATAGGCTTACAGATCAATCGACAACAAACATCAATCTCCTTCATTTAGCCATTCATTTTAGAATGGCATGCTAACTGTAATATTTTGATGATTTAATCTTAGAACAGTACAGAGCAGGAACAGGCCCTTCTGCCCAAAATGTTGTGCCAAATTAATTAAATTAATAATAAATGGTTAGATAAACTAATCTCTTCAGCCTACACAATGTCCATATCAATAGACCCACAAAATGCTGGAGGAATTCAGCAGGCCAGGAAGCATCTAGGAAAAGAGTACAATCGACATTTTGGGCTGAAACACTTTGGCAGGACTG
The DNA here is from genome assembly GCF_030144855.1 of Hypanus sabinus. NCBI lineage: Eukaryota > Metazoa > Chordata > Chondrichthyes > Myliobatiformes > Dasyatidae > Hypanus > Hypanus sabinus. The sequence continues at coordinate 69,685,692 of NC_082712.1, forward strand.
GAGAAATAAAGCTGAGGAGTAGATTTTAAAACTGGGGGGAGGGGAGAGAGAAACACAAGGTGATAGGTCAAACCTGCAGGGAGAGGAATGAAGTAAAGAGCTAGGAAGTTGATTGGTGAAAGGGGCCATGGAAAAAAGAAAAGTGGGGAGGAAACACCCGAGGGAGGTGATGGGTGGGCAAGGAAGTAAGGTGAGAGTAGGAAAAGGGGCTGGGAAATGGTGAAGTGGTGGGGCTGCATTACTGGAAGTTTGAGGAATTGACGTTCATGCCAAATCTATTCCTCACCATTTTTTCTCCAGTCCTGCCAAAGGGTTTCAGCCTGAAACATGGACTGTACTCTTTTCCATAGATTGTACTCTTTTCCTGGTCTGCTAATTTCCTCCAGCATTTTGTGTGTATTGCTGTATACACTCCATACTGTTTGCCCAATATTATCATCTGCATGTTGGTTATTATTTTTGGGAATTGCTTAAATTGTCCCCAGTTATTTTCAATCTACTGCTGATTGTTCTGTTCTTTAATCTTCACTTTTACTCATTGTACTATTTCCTAATACATCACATGCGGGTTCTGATAAACTCAACATTTAGGATTTTTATAACATTCCAGCTCTTCACAAAACAACACTCTGTGTTTTATTGTCTCAGTAAAAGCTGTAAACTCTCTATCTCATTCATGCTTATTAGATGCTCTTTCAAACAAGCATTTGGTCATCTTTCCAAGTAAATTGTTGCAAATTGTATCTGATAATGGCTAAGTGGTTGCTAGAAGTCGATTTGGAAATTGCTTAACATTAATAAACAAACATGGAAATGCCAAAAAAAAGGAAACAGCATTCCTTATTATGAGGAGACACAAGAGACTGCAGATGCTTGAAACTGGAGCAAAAAATCTTTCTATATGAGGAACTCAGCAGGACAAGCTGTATGTGTAGGAGCAAAGGAATTGTCAAAACCCTGCATTATTTCTTAAACTGATGATAAAAATCTTTTGGATCTTGAACTAACTGCCTCAGACCCAATCACAACAGTACAACAAAACCATGGCCACTTTGAATCTTTGCATTATAATGGACTTCGGTTCATTTTTATTCCAATTGCATTCTTGCATATAACTTACCTTTACGTATTAAGTTTTGTTTGTCAATGTGGCTTATATGATGTTATGTGCCTTTTACGCTGATGCAAATAACCTTTTCATTTCATGCGGCACAGTAGCATAGTGATTAGCACAATGCTTTATGGTACAGGTGGCCCAGGTTCAATTCCCACCGAATTGCAAAGAGAGTGAGTGAGTGTGTGTGTGTGTGTGTGTGTGTGTGTGTGTGTGTGTGTGTGTGTGTGTGTAATAAACATGACTTTGTAGCGCCTCATTTCCTAGCGTATCCGAACCGACTCACAATTAGATAGCCTACGGGGGTTTGCGAGCACAGAGCTTTGGAGCCTCTTCGCCATGGGGGGCCGGTTGACAGAGGCTTAAAAGTGAGGCTGAAGTTTTCGAATAAAGTTTTTCCTTCGACTGCAGCTACCGACTCCGTGTCGTAATTTTAGCGCTGCTTGTAGCACACCGCTACAATTGGTGACCCCGACGGTCCAAACGATTTTTGGACCAGAAATGACCGACGCCGCCTCTGTTCATGCGGTTTCGTTGAAACTGCCGGGTTTCTGGACACAGCGCCCGGACCTATGGTTCCAGCAAGCCGAAGCCCAATTCCACGTTCGCCGGATCACCTCAGAAGACACCCGCTACTACTACGTGGTGGGCTCCCTCGACCAGGACACAGCTGCCCAGGTCGCGGAGTTCGTACAGTCGCCCCCGGCAGACGGCAAGTACACGGAATTCAAAGCCCTGCTCCTCAGGACTTTCGGACTCTCACGGCGCGAGCGGGCTGCCCGTTTACTGCACCTGGATGGCTTGGGCGACAGACCTCCATCGGCTTTAATGAACGAGATGTTGTCTCTGGCCGAGGGACACACAGGCCTCATGTTTGAGCAGGCATTCCTGGAGCAGCTGCCCGAGGACATACGCCTGCTGCTGTCCGACGCGGATTTCAGTGACCCCCGGAAGGTGGCAGCCCGGGCGGACTTGCTGTGGAACGTCAAAAAGGTGAGCGGGGCGTCCATCGCACAGATCTCCCAGCCACGCTCCCGGCAGCAAACCAGTCCAGGCCCGGCCGCAGAGCCCACTAACCCCCGGCCCAATGACCACTGGTGCTTCTACCACCAGCGGTGGGGCGCAGAAGCCCGCCGTTGCCGCCCGCCCTGCAAGTTCCCGGGAAACGCCAGGGCCAGCCGCCGCTGATGGCTACGGCGGCTGGCCATCGGGATAGCCTCCTGTATGTGTGGGATAGAAGGTCGGGACGCCGGTTTTTGGTCGATACTGGGGCTGAGATCAGCGTTTTACCTCCGACGAGTTACGACACCCGCAGCAGGGCACCGGGTCCCCCCCTGAGGGCCGTGAATGGCAGCACAGTAAGGACCTATGGCACCCGTCAGGTGCAGCTACTGTTCGGCCCCAGCCAGTTCACGTGGGACTTCACACTGGCCGCCGTAGCCCAACCGCTTCTGGGTGCGGATTTTTTGCGAGCTCACAGCCTACTGGTCGACCTGCCCAGGAAGAGACTGGTACACGCCAAGACCTTTCAGACGTTCTTCCTGGGCGCGGCCCAGTTGCCAGCCCCTCCCCTCGGCTCCATCACGCTGTCCGACAACGATTTCACCAGGGTCCTGGCGGAGTTCCCATCGGTTCTGGCACCGCAGTTCACAGCAGCCATGCCCAGGCACGGCGTACAGCACCACATCCCGACACAGGGACCACCCCTCCATGCCAGTGCTCGGCGGCTTCCCCCGGACAAGCTCCGACTGGCGAAGGAGGAGTTCCAGAGAATGGAGGAATTGGGGATCATCCGGCGGTCCGACAGCCCCTGGGCTTCCCCCCTGCACATGGTGCCCAAAGCGACGGGGGGCTGGAGACCGTGCGGCGACTACCGCAGGCTGAACGAGGCTACCACACCGGACCGCTACCCTGTGCCGCACATTCAGGACTTTGCGGCAAACCTGCACGGCGCCCGGATCTTCTCCAAGGTCGACCTTGTCCGAGGGTACCATCAAATCCCGATGCATCCTGACGACGTCCCCAAAACGGCTCTCATCACCCCGTTTGGCCTCTTCGAGTTCCTCCGCATGCCATTCGGCCTGAAGAATGCCGCACAGACGTTCCAGCGGTTAATGGACGCGGTGGGACGGGACCTGGACTTCGCGTTCATCTATTTGGATGACATCCTCATAGCCAGCGGCAGTCGTCAGGAGCATCTGTCCCACCTCCGTCAACTCTGCGCCCGACTGAGTGAGTACGGTCTTACAATCAACCCTGCCAAATGCCAGTTCGGACTTGATACCATTGACTTCCTGGGCCACAGGATTACTAAAGACGGGGCAACCCCTCTGCCCGCTAAGGTAGATGCGGTCCGCCACTTCCCCCGACCCACCACGATCAAAGGCCTTCAGGAATTCGTAGGTATGGTCAATTTCTACCGCCGCTTCCTCCCTTCAGCTGCCCGGATCATGCGCCCCCTGTTCGCCCTGATGTTGGGTCCGAGCAAGAACATTACCTGGGACGAGGAGTCCGCCGCCGCTTTCGTTCAAACGAAGGAAGCTTTGGCTGACGCCGCAATGCTAGTACATCCCAGAATGGACACCCCTACCGCCCTCACAGTGGACGCATCAAACACGGCAGTCGGTGGGGTGCTGGAGCAGCTCATCGCAGGTCGCTGGCAACCCCTGGCGTTTTTCAGCAAACACCTGCGGCCACCCGAGCTCAAGTACAGTGCTTTTGACCGGGAACTGTTGGCGCTCTACCTGGCAATCCGGCACTTCAGGTACTTCCTAGAAGGTCGGCCCTTCACCGCGTTCACGGACCACAAACCGCTTACCTTTGCGTTTACGAAAGCATCCGACCCCTGGTCATCCCGCCAGCAATGCCACCTGTCCTACATCTCTGAATACACAACGGATGTCCGGCACGTCTCGGGTAAGGACAATGTCGTGGCGGATGCGCTCTCTCGCCCTACCGTTCATGCCCTTTCCCAAGGGGTAGACTTTGAGGCACTGGCAGAGGCACAGCAGGTAGATGAGGAGATTCCGAGTGACAGGACTGCGGTCTCTGGTTTGCAGCTCCAGGACTTCCCCGTGGGCCCAGGTGAGAGGACCCTACTCTGTGACGTCGCCACCGGCCGGCCCCGTCCGGTCGTCCCCGCAGCCTGGCGGCGACGTGTTTTCGACTCCATTCATAACTTGGCGCATCCCTCCATCCGGACAACTGTCCGGCTGGTTTCCAGCAGGTTCGTTTGGCACGGTCTCCGCAAACAGGTCAGTGAATGGGCCAGAACGTGCATGCACTGCCAGCCGGCCAAGGTTCAGCGGCACACCAAAGCCCCACCGCAGCAGTTCCATCCCGCCCACCGGCGTTTCGACCACATTCATGTGGATATTGTGGGCCCCCTGCCAGTGTCGCGTGGAGCGCGTTACCTCCTGACTATCGTGGACCGGTTCACAAGATGGCCAGAGGCGGTCCCGCTCACCGACACCACCTCCGAATCTTGCGCCCGAGCCCTGCTCGCCACCTGGATATCCCGCTTTGGTGTACCAGCCCACATTACCTCCGACAGAGGCGCCCAGTTCACCTCCAGCCTGTGGTCAGCTATGGCCAGCCTTTTGGGGACTCAGCTGCACCACACCACTGCCTACCACCCACAGTCGAACGGGCTAGTGGAGCGTTTCCACCGTCACCTGAAGTCGGCCCTCATGGCCCGCCTGCGGGGAGCCAACTGGGCGGACGAGCTTCCCTGGGTCCTTCTCGGCATCCGCACAGCGCCCAAGGACGACCTGCACGCCTCGTCGGCCGAGTTGGTATACGGCGCGCCCCTGGCCGTCCCCGGGGAGTTCCTACCAGCCCCGAGGGGGCAAGAGGAAGAACGCGCTGCAGTCCTGGGCAGACTTCGCGAGAAGCTCGGTAACCTGGCCCCCATACCCACTTCACAGCATGGGCGGCACCCGACCTGCGTACCCAAAGACCTACGGAACTGTAAGTTTGTGTTTGTACGAAGGGGCGGGCATCGGCCACCGCTGCAGCGGCCATACGAGGGGCCGTTTACGGTGCTCCGGAACAACGGGTCCACGTTCGTGCTGGACGTTGGGGGGAAGGAGGAGGTTTTCACGGTGGACCGCCTCAAGCCGGCCCATGTGGACCTGGCGCAACCGGCCGAGTTTCCGGCGCCTCGGCACAGAGGCCGACCTCCCAAGCAGGTTCTGGCCCAGGCTGTGGACATTGGGGGGTGTATCGCCGGTTCTGGGGGGGGGTTATGTAGCGCCTCATTTCCTAGCGTATCCGAACCGACTCACAATTAGATAGCCTACGGGGGTTTGCGAGCACAGAGCTTTGGAGCCTCTTCGCCATGGGGGGCCGGTTGACAGAGGCTTAAAAGTGAGGCTGAAGTTTTCGAATAAAGTTTTTCCTTCGACTGCAGCTACCGACTCCGTGTCATAATTTTAGCGCTGCTTGTAGCACACCGCTACAACTTTTACTTTGTGCTAATTATTTCATCTACATTGGTCACCATTATGGTATGCATGCAAAATTGATTCAGACAGATTTATATTTAAAATCCTCAATTTTGTATTCAAAGCCCTCTATGATCAATAATCTTCTTATCACAATAAGCTTCACCACTACTACAACATTCTGAGAAGACTGCATAGTTGTTATTGTTATCTCTAAAATCCTCATTTTCATTTGGCCTAATTTTTACCTACCTTGTCAATGTCTTTGAATTCTGTATATAGGCCTTGCTGTAACCCTAATGCCTGCTTTTTTTTTAAGACACTACCACTTCAACCAAACTTTTGATCATTTAATGATCATTTTCTGAATGCTGGGTGTAAGATAATATATGCCTGTTATGCTGCTTCAGGTAAGCTTTTCATGGCACATGGATTCTCCATTTGATAATCAAGTTGAAATTGACTTGCAGAGTTCTTAGATGCGGAGAGATATAGGTATCCAACTCTAGCTTTTGCAGAAGATCAGTATGGAAGTAGGGCAGGTTGTTGAGAAAGCTAACGGGATGTCATTGTTGAAAAATCAAGAACTAAAAGCCGTCATTCAAAAAAATGAGGAATTTCCAACTTAGACAAAGAAAAGAAGAAGTAAAAGACATTTTCTCTCTAAAGAGTTGTGAGCCTTTGGAACTCTCTTCCTCAACTGGTAGCCAAAACAATCTTTGAATATTTTAAGGGTGAAGTAGATAGTTTTGCCTGGAGATGTACCGGGGCTAAGGGAGCAAAACATCAATGGGTGGTGGTCCCTGGATGATGACCCTGTGGCTGACGTAAGGGCATAGTTGGAGAAGTGGCAGACAGCAATGGCAAGCAAGAAACATCTTCCTGTAAACCTCATGATAAATACGTGGGTGAAAGTTTGCTATGAGATGAATGGGGATGTGGAGTTGAGATTACAATCAGATCAGCCACACTCTAAGTTAATAACAGAGCAGACATGAAGGAGCAATGACACTACCTGTGCCTGTATCGAATAGTTCATTAGCCTAAGATGGCTCTTTTCCTGCATTCACAGGTATGGTGGGTAGCCCATATTAACTTGTACCAGGTACAAACCCTATCCTCCATATTTGGTACTCACAGACGATTTTCATCCCAAGTAAAAGTCTGTCCCGCTTGCTGAATTAAGGTTGAGTCCAGAACATCAGCTGAGGTTTGATCTGCACTCACTGAAGCGAGTCATTAGCAGTAATATGGCATTACCAATGACACGGGTGCACTGAAGGGAAGCTTGGTGGGCAAGGATAGAGGAGAGGAATACAGGGTAGGTTAAGTTGCTTGAAGTGTTGATGTGGAGCATGAATACTGGCATGGGGTTGTTGGGTTATATGGAAAAACTAGCACAGGACCTGTTGAATAGCCAAATGCTGAAAACTCTATCTGAACATCTACTGCTGCAGTATTCTCTCTAATGAAGGGGAGTAAAGCATAACACAGCGAGTACTGTTGATCAATATGTCGTTACAATTCAAATTGTATCAGATTAAGCTCCATCTTTGATCAGTTAATGTTCTTGTCTCTAATACAAGCACACACATGGTGAAATACACTTTGATAAAGAAAAGCCTTTTCCTTTCCCCTTTTAAATCCTGCTGGCTCAATCTCATTTCCAGCACAGATTTCACAATCCAGCTGTGGTAAACCTTTGAGTCAAATTGAAGACTATCTGTATGAGTCACACCTAGCACAATCCAATTGAAGCCCAGAGTGCTAAAACTGAGGCCACTTTAATTGAAATAGTTCTGCACCTTATTGATGTTTCTCCCACTCTGAAAGATTATTGACAGGAGTAAATTCTCCCAGGACTAGGAAATGCAGAGTTCTAGTTCCAGCTGTCACTGAACTTCTTTCCATCACTGAATCAGTGGGGAGATGTTCACTGATGATTGTAAAACATTCAGTTTAATTTTCATCTCCTTAGAAACTGAAAAGTGGTCTGTTCCACTTACAAGGTTATGTTAGCTCTAACCTTGTGTTGATCAACAAGAAATATCAGTCCTGCCTAACTAGACTATATAACAACCACCTCCATTTTAGATTTAAAGATTCAAAGTACGTTTATTATCAAAGTATGTATGCAATATACATCCCCGAAATGTGTCTTCCACACAGTCATGAAACAGAGAGTGAGGAAACCAACCTGTTCAAAGAAAAATATATCAAACATCAAACCTTATTTCTCCCCATGAAAAAAAATCATGCAAATGGCAACAATAAAAAGAATGAAAATACAGAATATAAAACACAAAATCATGTTTCAGACAGATCAGCTCAGAATTCATTATCTGTAAGCTGCTCCAAATGCCCAAAAGTAGTAACAACAAAAAAGGGTCCAAAATGAGTATTAGAAATAAGAACACATCATAAATTTGAGTCCAAATCTATAATCCACATCAATAAGATCTTGCTCCGGAACCATTTGCCAACAATGTTGAGGGAGAGAAAGATTACTCAAGTGCAAGGACCTTCCCTTGGGAGCAGTGTGCAAGAAAGAGAGTGAGAGACCACCATAAACAGCCACCTTCTCAGCGAGAGAAAGGCTGGTAGATGGCTCTGAATACTCACTTGCTTTCCACACCGAAGGGAAAGGAGTGTGTCAACCATCCACCTCCACCCGACAAATTCCTCTCTGTTAAGCACACAGATTTACCAACATTAAGTTCTGTAATGACAACTTTATTCATTTTCTCTGTGACTTAACAGGGCAAACCACAAAACTATTACAAGTGTAGGACATTTGATTGGCATGCAGTATTCATAATGTTTAGTTCTTAGAAGGACAAAAGAAGGAAGGAATATTAACTTTAGGTTTCAGTCAAGTAAACATCAATTTGTATCAGATCTACATTGTTCTTCCTTCAATATTGGCTAAACAAAACAAAGGGAATTTGGTAGAAACTTCACCCACCTGGCTTTACCTATTACGTTCCAGCCAGCCTGTTCTCCTTCCCCGACCTTTTCATTCTGAAATTTTCCCCCTTCCTTTTCAGCCCTGAAGAAGGGCCTCAGCACGAAACGTCGACTGTTTATTCATTTCTATAGATGCTGCCTGACCTGTTGAGTTCCTCCAGTGTTGTGTGCTTTGGATTTCCAGCATCCACAGACTTTCTCATGCTTAGAAACTTCTTAATGTAAACAATGGTGAGAATGCAGGACTCTAGAGACTAATTGTGTAAGTGGCATAAATGGACTAGAGATGGGGCGGGGGTACAAGAGTACTTGAAGTAATTTCTTCGCAACAGCCTTGCAATTTCGATCATCATCAGAACACCTTTACTCCAGCTGTGCTGCAACAAAGGCTACAAAATCTCCTGCTCCATTTATAATGAAGGGGAGGTGAGGGTGACATTAGCAAAGCGAATGTTTGACAATGATTTTGTATGATGAACTAAAATCAATAAAATGTTGATCCAGGAAGTACCCAAACGGCCAGGTGGCATCTTTGGGGAGATTCAGGCTCCTGCATTTGCTTTTAGTTTAGATCTCCAGCCAAAAGTTCTCGGCCCGAAACATTGACTGTTCTCTGTTCCATAGACGGAGTCTGGCCTGCTGGGTTCCTCTAGCATTTTGTGTGTGCTGTTTGAATTTCCAGCATCTGCAGATTTTCCTTTGTTTCTAGCAATCAAAGTATTTTTTGTCTCAAGATTATATCACTGTACTTTTTCGTTGCACATTCATTTTAATTTCCCTCTATTTGCACATCATCCTGACAGGTCAGTTGTGAGAAATGGCCTTCACTATTCTCTCTTAGCCAGCACCACAACCACTAAGACTCACTTGGTCACCACCCTAGATATTCACTCTGTTCTCTTGCACTACCCCTTACTAGAGAATTTCCATTCTCTGCAACCTAAAACAACTTTTATTTCCAAATACTTTTGCTTCTAATGAAAAAAGACCGATCTGAAGCTGAACAGCTACTGTCTCATGTTAAATAATTGTGTTCTATCCTGACCTTGGGTGTTGTCTTTTTGAAGTACTCATTATCTCTCTATGACAATGCAAGTCATTTCTGAATGCCTCAGTGTCATCCCACATCTCGCCCCCCCCCCAAAAAAAAGTGGTGGTAGGTTAACTAATGAATGTAAATAACCCTTAATGCATGGTAGTGGCAGAAACAATGAATGGAGACTTGATGGGCATGTAAGGTAGACTAAGATGCTAGTCACAAAATGATAAAGAAAAGGGAAATGTAATAGGATTGGAGGGATTTCACTGCTGAGGACTGCCATGTACCCAGTGGGGTGAATGATCTCTTCTTTGTGCTGTAGTAAATAGATTTTCCAGCACTTTCTAATTTATAGCCAGCTTTATCCAAGTTTTATAGAGTCATAGAAAAGTACAACACAGTACAGCTCAGACTGAGACCTGACCCTCAATCTTCCAGAATGTCTTCATCATCTTATTTTGATTTATCCTCCACCCCCAAACATTCTCTCTTCCCCCCCCCCCTCACATTGGACAGTGGATACAAATGCATGCGAGCATGTTCCACTAGCCTCAGGGACACCTTCTAGCCCACTTTAATAAACTACAAAATGATCTCCTGTACTCTGCCTTTGGTCATTGCTTTTCTGCTTGTTACAGCACTGATGTGTATGAATGGCCTGCAAATCAAAGATCTGCACTGTACATCCTTACATGTGACAATAATAAATCAATTTACAAATGTAACATTACAATTTAATGAAAACACCGATTTTACCTCCAGTGGATGTTCTGCATGGATACATTCTGAATATATGCAAGAGAATTTTCCTTTTGTAAACGTTTCAGATAATAGAAACATACTGAGGAATACATGAAGCCATACTTCTCTGTTGAAGGTTTGCATTTCCCTTCTGACTTGTTGGATTTCCAAAAATAGCTTACATTCCCCTTTATAGCATAGGGAACATTATGAATAATTCTACCTGGAGGGGAAAATAAACTTATTCTCAATTTTTTTTAATCTGTCAGAGCAGTTTTCTTTTAGTGTGCACAAAATTGAGCAGAACGTTGTATTCAGTTCAGGAATTGAGGTCATAACCATGGTGAGTCTTCATTTTTGATGATACATGAGAGCTATTTCCCAGTATCACTCATTTACACAGCCTTCACTAGTCACGTTTGACAGCCAGCCTACTGACATCCATAAGGTCCCAGTGGCACTTCCTCATACCATCAATTATAAATCAAGCACTTGAGGAGCGTGATGAAAGTGAGCCACTGCTCATGAGGAATTGTAACCTCGTTCCCGCTGTTGTACTCCTCAACCACAGGACAGGTGAGAAGTGGAGCTGGGTGGTGAACAAAGAATCTCTGCTGCACTTTCAGAATCATAAGCAGTATCTACTATCTGGGATTTTATTTTGAAAGGGGCCTTAAGGAACTATTCCTCTCCCACTGTAGCAGCGTTCCAGTGTACTTCCAGCTAAAGGAATGTGCAACCCTCAGATAGAGGAAACTGGCTATAAGACCATAAGACATAGGAACAGAATTAGGCCATATGACTATCAAGTCTCCTCTGCCATGATTGATTTGCTATCCCTCTCAACCCCATTCTCCTGCCCATAACATTTCACATCCTGACTAATCAAGAACCGCTTTAAATACACACAATGACTTGGCCGCTACAGCCAGCCCCAGCAATGAATTCCATGGATTCACCACCCTCTGATTAAAGAAATTCCTCCTCATCTCTGTTTGAAAGGGATCTTCTTCCATTCGATTGCTATGCCCTCTGGTTCCAGATTCACCCACCAAATGCAACATTCTCACCAAATCATTTTACTAAACTCCAGTGAGTACAGGCCCATAGTCATCAAACACTCCTTCTCTGTTATGAATGGCTTGTCATATGAAGAGCGTTTGATGACTTTGGGCCTGTATTCACTAGAGTTCAGAAAAATGAAGGGTGACTTTACAGAAAACTATGTTTTCTATGGTGGGAGAGTCTAAGAGCAGAGGGGACAGTCTCAAAATAGAGGGTCCTCCTTTTAGAACTGAAATGAGGAAGAATCTCTTTAGCCAGAGAGTGCTGAATCTGTGGAATTCTTTGCCACAAGGATATTACAATCACTGCTTCCTAAGTGCCCACTTACCTTAAGCTCAAATCTGGTTCATTACACAACATACAATCCAGGAGGAGTAAATCTGCAGAGAGATAACAGACAATTGCAGGAGACAGAAAGTTGTGATTGTAGGGGATTTTAATTTTCCACATATTGATTGGGACTCCCATACTGTTAAAGGTCTAGATGGGCTAGAGTTTGTAAAATGTGTTCAGGGAAGTTTTCTAAATCAATATATAGATGTACCAACTAGGGAGGATGCAATATTAGATCTCCTATTAGGAAATAAGTTAGGGCAGGTGACGGAAGTGTGTGTAGGGAACACTTTGGTTCCAGTGATCATAACATCATTAGTTTCAACTTGATCATGGATAAAGATAGATCTGGTCCTCAGGTTGAGGTTCTAAACTGGAAAAAGGCCAAACTTGAAGAAATGAGAAAGGATCTAAAAAGCGTAGATTGGGACAGGTTGTTCTTTGGCAGGGATGTAATTGGTAAGTGGGAGGCCTTCAAAGGAGAAATTTTGAGAGTGCAGTTTGTTTGTTCCGGTCGGGGTTAAAGGCAGAATGAAAAAGAATAAGGAACCTTAGTTCTCGAGGGATATTGGAACTCTGATAAAGAAGAAGAGACAGATGAATAACATGTATAGGCAACAGCGAGGAAATAAGATGCTTGAGGAGTATAAAAAGAGTAAGAAAACACATAAGAATGAAATCAGGAGGGCTAAAAGAAGACATGCGGTTGCTTTGGCAGTCAGGGTGAAGGATAATCCTAAGAGCTTCTACAGGTATGTTAAGAGCAAAAGGATAGTAAGGGATTAAATTGGCCCTCTTGAAGATCAGAGTGGTCGGCTATGTATGGAACCAAAATAAATGGGAGAGATATTAAATGGGTTTTTTGCATCTGTATTTACTAAGGAAACAGGAATGGAGTTTATGGAAACAAGGCAAACAAGTAGGGAGGTCATGAAACTTATAAAGATTAAAGAGGAGGAGGTACTTGCTGTCTTGAGGCAAATCAGAGTAGATAAATCCCCAAGACCTGACAGGGTATTCCCTTGGACCTTGAAGGAAACTAGTGTTGAAATTGCAGGGGCCCTGGCAGATATATTTAAAATGTCGATATCCACGGGTCAGGTGCTGGAGGATTGGAGGATAGCTCATGTAGCTCCGTTGTTTAAAAAAGGCTCAAAATGTAAGCCGGGAAATTATAGGCCGGTAAGTTTGACATCGGTAGTAAGTAAATTATTGGAAGGAATACTAAGAGATAGGATCTACAAGTATTTGGATAGAGAGGGACTTATTAGAAAAAGCCAGCATGGCTTTGTGTGTGGTAGGTCATGTTTAACCAATCTATTAGAGTTTTTCGAGGAAGTTACCAGGAAAGTGGATGAAGGGAAGGCAGTGGATGTTGTATACATGGACTTCAGTAAGGCGTTTGACAAGATCCCGTATGGGAGGTTAGTTAGGAAGATTCAGTCGCTAGGTAAACGTGGAGAGGTAGTAAATTGGATTAGACATTGGCTCAATGGAAGAAGCCAGAGAGTGGTAGTGGAGGATTGCTAGTCTGAGTGGAGGCCTGTGACTAGTGGTGTGCCACAGGGATCAGTGCTGGGTCCATTGTTATTTGTCATCTATATCAATGATCTAGATGATAATGTGGCAAATTAGATCAGCAAATTTGCTGATGATACAAAGATTGGAGGTGTAGTGGACAGTGAGGAAGGTTTTCAAAGCTTGCAGAGGGATTTGGACCAGTTGGAGGAATAACCTGAAAAATGGCAGATGGAGTTTAATGCGGACAAGTGTGAGGTATTGCACTTTGGAAGGTCAAACCAAGGTAGAACATACAAGGTAAATGGTTGGACACTGAGGAGTGCAGCAGAACAGAGGGATCTGGGAGTACAGATACATAATTCCCTAAAAGTGGTGTCACAAGTAGACAGGGTTATAAAGAAAGCTTTTGGTACATTGGCCTTTATAAATCAAAGTGTTGAGTATAAGAGTTGGAATGTTATGGGGAGGTTGTATAAGACATTGGTGAGACCGAATTTGGAGTATTCTGTGCTGTTTTGGTCACCTAATTACAGGAAGGATATTAATAAGGTTGAACGAGTGCAGAGAAGGTTTACAAGGATGTTGCCAGGACATGAGAAACTGAGGTACAGAGAAAGGTTGAATAGGTTAGGACTTTATTCCCTGAAGTGTAGGAGAATAAGGGGTGATTTGATAGAGGTGTATAAAATTATGATGGGTATAGATAGAGTGAATGCAAGCAGGCTTTTTCCACTGACGCCAGGGCAGAAAAAAAACAGAGGTCATGGGTTAAGGGTGAAGGGGGAAAAGTTTAAAGGAAACATTGGGGGGGGGGGGGCTTCTTCAGGCAGAGAGTGGTGGGAGTGTGGAATGAGCTGCCAGATGAAGTGATGAATGCGGGCACACTTTTGACATTTAAGAAAAACTTGGACAAGTATATGGATGAGAGGGGTTTGGAGGGATATGGCCCAGGTGCAGGTCTGTGGGACTAGGCAGAAAAAGGGTTTGGTACAGACAAGGGCCAAAGGGCCTGTTTCTGTGCTGTAATGTTCTATAGTCTGTGGTTCTAATTGCCATTCCCCTAGTGGGCCCAACCACAAGCTGGTTTAAAATGTCATTCTACAGGTATTCTATAAATTTTCTCTCTGGGGATGTAGCACCAACCTAATTTTCTCTATCTATCTGAATGTTAAAATCCTCCATGACGATTGTAACATTCTCTTATTACATGCCTTTTCTATCGCCCTTTGTAATTTATATCCCACATCCTAGGTACTGTTTGGAGGCCTGTATATAATTCCCATTAAGGTCTTTTTATACTTGCAGGTCCTAAACTCTACAACAAGGATTCTATATCTTGTTTTAATTAAGAATTTCATTTTTTACCAACAGAGCCACCCCACCCTCTCTGCCTATTTCTCTGTCCCTTTAATACAAGGTGTATACTTGGATGATAAGAAGTCTACTATGATCTTCTTTCAGACATGTCTCAGTGATGAACACAATGTATTACCTTCCAATTTCTAAATGCACTAAAATATCATTTACCTTATTCTCTTTACTGTGTGTATACAAATAAAACACTTTCAGTCCTGTATTTAACACCCTTCTCAATTTTGCCCCCATGTTACACTTCAGCTCATCCCACTGACAGGAATCATATACCTGTCCTTCCTCAGTCTCACTACACAATGCATCAACTTGTGTTTCAACTGCCCCATCCTCAGCCCTATCACTCTAGTTCACACACCCCCTGCTGAATTAGTTAAAGCCCTCTCTACAGCTGTAATAAATGTGCCCTCAAGGATGTACCTGGCACTCTGTAAGTCGTTTGTACGTTCTCCCTGTGACCGCATGGGTTTCCTCTGCATGTTCTGCTTTCCTGCCATACTGCAAAGATATAGCGGTTAAGTAGGTTAATTGTTCATTGTAATTAGGGTGGGGTTAAATTAAGTAGGTAGATTGCTGGGCCAGAAGTGCCCATCCTGTGCTGTATCTCTAGATAAATTTAAAAATATTTGTCTTCCTTGGGTTAAGGTGTAACCTATCTTTATGCACAGGTTATACCTTCTCCAGTGGAGCTTCCAAAGATCTAGAAATCTGAAGTCCTGTCCACAGCACCACTTCCTCAGACAGTCATTCATCTGTACTGTTATCCTATTACTGCCCTGCTTAGCACACGTTACTAGGAGTAATCCAGAGATTACCACCCTGGAGGCTCTGCTCCTCAGCTTCTATCCCGAGTCCCTGTACTCACTGCACACAACCTCTTTCCATTTCTACCTCTGTCAGTGGTGCCAGCGTGCAACATGCCCTCTGGCTGCACGTCCTCCCTCTTGAGAATTACCTGCAGCTGCTCTGAGTCACCCTGGACCCTACACCAGGGAGCTAACACACCATCCTGACATCTTTCTCGAGGCCAGTGTTTCTTGTCCATCCCCCTAACAAGTCAAGTCAAGTCGCTTCTATTGACATTTCAATCATAACTGCTGGTACAGTACTCAGTAAAAATGAAACAACGTTCCTCCAGGACCCTGGTGCCACATGAAACAACACAAACCTATACTAGACTAAGTGAAACAACACAAAACTACAAACCAGCACCCGAGTGCTCTCTCTACCATCTCGGTTGACTTCAACCATGTTACCATGGCTAGAACACTGCCCAACTTCACACAGTATGTCAGCTGTACAACCAGAGGGGAGAGGACCCTGGACTTGATGTATGCTAATGTTAAGGATGCATACAGCTCCTCTCCCCTCCCCCCACTGGGAAGGTCAGATCACAACCTGGTGCATCTCAAACCCAGGTGTCTCTGGTGAAGAGTAAACCTGCAACCTCGAGGTCAGTGAGGAAATGGTCGGGGGAGGCTTATGAGGCACTCCAGGGTTGTTTTGAGGTGACAGACCGGCAGGCCCTCTGTGAGCCACATGGAGAGGACATTGATGGGCTCACAGAGTGCATCACTGGTTACATCAACTTCTGTGTGGACTGCAATGTTCCGGCAAGAAATGTCCTTTGTTATTCAAATAACAAGCCATGGGTAACAAAGGACATTAAGGACATCCTGAATGCTAAAAAGAGGGCGTTTAGAGATGGAAATAGGGAGGAGCTGAGGACAATACAGCGGGACCTGAAAGCCAAGATCAGGGAGGCTAAAGACAGGTATAGGAGGAAGCTTGAGTGGATCCTCCTGCAGAACAGCATGAGAGAAGTCTGGAGTGGGATGAGGACCATCACTGGGTTCCAGCAACTTGGGAACAGAGGAGCTGAAGGCAGTGTGTACAGGGCCAACAAACTTAACCTGTTCTTTAACAGATTTGACACAGTGGCCCCTGCCCATCCCTCACATGATTCATCTGTTGTCGGCCCCCAGCCAACACGTACTCCACTCTCCCCTCCTACCCCTCCTCACAGCCCCCCACCCTGCTCTCATGACTACACCCCTCCCCCACCCGAAACCTCCACGGTGGGCTTCACAGCTGAACAGGTGAGAAGACAGCTGAAACGTCTCCACCCAAGCAAGGCTGCAGGCCTGGATGGTGTCTGTCCCAGGGTGCTCAAAGCCTGTGCCTCCCAGCTATGTGGAGTATTACACCATGTCTTCAACCTGAGCCTGAGCCTCCAGAGGGTTCCTGCACTGTGGAAGACGTCCTGCCTCATCCCTGTACTGAAGACGTCGTGCCCCAGTGGCTCCAATGACTACAGACCGGTTGCATTGACCTCCCACATCATGAAGGCCCTGGAGAGACTTGTTCTGAAGCAGCTCCAGCCTACGGTTAGACCACACTTAGACCCTCTCCAGTTCGCCTACCAGCCTTACCTTAACTAGGAGTTAAGGATGCCATCGTCTACCTGCTGAACAGTGTCTATGCCCACCTGGACAAGCCGGCGAGCACTGTGAGGGTCATGATTTTTTGACTTCTCCAGTGCGTTCAACACCATCCGCCCTGCTCTGCTGGGTGAGAAGCTGACAGTGATGCAGGTGTTTGCTTCCCTGATTTCATGCATTATTGATTACCTGACTGGCAGACCACAGTACATGCGCTTGCAACACTGTGTGTCAGACAGAGTGGTCAGCAGCACTGGGGCTCCACAGCGGACTGTCCTGGCTCCCTTTCTCTTCACCATCTACACCTCGGACTTCAACTACTGCACAGAGTCTTGCCATCTTCAGAAGTTTTCTGATGACTCAGCCATAGTTGGATGCATCAGCAAGGGAGATGAGGCAGAGTATAGGGCTACAGTGGGAAACTTTGTCACATGGTGCAAGCAGAATCATCTGCAGCTTAATGTGAAAAAGACTAAGGAGCTGGTGGTGGACCTGAGGAGGGCCAAGGCACCGGTGACCTGTTTCGATCCAAGTGGTCAGTGTGGACATGGTGGAAGATTACAAGTACCTGGAGATACAAATTGACAATAAACTGGACTGGTCATAGAACACTGGGGATGTCTACAAGAAGGGTCAGAGCCATCTCTATTTCCTGAGGAGACTGAGGTCCTTTAACATCTGCTGGACGATGCTGAGGATGTTCTACGAGTCTGTGGTGGCCAGTGCTATCATGTTTGCTGTTGTGTGCTGGGGCAGCAGGCTGAGGGTAGCAGACACCAACAGAATTAACAAACTCATTTGCAAGGCCAGTGATGTTGTGGGGATGGAACTGGACTCTCTAACGGTGGTTTCTGAAAAGAGGATGCTGTCCAAGTTGCATGCCATCTTGGACAATGTCTCCCATCCACTCCATAATGTACTGGTTAGGCACAGGAGTACATTCAGCCAGAGACTCATTCCACCGAGATGCAACACTGAGCGTCATAGGAAGTCATTCCTACCTGTAGCCATCAAACTTTGCAACAACTCCCTTGGAGTGTCAGACACCCTGAGTCAATAGGCTGGTCCTGGACTTACTTTCACTTGGTATTATTTACTTATCATTATTTAATTATTTCTTGTTTTTATTTTGCTATATTTCTTGGTTGGTGCGGCTGTAATGAAAACCAATTTCCCTCGGGATCAATAAAGTATGTCTGTCTGTCTGTAGATTTCAGACCTACACAGGACTACATAAAGTGCACAAAACAGTGCAGGACTGTACAATAATTAATAAACAAGACAATAGACACAGTAAAGGGTAAATTACAATATAATAATAAATTATGTAAATGTAAACAATGTTTTAGCAGGAATTAAGAAAGAAATGAGCAGAAATTGCAAAGGGAGCGGAGTGATGTTCGTGTGTGTGTGTGTGTGTGAGAGAGACTCTAGACTCTGAGTATTGAGGAGTCTAATGGCTTGAGGGAAGAAACTGTTGCACAGTGTGGTCATGAGAGCCCGAATGCTTTGGTACCTTTTGCCAGATGGCAGGAGGGAGAAAAGTTTGCATTAGGGGTGTGAGTCTCTTATCACTATCACTCTGCCTGCCTCTACCCTCAGAACTAGCCATAGTGTTACTGGCCTGGGTGCTGCTGCTGTTCCCTAATAGGGTCCCTCCTCCCACCCAGCAGTACCCAAAGAGGTTTACTTGTTGCTGAGGGGAATGTCCACAGAGGAACCCTGTACTGACTGCTTACTCCTTTTTCTTCTCCTGTTGGTCCCACATCTACTATCTGAAGCCTGCACTCTGGATGTGACCATTTCAGTAAAAGTCCCATTTATGTTTTCATCCTTCCAGATGGTCACGAGCACCAACCAGCTCCAGTTCCTTGAACTTGTCAGTCAGGAGCTGCAGTTGGATGCACTTCCTTCAGATATAATTGTAGGGTAACATAATTGGGCGAAATGTACATAATTCACAACCACTGACATTGAGTTGGAGGTTTCACTTGAAGTCTGATGAATGATATTATTATGTAAAGATTTGTCTAGTGCAGTTTTGTATTTAGGTTTTGGAATTCAATAAAATATGTTACGGGTTTCATTAAGCATAAATCACCTCACTTTGTTTTATTTGCGAAAACCTGCATTGGTGGCCCCGATGCTTGAGGACAATTCCAGAGTTTGCTCAGCTGATGACACCAGGTTCCATGTGGTAGCATTGCTCAGCAATTCCATGACTCAGAGTGGTGAGTCTGTTTGCATATCTGCCTGAATGTGATAAATACTGATAGTTGAAAACTCACTTATACAGACTTCTGGCGTGTCAGAGTCTGAGCCTGCTGAACAGATGCTCTCTTTGCCCAGCCTCAGTGATGCTAAGCTGTCAGAGCTAATGGACCACATGCTGTCTCTCCTGGGAAATCACCATCCTTGTTTTATTTTTAAGGGACTTTTCATGCAGCAAATGTCTGATCAAGTTTGCTTAGTGCCCCCCCCCACAAACCCCCCCAATGCACCTATGAAGGACTACAGGGAGCTTGCTAAAATGGCTGACAGTCTATACTAAGCTAGGCAGCAGTGCATCATCCCTCCTCCTCTCTCTACCTCAATAAGCCCGGTCAGCAAGACCTCCAACATAAGGACACCCGTTGTTGTGAAAAAGATTATGCTAGACTTGTGCTTATAACATGCTCCCTTTGGAAGTGCCAACCACCTTGCAGCAAGCAAGTTTACTCAAATGCTAGGAGAATTCCTAAACCTCGCCAAGCCCACATTCTCCACTTCTGTTACAAAACAGGGGGTCGAGCAGCACATTCCTACAACTAGCTCACCAGTCTATGCCCGCGCATGTAAACTGAACCCAGAAAAACTGGCTGAATTTGCCAAAATGGGAAGTCTCGGCATTTTATGCCGGTCAAATAGGCCCTGTGCTTCACCCCTCCATATGGCTCCTAATTCCAATGGTGGTTGCTGCCCATGTGCTGATTATGGATACCTTCACAAGGCCATCACTCCTGATTATTACCCGGTCCCACACATCCAAGACTATTTGGCACATTTAGCTGGAAAGTTAATTTTTTCCAAAGTAGATTGAGTTAGGGACTCCGAGGACATTCCCAGAGTAGCTGTGATAACCTTGTTTGGCCTTTTTGAGTTTCTGCGCATGCTGTTTAGACTGAAAAATGCAGCAGAGACTTTCCAAGGGCTAATGGACTCTGTATGAAAAGACTTAGATTTTCGTTTTGTTTAACTGGACGACAAGCTTGTTCCCACTGCGTCTAAAACCAAACATCCATTGTATCTCATCGCCTGAATGTTTCAGCCAACACGAATTGATTATTAACCCTGCTAAATGTCAGTTTAGGTTATCAGCCACTGACTTTCTCTGCTACTGCATCTCTGCAGAATGTGTAAAACCCCTTCCATCAAAAGTCCCATCTATTATGAATTTCCCACTGCCCTACACTACTAAAAAAACTAAAAGATATAGTAATTCTCTATCACCAGTTCATTCCATGAGCTGCTGAAATTGCTCCCATTGTATAGTGTGATTAAAGGCAATACTCCTAATCAAGTACTTGACTAATCAGTGGGAATCACCAGGGCATTTGATGATACCAACTGCGTACTTTCTAGCGCGATCCTTTCAGCGCATCCGCTTCCCAGTGCACCCATAGCCATTACTACTGACACCTTATACTACACTGAGCACAAACAGTTGGTCGGAGGCAGCTTGCCTTCTGTAGCCAGCAGCTCCATTCCCTCGAAAGGATGTACAACACATTCGACTGTGAGCTTCTCGGTTTCTATCAAGCTGTCCACCATTTTTGTTTTCTTCTGGAGAGTCGTAACATCACAGCGTTCATTGAACACAGATCCCTCGAGCGCACAATGGCTGAAATATCAGACACTGCGGTCTACAAGGCAGCAACACCACCTAGCCAATGTATCCGAGTTCACAATGGACATACAACATATCAAGGGAAAAAGTAATGCCTCCGACGGCCAGCCATTGAGGCCATACACATAGGGGCTGACTATGCCAGCATGGCAGCTGAACAAGCTACTGACACAGAGGTCCAGGCTTACCCTACAGTAGTCACGGGCCTGCAATCAGCTGACATTAAGTCTAGGGAAGCTGGGGTTTCTCTACTGTGCAATATCTCAAACAGTCACCGTCACCCTGTAGTGCCCGTATACTGGAGATGGACTGATTTCGACACCACACATGGCCTCTCACATCTGGGCTGGTCGCCGGCTTGGAAGCCAGTTGCATTCTGTTTGTTTGGCATGGCCTCAGAAAGGATGTGCGTGAATGGTCTGCAGCCTGCGTGGGTGCCAGCGGACAAAAGTCAACCATCGCATTCGGGCACCGTTAGCACTTTTTGAGAACCCGGAGCGATGGTTTGACCATGTCAATGTGGAGCTAGTTGGTCCTCTTCCCCCTCCTGCGGATTCACGCATTTCCTTATCGTGATAAACCGTACCAGCAGGTGGCCAGAAGTTACCCCTTTAGCATCAACGATAGCCGCAGACATGGCCTGGGCACTCATCAGCGCCTGGGTCGCTGATGGATGCCTATAATGGTTTAGCACCCCATTTGATATTTCCTTTGACCCCGTCCCCAATGCATTTCAGACGACAGCTGGGCCGCGATGGCCTGGATCCTCGACATTAGGCTACATCACAGCATCGGGTATCACCTGCAGCCCAACGACCTATGCAAGCAGCTTTACTGCTTCTTGAAAGCTGCTCCGGGGGCTTCCCTGACGAATGCTTGACCATCTTCCATGGGTCCTGTGGGTGCTTAGAGCAGCTCCAAAAGATGACCTGCAGTCGTCTGTGGCTGAACTGGAATATGGGCAGCCATTATGAGTGCCATTCCTGATGCCCTGACCACCTGGTTGGCCTTTCCTTTTATTCCTGCCTCCCATCATGGCATGAATCACTCTTGTTGCCCTGCATTCTGCCTCATTTGTTTTCATCTCCAATGACGCACATCAACAGCCTCTTAGGCTCCCTTACAATGGCCCATTCTGCATGTTGGAATGGAGAGTAAAGACTCTTATCAAAGTTAAGAGGGGTAAACCTGAAAGTATTTTGGTAGATCACCTTATACTGGCCTACCAAGATTTGGAGAATTCTGCTGCCACGCCCCTGGCACCACAACATGACCATAGTATGTCAATGCACCTCTATATGAGCTAGAATCGCTTGCTATTCCTTCACTCATGGAACACAGGATCCAAGCAGGGTGGCTCATCTGAGCTCCAGGTAGACTCACAATAGTGGTATTAGTGAATTTTCTTTGGTGTTGAGGATGCCATAATCTACCTGCTGAACCGTGTCTACACCCACATTTCTACAATTAGCCCACCATTCTATGCCCGCGCATGTAGACTGAACCCAGAAAAACTGGCAACTATGAAGGCTGAGTTTGCCTTCGTAGGGCAACAAGGTATATAATTCACAACAACCGACTTTGAGTTGGGGTTTCAGCTTAAGTGGCAGGTCTGACATGATGATGTTGTTACATAAAGATCTGTAGCACATTTTTGTGTTTAGGTTTTGGAGTTCAATAAAATATGTTATGGATTTCATTAAATATTAAATGCCTCACTTCATTTGTTTTGCAAAAAGCTACATAATCATTAGGGAGACCTTCTGGTACCCTGAAATCCCATACCTCCCTAGAGGAGCATTACACTGCATTAAGTACCATCCTGCCTACCCTTGCTACTCCTCTAACTTCACAAGCTTAAATTCTTGCCTTCTCCTGTTATCAGCCAAGCTTGTCGAACCAAATCCTGACTACTCTAACACTGGCCCTCTCTAAAAGTGGCCACTCTGCTTATACCTCACTTCTTTTTAATGCCCCCTATTAAAGTACTAATAACCCAAGTAATCCTTCGCTCCAGAGGCAAGTCTAGACAGGCGCTGGTTGCTTTTTAAACCTGGCGTGTAAAGTCCACAGGGAACTTTCCCCAACTCAATCTGTGATCTTCCGACGGCCTCGCATGTTAATGCCTGCAGGATTGGACGTAATACGAAAGTAGGGGTATTTTTGGATCCCAAGAAGTGTAGGTTCATTACTTAACAATAGGAAAAAGGACACAGATTGCCTGAGTTTTTTAGTTCCAACTGCCTCCCCCTTTGGCATAATGCTTGCTTCCTTTTAGGTTCAATAATCAATCCAAGTTCAGTGCAGCATTTCCATCAGTGAGTGGATTTTTATTTATCAGGAGGCATCATAATGTTATGATTTTGCATTCCTCTTATCCTACAGATGAGAATTAAGTGAAATGAGTCCTCAGTGGTTGATGCATTTCTGGTGCCTGTTTTCAGTCCTGTATAACTGTAATGAAAAAAATATCTTATGAATTGCCCAACATATTTAAAGTCCAAAATTAACCGTACCATGTAGTTAGCACTTCTAAGCATGTAATGCATATGATCTGATTTCTTGGACTTTCTACTTGTGGCCCCTGTTGTATTCAGATGCTGGATGGTGTATCACAGAAACTACAAAGGAAGCACAATACATGTTTGCATTGTTTATGATATTTGTGTCTACATTCATGGTGTTGAAACAACACAAGTATTAAAGTTAAAAAAGGTCTTAACAGGGGATGATGCTTTCTAGAACGCAAGTTAAAAACAACTTATATGTCAATGAGCCCTGTGATGATGTCTGCTCAGGAAACAGATAATACAATCTTCTCTGATTTAATCTTGCTGGAAAAACAGAATGGCTGCTTTAACAGACTCTACCCTGAAAAAGATTACATTTAGGAGCTCATACTTGTAAGCTTACGGCACTTTTGAAAGCGTAGTTTCACTGTGGGTAAGCATAATGAAGCAAAGAAAATCTTAGCACTTGCATGAATGTTCTCAAAGTGCAAGATGTCATTAGAAAAAAACACCAGAGTAACAAACAGAAAATGCTGGAGGAACTCAGAATGTCAGGCAGTATCTATGGAGAGGAATCAACAGTCAACACTTTGGGTTGAGACTCTTCAGGGATCTCATAGATGCTGCCTAACCTGCTGAGTTCCTCCAGCATTTTCTGTGTGTTGCTCTTGATTTCCAGCATCTGCAGAATATCTTGTGTTGATAAAAAAAAAATCACTAACTTCATCTCAGAAGTTGGTGTAAGTCTGCTATGCATCAAGACTGATGTTTGCAAGAATGTTTAGCCCATTGATCATGGTAACATTTATCCCTTCTGTGGGATGGAAATTTCAATTGTTGTGAGTCAATAATTTCAGTGAGGGAAAAAGAATGTCCATGGGTCCCAGTCATAAATTACCAGGGCTTTTGCAATTTGTCCTGATATCTAAGCTTCGCTCTAAAAAAAAGATAATATATTAGGAAATCATGTGATGTTCCATTCCACCCACAGAAAGCTCACAATTCATTGTTTGGATTGCATCAATATGCTTAAATGTCAGTGGGAAAATGAATGTCAAGAACATGAGACCAATTTTATCTTTTGGTTTACTGAAATGATTGAAAAAAATTTCAAATTTTTTGATGAATTTTTATCTCTTAGTTAAGCCTGGGCTGTTGTAATCCACAGGTGGTATTTCAAGAGTTTAACTTTATTTCATCTGTATTTTGTCATCTCTTTCTATTTTTTAAGCTTTAAATTTATTATGATCTATTTTTAAATTAATGTGGCACCATAATTGTTGTCGAGATGTCAGGGTTATTTAGAGACTAACAGAGACATTTTTCTAATCTCCAATTTTATTTGAGGTTTGGTAATTTTGTTTCTCATTCTGCAATTACTTGCATGTATTACATTGTCCATGCTGCTAAATATTCTGTAAACTTTTCTGATTTGCAGGTCCATGAAAAGAATGTACAAAATAACTTTTGCTTTGTAATGACACAATATTCTAGATTTTAGGAACCTGGGTTTAGGAATGGGCAGATAGTCTCTTGAATCTCTTTTGCTATTTGAATACTATGAGGCTAATCTCTAACTCCAGTCCATTAACACTGATTTGCTCAATATTCCTCAACAGCCATGGAGGAATGTCTATCAACTTCAGTCTTGAAAACAGCATTGTCCTCAGATTCCTAATTTTCAAGCAACAGAATCCCTAGCTGTTACTTCTCTGCATTAAAAAAAAAGTGTATCCCAACTTGCATCCAAAATGAAATGGTGGGATTTATGGATTAACATCACTGTTATTTTTTTCTTCACTACTTGACTTGATTACCTGTTCATCTATGTTCAAGAGAGTTGAAGGTTGTGTCTGCTGAGGTCCCAATTTAGCTTCATAAATCCTATATCTTTCTAGCAATACAACACTGCACCTGCTTTAAGACCATAAATACCACCTCCTATAGCATGGTGTAGATTCTAAATATTTCAAAATCACAGAAGTCATCAATGCTAATTCCTATTACAACAATTTCCCCACTTTCATTATTTCTCATAATCACTTTTTTCATAATCCATCAATTCCTCTTTGACTCTTTTGCTTTTTACTTACAGTAGAAATAATCTACAGAAGCCAAGATGGGAGCTTGGCAGACAAAATCCAGATGGAAACATTTATTGGGAAAAGTATTCTAAATAAAACTAAAATAGCAGTGTGGTATTGGTAAAAGGATTGTGAATCAAACATTAAAATGTCAAATGACTAACAAGAGGAAATCTGCAGATGCTAGAAATCCAGGCTACATACACACACAATGCTGGATGAACTCAGCAGGGCAGGCAGCATCTTTGAAAAGAAGTACAGTTGATGTTTTAAGCCGAAACCCTTCGACAGGACAATGAGTGATGGCTGAAGCATAACTCAGTAATGTCTGACCCGAAGGATTTACAGAGAATTTATTTCAAGGAATTTTTACCCAGTAAATCATGTAGTATAAATGAGTTCCTTTTCTGTGGATAGGCAGCTTGTCTGTATACAGAGATACATGCTTTCTACAACTTTATACTGAAGGTCATACTTCAGATTACTCCACCACTGGAAAAAGACATAGTGGATCCAGTTCTTCATATTTCTTTTTACTTCAGAAATCCACATCTCCAAACTCCACTGGAGCCCAAAAAACTCATTTCCCCAGCCTTGAATATATTAAGAACTGAGCACCCGCAAACCTTCTGCAATAGGAAATACCAAAGATGAGAACTGTCTCGGTGAAGAATTTCTCCCTAACCAGTTCTAAATACCCATCTATTATCACGTTTAATTGCCCTATTTCTACTCTCCAATCAGCTTCTCAACTTCTCAGCACCTCCCCGCTCAGATTTTTAAAGTATGGTTTAAATCAATAACACTTGCCTAAGAAGCTTGGCTCGAAACGTCAACTGTACTTCTTTCCATAGATGCTGCCTGGCCTGTTGAGTTCCTTCAGCACTTGTGTGTGTTGCTTGGATTTCCAGCATCTGCAGATTCTCTCTTGTTTACAATTTTCTTAAGCTTTTTTGCAAAATTGATGTGAAGTGAACCCAATAAGATGTTTTTTCCTTTCCTTTCGCAAAGCCCTTCATAAATCAAAGCATTCTCATTAACCATTATCTGTATTTGCTCTAAGACCAATCCTGACTATCGTTCTGTGTCCATCCTACACCCCCACATGCCTTTTTCCATTATTCATTCACATGTCATAGCTGCAAGGCTGGGTCCCCTCAACCCATCTTTTGCTGCGCCATTCCCCCTCAACCTTCAAATTTATTGATTTTCATGGACATCTGAGGAGCAGTAAGGTTCAACCATGTTGATTGTGTTGGAGTTACATGAAGTGAGTATTATTCCTTGATGGATGAATGATATTTTACAAATGGGATGAACAAGCAACCCTATGCTTGTCAGTGGCCTTTCCTAAACCTGTATCCACAGTAGTCAAGTCTTAGTCAAACGAGAAAAGAGTTACACAGTGTTATTGTCTCCTACACTGCATTCCCATAACTCTCTATTCCAAGCTCAGTTATAGGAAGAGAATTTCTGACAGCAGAAAAAGAAGATTGGAAGTTATTCTCTAAGTACCTTTGAAGAAATACAAATCCCCACCTACTTCCAGGAAATCCCCAGTCTGCAGCCATTTGGTTTGGAAAAGGATTATTTAAGAATGATACTAAGGACCTCAAGGCCATGCATCAGAAACAGACAGAGGCATAACCTAAGCTGCAAAAGGAGCACAACTACGCACCTCTATTCCTTCAACCACCATCTTCCTCATCCTTACATGGGTTTGTTCTTCCCACAGCTGCCTCATTAGCTTTAGAAGAGCAGAAACAAGTCATGCTCAAGCTTAAGAGGGCTTACTAAAATTGTGTCATGCTCTTCATTCCAGGTTTAATTTTTTTCAAGCAATTAATCAAATTACTACTGTAGTGGGATTTAAACTGGTCTCCAGTTCAATAGGCCAGGCCTTTGAATGCTAACCCAGAACTCAGCTCTTTTGGGTCGAGCATGAGAGTTTTCCCCAGCATCATTGCCAATTTTATCCAACAAACATCATTAAAATACTCATTAACCATTTAAATCTAGTGGGATTTGCACAGAGAAAATTACAATTTTGTTTCCAACATTTCAACAATGGCAACATTTCCAGAATACAGTATTTCCTTGGCTTTTACACTTCATGAGATGTTCTCAAACCTGTTGTGTGGGTGCAGTTTAACAGGATCAACAAAGGTTACAGCACAGCAGGTGAGCATTTGGACCACTGAGTTCATGCAGGATTAATACATAAACAGTTCAGCCTGCTGCATTTCCTTAACGTGTCCCCATGGACCTGCACACCTTTTTTCTTTCAAGTACTTATCCAGTTCCTCTTTGAACATTGGTCTCCAGCACTTTCCCTCCAGTGCACTCAAAGTTCTAGCGGCCATTAGAAATGTGAGAATACAAATAAAATGTTTTCTACTTGTGACTGCATGTAGGATGCCACAAGCCTGTTTCCCTTGCTTGGTGCTGCGACAGGTGGCATAGGAGCTACATGACCTCAGTTGTAGTGAGAACTAGGCCTCACGCCGTGAGCTTGTCTGCTACTTAGCCCAGGAGAGATGTGCTTTGTTGGGAGCTGACCTCTCTTGTTGGTGCTGCCCTCAGTGGAATGATTGTCAGTGGAATGACAGTCCAGATTACAGTAGCTGCATACCCACTGACAATCTGTATAATCAACTTGTGGAACATGTTGCTCAGTGCGTGTGTGTGTGTGTGTGTGTGTGTGTGTGTGTTTCATTATTTATGTGTTATTATTGCTATTTTGAATGTACTGTGTATATTCTGCACCTTGGCCCCACAGGAATGCTGTTTCGTTTGGCTGTATTCATGTAGAGTTAAATGATAATTAAACTTGCATTTGATTTAGAGAGTAACAATTCACGAAAACTTGAGTCTGGTTTGAACCATCACAAAGGATCGTCAAGTTTATGGTCAGGTCTGACATTGGCCTTTTACTGTAAACCTATAGAACAGGAATGTTTATCAAGGACGTCTTTACATAATCTATTGCCACTGCTTCAGGTGGCAAATGGAGCAAAACTTTATTAACAATTAAGACATTGTAATAACCCTCCTATAGTTTTAATGAAAGATTATCAGCTGAAAATGTTAACTCCTTTTCTCTGCCACAGATACTGCTGACTATTTCCACCATCCGCTTTTGTTACTTCAATTTTCCAATATTTACTAACTTCTTTTTGGTTATTGACCTTTCATATTCTTGCTGATGCCACATTCTTATTTAGGTTGATTTGCATTACAAGTCATGGATTCTGTTATTGTTGATATAAATCATTGACTGTTCCTTTCATTATTTCAGGTTAATTATCCTCTGCCTAGCGATACCTGTAATGATCAAGAGAAGCTTCATTGTCTTCAGACATAAATACATGAATATATTTCCTTAGCGATAAAATGTTTTTAGAATGCATTCAGAGAGGCCAACATTTTTGTCCATCTTTAGTTATCTTTAATTAAGTAGCTTGTCGTCCTTTACAATGAGCACTTAAGATTCCGTTAGTTATTTAGTTACTGCCTGTTATGCTGCTGACATTTAGGACACCAATGAAAGTCTTCCATCTCTGTCTGTCTTTAGCCATCTTCTCTATTGTTCCCCCAGGGTCTCGATTTCTGCCTCTACGGAATAGCACCAGGTTGCCTTTGCTCTCCCACATTTCCTCCACCTTTCAGGGGTCCGATAAAGTGCTGTCTTGATGATGGAGTTGGCCTTTCTTCTCATCACGTGCCTAATCCATCTCCAACATTTCCTCGTGATGATCGTGGCCACATCCTCTTGAAGACACTGAAGGAGCAGGGCGTGGCTGGAGATCTTTCTTGACCAGAAAATACAAAGGATCTTCTGAAGGCTCATGGTGTGGAATGACGACAGCTTGGCAAAGTCGTTCTCTGTCTTGCACCAGCATTTTGACCCATGCAAGAGTGTGGACAGAGCACAACTTTGGTACAGATTCATCTTGGTGTGGAAGCTGTACTTGGTTGATCCCCATACATTACTCACTGATCTGAAGATATTTCTATCTTTGCTGGGTTGGCACTGGATGTGGTTCGTGATCCCACCTGAGGAGACTCTACATTGAGGGTCCTGGTCTCAGTCATTCTGTGGTACATATGTGATAGTAGAAAGACTGAGACCATGACCTTCGATGTAAAGGCTTCTTCTCCCAACAAGGCACTTAAGATTCAGATAGGCACAAACCTGGACTCACGTGTTAGAGGAAGAAACAGCAGATTTCTCCCCTAAAGGTCCTTAATGAACCAACTAGGTTTTTATGGCAAGTTTTTAGTTTCTCTGTCACCACTAACAATATCAGATTTTGCCCTAGATTTAATTGCTTAACTGAATTTAAAATCCCCAGCTGATATAGCGGGATTTCAACTCAAGTCTCTAGTTGTTAGTTCAGTTCTGTGATTAGTCAAATAAGGATAACTATTACCCATTGTATTTTAGCCTTTTACCAAGAGTGTCCAATGTTTTGTTCATCTAATTTCTTTAGTGATTTTTCCAAATCTTTTATTCTCGGAGATGCTGACTGTCAGATTGAGGTTCTAAGAGTGATTGTGCATTTAATTTCCATCATGATAATTAAGCAGTGGTGTGCCCCTGTTGGGATAGAACATATTATAGCAATTACACTGCAGGACTCGCTCACACACTGAATATAATATCTAGAGA
This sequence comes from Hypanus sabinus, assembly GCF_030144855.1. NCBI lineage: Eukaryota > Metazoa > Chordata > Chondrichthyes > Myliobatiformes > Dasyatidae > Hypanus > Hypanus sabinus. The sequence continues at coordinate 69,715,881 of NC_082712.1, forward strand.
GAACATACCCTGGAGCTTGAAATAAAAGCAGCCATTATATTGCCATGCTGATTGAAGGTTTATTATATATAATAGTTTCTGTCCAACTTTATCAAAAGTGCTACTGTTAAGGCAGGGAAGCTTAAGAAAAGACTGGCCTGCAAGTCAATGAGAAAAAACACAGATAGCAATTAGCCTTTGGTTACTAGTACCAGATGTATGAAGGGTGCTAGCTGACAGTTCTGCTCTGATTCACATAAGTCCATGGTAGTGAATGTGCAGAGCCCAGTGCAATCAGTTGCCATTGTCAAGTACAATCAGTGGTTGATGCTATAATTCAGGACAAATTGGGAAAATACAATTCTTTTTTCTAATATCCAAAATGGTGGACACAAAAAAAAGCCGTGTTTTAAGGAAAGCTTGCCTTTAGGAAGACAAATCTTGGAGATGGGGCTCAATGGGTTGTTAGTGAATATAGGTCTTCTATAGTTACCCAGAAATGCATTGTTCATAGCTATCTGGTCCAGCTGGTCAATGGCCCAATGAGCCTCTTTCCATCCTAAACCATTTAAATCAGTTAATCCTTCAATTCCTTTCCCAGTCATGTTTATAACTACCTTCCCTCAAATGTAGCTGTGATATATTCGTCAATTAATTCAGGGATCAGTCCCACATTTTAACAAGTACCGAACTAAATTCATCTCCCAAATTTCTGACCAAAAAAGGTGAAATGGAATTTAGTTGCCATTTAGCAGGCAATACAGGGAATGGTGATAATACTCAAAACTTGAACATCCTAGGAAAGGAGCATCACTTGCATTGAATGTCATTGTCACAACATACTGAAAGCTCTCCAGATTGGAGACTGTTACATCTGAATAAACTTAAATCACTTGGCAATGTAGTGATAAAAAACAGGATAACAGAGGCATTAGAACAAAGCTTGTTCACTGCACAATCTGAAAGGATTTGGGATCATTTTAACACAGAAGTTCCTGAGTGTAAAGGCAACCACACAGTACATTCAGCCGTCACCTCTGTGACTTAAATTGACTAGCATACTTGCCATGCATTGCTAAGGATGACTTCCTTCACAGGTCTAATGATAGCTGATTACAATTTAGATGAATTCAAGAAATTCCTGCAGATATATCATGCGGAGATACTGTGACCTTGTCACTCTGCTACTGAGGGCAAAAAGGAATGCATCTAAGTGGCAAATAAATGAACAGGTTTACAGTGGTTTAAATAGAGTCTTGTTCATGGCTACAGTGAACTGATTAGAAGCAATTTTATTCAATGAATGTAACAGATCTCAAGACTGATATTCAATTCACAGATAACGTGCACTATAACCCTCTTTTACATACAGCAAATTTACTTCCAATATCTTGAATGAACAGGTTTACATGGATTCAATTCAATTCCAGTAATCTCACTGACCCCGTTTTTATGGGATGACCTAAAAGTTAATACTACTTACTTGTTTTACATGCACATTTCTAAGATTAAATTTCTAGGGAAATCGGAGTTTGAATGGGCTTACAATGATTTTCTTGTCAATAGATAATGGGGCCAAATCAATGAATCTACACCAAACTTTAGCCAATCATTTTCTGAAATAATTCAATTTAAAAAAATTCAGACCTATCTTACAAAAACATTTGTGTATTTACGTGGTGCCTCCATGTCCTTTGGGTTTCAAAGCACTGGATGTATATTTTTGATAAGTAATCAATATAGAGAATTTAATCTTATATAGAGAATTGGTTTAGTTAGTCACCTGATTACTAATTTAATTGGTTCAGCGCAACATTGTGGGCTGAAGGGCTTGTTCCTGTGCTGTACTGTTCCATGTTTTATGTTCCAAGTTCTATCCTATTTTGGCTCTTGGTAGAACAATCCCATTCCTTTCCACTTCCCCATGGTCCTCAATTCTTTCAAGTGCATATCCAAGCCCCTGAAAGGCATTCCCCAAACCATTATCGATGGGACAAGCTTCACCTAATTAATCTGATATACACTTAATGGCAACTTCATTCGGTCCCCCCGTCACACTGAGTGCATGTTCTATTGCTGTAGTCCATCCACTTTAAGATTCAGCATGTGTGTTCAGGGATGCTCTTCAGCACACCAAAGTTCAAATTACATTTACTGTCAATGTACAGTGACTATAAAAAAGTATTTACCCCCCCCCCCTAAGTTTACGTGTTTTATTGTTTTATATTTGTAACTAATTTAGAACACTCTGTAGAGATCTGCTTTCACTTTAACACAGAAGAAACTTTTCTATTGATCAGTGTCAAAAGAGCTAAATCAAATCCACTGTGATTCAATGTTGTAAAACAATAAAACATGAAAACTACTGGGGCGGAGAGGAATACTTTTTATAGGCATTGTATGTATAATGTATAAAACCGTGAGAACTGTCTTTTTGCAGACAGCCACAAAACAAAAAAAAAACAATAGAACCCACTTAAAAACACTCACATAACAAAGACCAACACCCAATGTGTGAGAGAGAAAAGAATAAACCGTAAAAAAAGTAAACAAAGTACACACAGAACATGGACCACAGAATCCCCAAAGTAGGTCCACAGCCATTGAGCCAGTTTAGGGAAAGTTCAGCTGCAGAGTCAGTTCAGAGTTGAAGTGAGTAAACCTCAAAGTAGTGAGACTAACAACATTCCAATCACACAAATAGTTGAAAAAAAAGTAAACTAAAACACAAGGAATGTGAATGGCAGAATCCCTGAAAGTGATTCCACAACTGTGAAGCCCATTCAGTGGTGCGGCAAGGGAAGCCAGTACAGGAGTCCAATTCTGCAGAGCAACAACTATTCTCAAACCTGGTAATGTGGGACCCAAGCCTCCTGCACCTCCAGCCCAACAATGATAGTGAGAAGACATGTCAAACACAGGCAGATGGTGCTGAGCACCTGGTTGTTTTACACTCTTGCCCTCCACAATATTAACCTTTCTCAATGTTTAAATCACTCTGAGCTGACCACAGATTCGTCTTCCGCCATCAGGCCTTGATGCAGCGCACGCCCCCAGCGCTGGCTGTACCTGCATTCTCAAGAGCCTCATTCGCCAAATCCTCCAAGAGACCGCAAAACTGCAAGATCATTTAGTCAGTTCAAAACTACATCCTTAAAAAGGAGATTACAGTCTGAAAACTACAGTGATCATTGCTCATATGCTTATCTATAAGAGTATCTAGTTGGTTGTTTGTGCTGTCTGCAAAATGTCACCATTGGATGCTGATGGTCTTGCACCTCTGTTGTAATGCATGGTTATTTGAGTTAGTGTCAACTTTCTCTCAGCTGGAACCAGTCTCATTATTCTCTTCTGACCTCGCTCATTAAAAAAAGTGTTTCATCCACTGAACTGTCAGTCACTGGATTTAAAAAAAAAATTTGTTGTTTTTTTTAAAAACACTGTTCTCTGTGAACTCCAGGGATTGTTGTTTGTGAATATCACAGGAGGTCAGCAGATTCACAGATGCTCACACCACCCTGTCTGACACCAGCAAACATTTAATGGTCAAAGTCACGTAGATCACAATCCTTCCCCACTCTGAGGTTTGGTCCTAATAACCACAGAACCTTTCGACCATGCCTGCATGCTTTTACGGTTTGAGTTGTCAACACATGATTGGATGACTAGATATTCACATTTATGAGTAGGTGTGTCGGTCTGCCTAATAAAGTGGCCATTGTGTAAATTCATCATTATTTCATACACCTTCATCTAACCTCTCTTCTTTTTTTTGTTCTAAGGAGAACAACCTCGATTTCTCCAGTCTAACTCAAGTTTCTTATGCATCCTTTCAAAGTCATGAACATCCCTCCTATAGTGTGGGAATCGGAAGTGAGTGCAATATTCCCTTTTTGACCTAACTAGCATTTTGTATTGGATCAGTATAACTTATCTTTTTTTATATATTTTCCCTCTATTTGTAAATTCCATCATTCCATTTGATTTACTATCTGCTCTCTCAATAAGTTCTTTAATCTTCGAAGATTCATGTATCTATATGCCAAGGTCCTCTATACCTGTACTTCCTTTAAACACACCATTTCTCAAGCCTGGACTACCAATAACGTAACAATGGTTGGGTACTCTGTTTTCAGACGTTTGTATTGAGAGATTAATATTGGTACAGATATGCCTCTTTGAAATCTGGTTCTTGCACATTACTTTGCATGTCTACCAGAGATGAAAGATGGAGCAGTGGCTTCATGATTCTTTTGAATAATAACCTACTTAGTATCATAACCTCTGTTATTCATAGATGTCAAGCTACTATTTTCTTGGCCAAGACTTAAATCTAGTATATTTGACAGGAGTGTCACCAAATGAGCAGTGGTTGGTACTTTATTCTCCCAGAAAACCCCACATGTGCACTTAACATGGATGATCCAAGTGCAGTCCCTGGATACTATTTCTTCAGTTCGTCACAGGAAGGATCGTGCAAAAGCACAACTGCAGTCACACTTTTGCGCAGAGACCGGCAACAGCGCTACAGAGGTCTTTGCCAAGCTTCATCCCAAGCATTTATGTAATACAGGGCTCTGCGCTCTGCAACACACACACAAAATGGAGGATCCCAGCAGGAAAGGCAGCATCTATGGAGAGTAATGAACAGTCAGCTGCCTGACTGTGTGTGTGTTGCTCTGGATTTCCAGCATCTGCAGAATCTCTTGCGTCATTTCTCTCCAGGTGTTCCCAGAAATGCACACCGAGACAAAAATTGACTATAGCTGGAAGGTCATTCATTCAGTGGAAGATGTATTTTGGTCTGTACAAAGGATGCTGGTTTTACGGTGCAAGCAGTTGTTTCTTTATCCATAGATGTCACCTGACGTGTTGAACATTTCTAGCACTTGTCATTTTTTCCAGATTTCCAAAACTGTATCTGCAGGGTTTATTGCCTTATGATTGCTTCCCATTGATAATAAGTGTAGAAAAGAGGCACTTAATAGAAAATTCAAATGTCCTCTGGTAGATCTCTGAAACCAGTGTCCCTCACTTCCAATCTATGGAAGGTCTTCAATGAACAGAGCCACATAATGGTTTAAACGCAGTCTATAGTTGTAAAAATGTGTTGCTTGGGCTGAGGATGTTGTTGTTGAGTGGCTCACTGAGCTGACTTGTTAGTTTGCAGATGTTTCATTATCCAGCTAGGCAACATCATCAGTACAACTTCAAACGACACGTTGGTAATTGTTAGTCTTTTATATGTCCTATGATTAGCATGTGTGTACATGTGCATGTGCATGTGGGAATATGTGCCATTTCTATTAAGATACCACTTATGTAATTTGTGATTGGTTCATTAAAATCTGATCAGGTAATAGCTGTTGACTGGGCTGAGTTAGTTGACCATTTTGTAGGATTAACGTCGTCCTTTTTGTAATCAAGTGTGAATTAGCTCTTGACTGACGACTTGACGCTAAAGTGGGATGTAAACTGGGTTCATTTCAATGTGCTTGTTGATAGAATTCGATGTGAAGAACAAAGCCTCTAAGAATTCGCAGGCTTGCTGTTGACGGGCTTGGCCGAGGATAGTGACATTCGTCCAATCGAATTGATGTGCTTCGCTGTCAGAATGTATAGATATAAGGAAAAGTTGATCACGATGGTTTACAGCCAGCTGGTGTTCATGTACATAATGATCGACCAACTCAGCCCGGACCACAATTATCACCTATCAGATTTTAGCAAACTAAACGCAGATAATATAATCGATAACCTATAGAAATGGCACATATAACCACACACACACACACACACACACAAAGAAAAACAATTACCAACATATCATTTGAAGTTGCACTGATGATGTTGCCTCGCTGGGTAATGAAACGTCTCCAAATTAACATACCAGCTCGGCAAGCCACTCAACAAGTCTATAGTTTGTAGCAAAACTGAAATGATTCCATTTTTTTTTACTCAATCAGGATAATTTACTCTTCTCCTTCGAGGTCACTTCCTATCTTCCTCTTTGTTTCTAAGAAGTAAAAATTTGGTCAGCTAAGGGCAGGAGGTTCATGAAAGTAATGGCTTTTTGTGGGATCATCTGTTATCATATCCAGCACTGGTATACAAAGTGCCACCTCTCCAAAAATGAATGTTGATGTGATTCTCTCTGGCAGAATATGGAATAACATTCATCACTATTGCAGATGACAATTGTACTTGCTGCACAATTAGCATTTTGAATACTGTACATGAAATTTTGCCAAAGAAAGGGCAACAAAAGCCAGTAGCCATGATGGTTATAATTGAATTGTTTGTATATACTTATGTACACAATTGCTATATCCCGCAAAAAAACAAATCAGGTTGAGAGTGGAGGAGACTCATTCCAATGACCATTGTTCCTAATACTGCTTGAAGTGTATAGAATCAGAATGAAGAGTCATCTCATTTTAATGTGCTTGGTAGATGCTTATGTACTGAGGATACCTCTTGGGTATCCTGCTACCAGTGAATCTGCTCAATGGGAGATATAATACTATTAGGAAAAGGGATTTTCAAGGCTTAAAGCTCCAGAGGAGGTCCTGACATTGAGATTTTCTTTGCTTTGTACCTGGAAGTGACTGGCAGCTAAAAATGTTGTAAGGGGCCATTGCTAATTTCAATACCAGGCACAAGAAAACTCCCAGAGATAAGAGACTGCAAATATTTGAATCTGGAGCAAAAGATGATATGGAGTTTCATCTCTTAATTTCTCTCCACTGATGCTGCCCAGCCTGCTGAGTTCTGCAAGCAGATTGCTTATTGCACAAGAAAACTCTCAACCGCAGCAAAGTTATAGTAATGCTAAACGGTGACTTCTTTACTTGCATCTTCACAAATAGCTCTATCTATCTGTGATGTCTATTTTAACTTTTCAAGGGTCTTTTGAAGACCCTGACCTGGAGTTACACTCTGACCTCGATTCTATGTGGGAATATGACCCACTCTCAGGACCTCACGACTGGCTGCTTTTTGATATCCCAAGGACGTGGCCTGGAAGGATAGTGCTCCTTCAGGATGCCGGATTTTTGTGGCTCTGGAGACGTGCCGATTCTAGGCCTGTGCCCCTAACTGAAGCATCTTGGAAGAAAACAACATTAGGAGAAGTGTGTTAGCTGCTGTGGGCTGTCCAGAGGGCTGTACTTTTAACATCGTAAGTCAGTGAGATGTTTGTTAGGCTCCCCTCTCGCTGTGAAATGGAGACATTAAGGAGAGAGAGTGCCTGTGGTATGTCGAATTACCAAGTGAACGAGTAGTCTCTGGGGTACTTCATTGATACTTGCTGCACGCTTGAGTGCTCGATGGGGGTGGGCGCTGATGCTTTTTGGCTGGTGGGGGGGGGGATCGTTGCCTTGCAGCTGCTTGTACATGGGAGGGGGAGCTGGGGGGCTTTGGGGTTCTAACCACTTAACTGTCATTCATTCTTTGGGGCAATCCTCTGTTTTGTGGATGTTTGCGAAGAAAAAGAATTTCAGGATGTATATTGTATACATTTCTCTGGCATTAAATGTACTTAATGAAAGCTATTGAAACCCAGCTCACATCCAATCTGATGTGATGATCCTGACTGACTTGTATAAAAGCCCTTATATATGCTATGACTATGACTTATATACACTAGGCAATCTCAATAGACAAAAGGAAGGATAAGCTCTGCTCATCACCTGGTTTTATTTATTCATTGTACAGAGTGGAGTAGGCCCCTTCAGCCCTTCAAATCAAGCCACTCAGCAATCCTCCAATTTAATGCAATTACAGCGACCAAGTAACTTACCAGCTGGTATGCTTTTGGACCGTGGGAGGAAACTGGAACAACTCGACGAAACCCATACAGTCACAGGGAGAAAATACAAACTCCTCATAGGCAACGGGGGAATTGAACCCCAGTTGCTCGTACTGTAAAGCATTTTGCTAACCACTAAGCTACCATGCTGTGACGTTTTGCTAACCACTAAGCTACCATGCTGTGACGTTTTGCTAATCACTATGCTACCATGAAGTGGTGCCTTTGCTGTTGCACCTCTCCTCAAATTATGGCAGGAGTTCATTTGGCGCCTAGGTTCTCACTCTTCACATATCAGAGTCTAGGTGTTATCCAGGCACAGTAGGAGATTCCGTTTAATCACAATGTGCTGGTAGAATGTATATAATGACTTCGTCTGAACTCCTGGGTCAAATTCAACAAACCTGGAAGCATCACACTCTCAAAGGGAATACTAGTTAAAAGACTGAACTGCTCGGAGAAATTTAAGTCTTTTCTTCTTTAAAGCCTGGTTTCCCCTGAGAAACCAGGATAAATGAATTGACTCATGTGATCTTCTACTTTCTAATATAATGGGAATTTTTCCTCTGAAAGTTACTTCCTGTGAAACTGTTTTCATTTTTCTTCAGAGCCATTTAATAATATTGGAAGCAGCAACAGATTGTACAAAAATGTGCCTATTTGATTACTATATTGCTAACAAGCTGAAGTAGAAGGAAATGTTCTTCTATGGAAGAAGGGTTTGTAAATTCTCGTGTTAACACCTGTGGCTCATAGATTCTGGAGTCCAAGCAGAACTCAGCTGAATAAAACTCTATTTATTCATCTTCAGCTTTTATGCACATGTTTAGTGAGTGTACTGCTAAACCACTGATTTAGAAACTCAGACTCGTTTGTGTAAAATATATGTTTTTGTTAGGCAGACTCTGCTTCTTTTATGTCGCTGAATGAATAATTAAAATAGTTGCAGTACAAACATATGCAAATTGGCCCATTTCATCCTTTCTTTTGCAGAAATCCTGATCTAAATATAATTAACTGGCATGCTAGTTACCATAAAATGAGCAATTTGGTGATATTTTCATGCAGCCTAGATTAAGTATTTGATAGCTTTGAACAAAGAGACTTGTGTGAGAGGTGGATCGTCAGACGTTTGCAAATGAAGAATTCACTGCAAATTTATATTTTGTGTGTCCATGAAGAATTATAGCTATTCAAAGCCAGTTGGCCCAGAAAACAGGTTGTTATGAAAGCTCACATTTATCATACAGACGAGGGAGAGGAGACAGCAAAAAATAAAATAGATATGACCAGATGAAGAGAGTTGCTTGTCGGTTGGATTTATGACTCATAAACAGTGCAGCAGGTACAATTTACAACACTTTACATATATCCTCCAATAATTTCTGTATTACCTTAAGTTTTGCCATCTCAACTTGGTAGCCCATTTACCATGTGTTCACTAAGATTAAAGTAACAATATTTCAGGATTTATGTAAAGTACCAATGGATAATGCAGCTTACTACTCTTGATTTCAGTGGGACCTGCACCCCATCATTGGAACATCCTTCTCAAACTTGACTGCCTTACAGAAATTCCACTTTATCACACATCCGCTACATGATAGTATGTGAGCTTGGTTCTCGACAATGGGTCACCACATGGCCAGTCGAGATGGGTTTCAACAAATTTGTGTCATTGTCCCAATGCTCCTCTCAATCTTTCTTGTTGCACCTTGCTTGTGACAGGCTTCTTGTTAGTATGGAGCCACTCAGCAGGACAAATGAGAAATTGTTCAACCAGCACTATCTCAATACCAGAATTAGTCATCCCAATTTTAATCATGGGGTTTGGATTACATGGGTAACATTTCTGTGTGCATAGGTTGAGGGGCTAAGATCCAAATCACTGTCACCCAATCAATTGAAGAATAGGCCTTAAAATTAACATCTGTGAAACAAATATTTTCAAATAACTTTCCCCGGTAACACTACCCAAAATAATAAAGGTATTTTTTGGAAAGGGTGAAATTTATTGCCATAATAAACCTATTGAGTTGAGTGCAGATGCACATTGCAGCTGACCCTTTCGGCTTTAAACAAGCCACAGTTAACAGACAATGTATTGTGTCATCTCATTCATATGATAGAGCAGCCAACCTTCAGTGTGAAGGCAAATTTAGGCAAGTAATTGTTTATTTATTTACCTGTAAGTTCATGTTTTATTTAACTAGCAATAATTTCTTATGCTTTTGAATATGATTACAATTTAATGAAGTGTCACCTTACCTGGAAGGAATGCTTGGAGCCCTTCAGCTGCCCATCACCTCATTCTGGTATCCTTCTATCTTCCCTTTTTTCTCCGTTGTCCACTGTCCTCTCCTATCCATTCCTTCATCAATACTTCACCTCTGCCACCTATCAGGTCCCTGCTTCTTACTTCATCCCCCCCACCCCCACTGCATAAGCCCCTGTATCCAGCACATTATTCTCCTTAGCTGCCATCATCTACAACAGGATCCTACCACTAAGCTCATCTTTACCTGTATCCATTGAGGTGACACTTCACCGGCAAGTCTGTCAAAGCCAGCTACTGTATCTGGTGGTTACGCCTCCTCTACATCGCCGGCATAGATTGGGGGATCATTTCATCAAGCACCTTCACTCTTTCCACCACAAAAACTGGGATTTCCTGCTGGCCATCTATCTCAATCCTATTTCTCATTCCCATTCCAACATACTGGCTTAATGTATGGCCTCCTCCACTGCTATGAGGCGGCCACAATCTGGTTGGAAAAGCAAAACCTCACACATTCCATCTGGATAGTCTCAGCAAGTTAGCATGATCAACAAGTTCTAGTAATTTCTTCTCCTTTCCCCTTTTCTCTTGTTTCGTATTCTACAGCCTGGTTCCCCTCTTACCCCTTCTCTTTTCCTCAACTGCCCACCACCTGGTGCACCTCCTCCTTCCCTTTTTTCCATGGTCCTCTGTCCTCTCCTATCAGATTCCTTCTTCAGCCCTTTATCTTTTCAAGCTACCACCTCTCAGTTTCTTACTTCATCCCCTCTCCTGGGTTTAACCTTTCACCTGTCAATTTGTACCCTTTTCCACTTCTGACAGACATGAAGTAAATTGTTTGTCCAAGAGTGTCAGGTCTATGGAGTTTGTTTTCAAAGGTAGAGTCCTTTAAAGACAGGTAATTGATAAACAAAGAAATAAAAGGTTGTCCAGTATAGAGATGAATGTGGAGTTAAGATTACAATCAGATCAGATATGATCAGAGGGGTCAAGTGGCCTAATCTACTTCGATTGCATTCTGTATGCTCATATGTGTGTCCTATTATCTCCAGGAAACTCTTTCTCCAACTCACAAAAAATATGCATGTTTCTGCAAGTTCTTTTGTTTTCTTTAAAAGTTTTAATTTCCTATTTTGACAGACCAATTCTCATCTTCCTTGCCTTCACCCATCAAACTTACTCATAATTTTAAACTGCCATCAGGCCAAACTATATCTCCTTATGAGATGAATGAGCCTGTTGAATCTCTCTTGATAGGTGCATTATCTCAGTTCTAGTATCATTTCAGTAAACGTATTTTACATTCTGTGTGGAATGGCTAGCTACAAGAAAGATTCCATATTAAACACATTTTGCCTTTCAATCTAATTCAGAATGTGTTCAGCAGATGTCACATATGCTTGACAAGACAAATGCCCACCTTCTGTGCTGCAATAACACAAAACATGCATTTATATGCACGGCTTTATATGGAGCTAATTTTAGTGTTATATTCTCCTTCCTCCACCTCCAGAATCAGGTTTATTTTCAAAGGCATAAGTCGTGAAGTATATTGTGTTGTGGCAGCAGTACAGAACCGGCATAACTAACTACTATAGTTACAATAAAGATAGAAAATACCATAAGACTATAAGACATAGGAGCAGAATTAGGCCATTTAGCCCATTGAGCTGCTCTGCCATTTCATCATAGCTGATCTAATTTTCCTTTCAGCCCCAATCTTCTGCCTTCTCCCCATATTCCTTCATGCCCCAACTAATCAAGAATCTATCAGTCTCTGCCTTAAATATACATAAAGCTTGGTTTCCATAGCTGCCTGTGGTAAAGAATTCCACAGATTCACCACCCTTTGGCTAAAAAAATTCCTTTTCATCTCTGTTCTAAAAGGATATCCCTCTTTTCTGAGGCTGTGTTCTCTGGTCTTAGACCCATCAAAGGAAACATCCTCTCCAAATCCACTCTATTAAGGTCTTTCTCCATTTGATAGGTTGAATGAGGTCACCACTCATTCTTTTGAATTCCAGTGAATACAGGCCCAGAGCCCTCAAACAGTCTTCATATGACAAGCCATTTAATCCTGGAATTATTTTTGTGAACCTCCTTTGAACCCTCTCCGATTTCAGCAAATCCTTTCTAAGATAAGGGTTCCAAAACAGCTCACAACACTCCAAGTGAGGCCTCACCAGTACTTTATAAAATCTCAACATTACATCCTTGCTTTTATATTCTAGTCCTCCTGAAATGAATGCTAATGCTATATTTGCCTTCCTCATCACAGACTCAACCTACAAGTTAACCTTTAGGGAATCCTGCACAAGCACTCCCAAGTCCGTTTGTGCCTCTGTTTTTATATTTTCTCTTCACTTAGAAAATAGTCAACCCTTTTCCTTTCTTCTACAAAAGTGCATGACCTTTCAGTTCCAAACATTGTATTCTATCTGCCAATTCTTTGACCATTCTACTTATCTGCCCAAATCTTGCTGTAGTCTCTGTACTTCCTCAAAACTACCTGCCCCTCCACATATCTTCATATTGTCTACTAACTTTGTAACAAAGCAATCAATTTCATCATCCAAAACATTGACATGGAATGTAAAAAGAATCAGTCCCAATACAGACTCTATGAAACACCACTAATCACTAGCAGCCAGCCGGAAAAGGTTCCCATTATTCCCTCCTTTAGCCTCCTGCCAATCAGTCAATGCTTTATACATGCAACAATATTCATAGTAATACCATGGGTTCATAGCTTGTTAAATCGCCTTGTCAAAGGCCTTCTGAAAATCAAGTACACAATATGCACTGATTCTCCTTTGTCTATTCTGCTTGTTATTTCTTCAAAGAATTCCAATAGGTTTGTCAGGCAAGACTTTCCCTTGGGGAAACCATATGGACTATGGTCTATTTTATCATGTGTCTCCAAGTACCCTGAGACTTCATCCTTAATAATCAACTCCAATATCTTCGGAACCACTGATATCAGACTAACTGGCCCACAGCTTCCTATCTGCTGCCTCTCTTCCTTCTTGAAGAGAGGAGTGACATCTGCAATTTTTTAGTCTTCCAGAACCATTTCAGAATGTAGTGATTCTTAAAAGATCATTACTAATGCTTTCACCATCTCTTCAGCCACTTCTTTCAGAACTCTGGAATGTACACCATCTGGTCCAGGTGACTTGCCCATCTTCAGACCTTGCAGTTTTCCAAGAACCTTCTCCCGCTTAATGATAATTTCACACACTTTATGACCCCTAACACCTGGAACTTCCACCATACTGCTAGATAGATAGATAGAAACAAATGAATGAATGAATTGTATAAAATAGGGAGGAATGTAGCAAGGAAGTCTTCATGCATTCATAGTCTGAGAAAATCTGATGACAGTACAAAAAACTGTTTCTGGAACTTTGACTGCATGTTTTCAGGTTTTAAACCCCCTTCCCAGATTACAGTAAGGAGAAGAGAGCATGTCCCAGATGCTGAGGATCTTCAATAATAGCTACAGCCTTCCTGATGCACTGCCCTTAGAAAATGTCTTCAATAACGGAGAGGCTTGTGCCTGTGATACAATTGGCTAAATCTACAACCCTCTGAAACCTCTTATGATCTTGTTCATTGGTGCCTCCATACCAAATGGTGATGCAAGCAGGCAGTGTGCACTCCATGGTACCTCTGTAGAAATTTGCTAGAGTGTCTCTCCAACACCTCAGATCCTTGAATTCATCTCCCCTATTTAGACAGTTGTTTATCCAATGATATTTGACCAAGTTAGACTCAGTAATATATTGTATGTTATGTATCTATATAGGAAGTTATTGACCAAGACAACTAGGAGACATGTTGTCAACTGTCCAATTTCCATATTCAAGCATGCTTACTATTCAATTTTGCAACATTAATTCCCTACAGCCAAAAAAGAAAGTTGTCTTTCTATTGGATGATTCTTGACTCAGCTAAACCATAGTTAGAACCAGTTCACATTATCTTCTTCCAAGAAAGAAACCTACAGTTGTTAATTCTTCCATGGTCTTAGCTTATTAAACAATCATTTCATTTGATTTTAGTCTCTAGTTCCAAGTGATTCCAATCATGAAGAAGTTGGCAACTCCAATACTAAGTACTTTTCCCCTTCAGATGATAGGCATTCTGCCAACAAATTTATTGTCAAGATCATAATGAGAAGTGATCTTAACAATTAAGATGAAATTCTGACAGACTGCCTCCCTGAGCATCTTAATATTCATACAGTCACATAAATAATTCAAGGACACACACTCATTATTCTGTTTGGTAATGGATGGTAGCTAACTCAAGATAATAACCCATGTAATTAACATGTTTCAGCTTTATAAAATTAACTTAATTATTGATAAAGAAAATTAGACTGGCACAGAGGAATGATCAATCAACTGTAATGCACGTATCCAAAGAAGAATATTCCATGTATTTGAATATTCTCATTTATTGACTTAGATGCAAGCTTTTATTATGCATAACCTCATTGGTTTTGGTATTGGTTTATTATTGTCACATGTCCCAAGATACAGTGAAAAGCTTGTCTTGCATATTGTTCAAATTATTACCCAGTGTATTGATGTTAATAATTTGGAAAATGTGTAGCTCACCTGGCTGTTAGTTGGGTTGAGTTGTTCTTTAATCTTCCAAATGATTTGCAAATGTTTCATCACCATACGAGGAGTTATCATCAGTGCACTGTTATTTTGAGTGCACTGATGATGTCTCCTCATATGGTGACGAAATGTTTGCAAATGGATTGCCAAAATCAGAGAACAACTCAACCCAACCACAGTGTGTTGAGCTGGAGTAAAGTAATAGAATAACAATGGGGTGTAATGTGTAAATACCTCCTGAAAAAGCAGTGCAAGTGCAGGTAAATGATAAGTACAAGAACAGAATGAGGTAGATTGTGAGGCCAAAAGTCTATTTTATTGTACTAGAGATCTGCTCCAGAATTTGATAACAATGGGATAGAACCTGTCCTTTGGTCTGATGGTATACACTTTCATGGTTTTTTAAACTGCAGCCTGATGGGAGAGAGGAGAAGAGAGAACATCCAACATGGGTGAGGTCTTTGATTATGTTGGCTGATTTATTGAGGCAGCAAGAAGCATTGGCAGAGCCCATGGTAGGGAGGCTGGTTCCTGTGATGTGCTGAACTCTGTCGACAACTGTCTGTAATTTCTTGTGGTCACATGCGGAGCAATTGCCTTACCAAGCCATTATGCATATAGACAAAATGCTTTCAATGGTATATCAGTAAAAATCATAGAGCCTCATTATCACTGGAACCATTCCATTGTTAACAAACACATAACACAAACTAATAAACTGGCCCTACATATTCACTAACTATTCATAAGACCAGATGGGTAAATTTGTTGCCATGGTTACCCACTGAAACCCAGGGAGATGACATTACAGGAAAATATTAACTCTCTTTGTTGCAGCAACAGTTACTAAGTTAGAAAATATGCTCCTACGTCAGTTTTTTAAAAAATCTGTAGCTTCCAACATGTAAAGAGTGAGAGATTCAAAAATGGAGAATGATGGAGCAGGCAATGAAGTGAGATTCCAAACACTCAACATACAAGAAAGGTACAAATAAAGCTAAGTATTGCTAAAAGACCAAAATCCAAAGATCTTTACTACTACCTTCCAAATATAATCACATTGGAATTGTTGACTAATTGTAGCGAACAGTCTTGACCAAGGACTCTTCAGCAGATTCAGAGAGCAGGCTGGGAAAAATCTGGTACGGAAGACCTTAAAAGAATAATTACGTGACTTTAGACCGATAACTTTCACCTTGATTGCCAAAACATTAACTCAACCATGCCATTTAATAGAATGCATTTAGTTCATGATGATATATCTTTACTTTCAGTTTAGTATCACAGCCAGGAAACTAAAAACACAGTTGCCCCAAACATTGGTGACAGTTAATTCAGCTTCGGATATTGGCAGGCAATAAACATGAGCATCCAACCTTTCCTAGCATCTATTAACAGTTTGGATGAAGTATACCCAAAATGCAATCAAATAATGTTATAAGATTATCCCTTTGGCCAGTTATGAAAGCTGATTAGACTCTTATTACCTCTCAACTCAACTATTTTGATGCTTTCCTGGCTAGCTTTCTATCTCTTGTTCATGAGGAGCATGATCTCTGTCAAAGATTATTGTTTTCTAGTTCACATCTATGCCCCACTCACCTAGCACGCTTAATGGCCTACTTTGGCTTCCAGTGGGCAGACACTTCAAAATTTTCACACTCATTGTCAAAGCCTCCGATGGCCTAATCAATTTGGCGCCATCAGAAACTAATCATTCACAATAAAAACTTATGTAATGTCTGGATTGCTCCAATGTTGATTTCTTGCACATTCCTGGTAATCCAACCACTGCAATGCCTTCCCTTGTACAATTCTTCTACTCATATTCTGTGACGGTGTTCACAGGAGAGCACTTTTAATTTATTCATTAAATCCTTTATGTTAATGCAAGTTGTTACATACTTTCACTAGAACTCTTAGTGTGTAAGCTTTTTAAAAATTATTTACTTCCTAGGTTTAAAGAGTTTGGCTCAATTCAGTCCAAGAAATTTTGCTTTGACCCTGACCTGTAGTGCTACATCTATAGTGTTGAGTTTCCATATTGTCCCTGTGACAATCTTGGTTTTTCATAAATGCACCGGTTTCCAAAGATATGTGGGATGGTAAGTTAATTGGCTTCTGTACTTTATTTCCAGTGTAAGAAGGTGGCAAGAAAATTGGGGTGGTAGAGGGATGAGGAGTCAATAGGATTGTGAGAGCAAAACTGGAATCTGTGTAGCTGGCTGTTTCCTGGTTGTTGAAGGCTTGATGAGCTGAAGGGCTTACTTCCATACTGTTGACTCTATATAGCACATAACTACAATGTTCTTGGGCAGAAAACTCCAGGATTTTTACGCAATGACTGTGAAGTGACAGCAGAACAAGATTGTTTGTGTCTTCGAGAGTAACTTCCAGGTGATGCTGAGAAGGATAGATCTGAGTCGAGAGCAAATAGATTATCCAACTTCTTTTGGTGTGAACTCTATTGGGCTTGCCAAACAACTGCTGGGGAATGTCAAGGAACCTGCAACAGAGCTGATTAATTCAACAGAGACAAGGTCATAACAAAGCAAAGGTTGTGCAGAGAATTAGATTAAACTACTGGACATATGGAATTTCCAAAAGACGTGCAAAAATCTTCGATGATGACCTACAGGAGAACAAAATTCCCTAAACAGATTGTGTACAAAGTCACAGTGGCATGCCAGTGTCTCAAAAGAACTAGTAACGAATTTTATTTATTGTTTCAATAGCTTCCTGTTTTTTGTTCTGCCATTAAACTTCCTTGGTTTGAATTTTACCTTTGGGAGATCACAGTTTCAATATTTCTTTCTGGAATTCATTGCCATTGATCACTTTACCTTCAAAGCTCTCATTTTACAAAACTGAAGTGGTAGTGTGTGATTCAGCAGAAATGTCATTCCATTAATCGACAGGTGCAGTTCTCAGGGAAACAAGCAGATAGTTTGGCAGACACACACATACACAAGGTTAAAGGGGAAGACAAAGACGGAGAGATGTACACATACCACAGAAGGTGTGTGTGGGAGGGTTGGGTTTTGAGGAAAAGAGAGAGGAAAGAGGGATCAAGTGAGTGAGGAATGGAGGAAGCGAAAAGGTGGAAAAGATG
Source organism: Hypanus sabinus (assembly GCF_030144855.1). Classification (NCBI taxonomy): domain Eukaryota; kingdom Metazoa; phylum Chordata; class Chondrichthyes; order Myliobatiformes; family Dasyatidae; genus Hypanus; species Hypanus sabinus. The sequence goes on from NC_082712.1 coordinate 69,733,691, forward strand.
GAGGGAAAGAGATAGGGAGTGGTATAGAGGAAGGGAGACAGAGAGAGACAAAAGGTGGGGTGGGGGAAGCAATAATTAAATAATTGCCTCATAGTTAGAGTGACCTGGGTTCAGTCCTGTCCTACAATACCACCTGAATGGAGTTTGCACATTTTCCCTGTGAAGGTGTGGACTCCATCTTCTTCCTTTACTCCAAAGCCATGCAGGTCGGGAGGTTATCTGGCTGAATCGAGTTGCCCTTGGAGTGTAGATGAGTGGTAGAATTTAGGACCATTTGTAGGAAAGTGGGTAGAATAACAATATGATGAATGTGTGATGAGTGCAGACAGGGGCTTGGTGGATGATGTGTACATAATGGGCCAACAGGGCCTGTTTCTGTGCTGTATGGCTGCATGACACCATAAGGGTGAGCAAGTATTAAGGAGTTAGATCACCAATGACATTGCTAAATGGCAGTACAGGCTTAAAGAGCTGTATGGTTACTATAAACAAGTAAGGCAGAACATTTCTAAAACACAGCAATACAGGAAGCGTTTAGTAATGGATGCTTTTGGATGAGACATTAAACTAATATGCAGTCTGTTCTGTCATGTGGAAACAGAAAATCCCACTCCTTGAATTTGGAAGATACCAACTTCAATTGACAGTGCCTTGTCAAAGGAAATAATTGTGGAAGAATAAGACAGTTCCCTTTCTATAATCGAACAGCAAGCTAATTCAATCAATGCAACTATTAACATGAAAATATATAGATACAGAACAATTTACCACAGGATACAATTTTTAAAGAGTACATGGCAAATAAATTCTGCCTATTTTCTGGAGGGCAGGGTGGTTTGATTAATAATTAACCCTGTAGCAACACCACTGATCACAACAGCAAAACAGATCACCAGAGCCATCCTCATCATGTTGCTTGTGCGAGCTTACTGTGTGCAAATTGGTTGTTTAAGTTATCATACTGTAAAGTTACAAGCTGCCAGATTTTGATATATGGCAGGCAACTCTGGGATTAACTGTACTTCCACCCCCCCCCCCCCCGCACTGAAAGGCAATAAAATGTTTTTATATTTAATAATATGCTGCACATCTAGAGCAACAGTAAAACTCTAATGACCCAATATCCCATTCCCACACTCCCTATAAGCTCATCTGTTTCACTGGAAAATATTTTGTACCTCTGTATAACATCTACTAAAGGTGAACTAAATGTGCATTGGTGTATTAATGGAAGAATATAGTCCAGAAAATCTACTATTCAGGCACCACTAAAGTCCTAAAGGTACAGAATTAAATAAAGTTTGCTGTCCATCCAGGTCAGACCTGATAAAGACAATATAGTCTTTTCCTGAAGCATATGAATGAACATAAGAGCATTTATCTTATGATAGAGTATTCGGAAATACTGCAAACATTAAATAGTCACAATATGCCAATTCTATATCTCTTATCATCATCATCGTTATATACCATGTCATATGGCATAGGCAATCATGATTGTTGCCTGTGGGAATGAGCCCCTTCATGCTGTTATTATTTTTTCTCTATCCATGACCATGATTGTTCTTGGTAAATTCCATAACTTTAGGCTGCCTAAAAAGCCAACAACCCCACAAAGGATCAGGGCCAAATTTCAGGCATCTGAGATAGACACTTTAATCAATTATTAGCTCTTCTTTCAGGTGGTACTTATGCTTATTTAAATAATCTTGCAAGATGTCCTTCTTAAAGTTCTTAGATTCAAGTTCTGGTATTGAGACAGTGGTAGTTAAAAGGGAAGAGATGTGCTTTTGCTTTAGGAATTGTTTTTGGAGGAATTCTCTGCCCTCAAAGATGGTGAAGGCCAGATCATTAGATATATTTCAGATGGAGATAAATATGAGACATATTCAAGAATTGGGGACACAGAAGAAGAGCTTAGACCAACATAGATCAGCTGTGAACATATGGAATGGTGGGGCAGACCAGAGGAGTCTGGTGAGCTACTCCTGCTCCTATTATCTTGTGTTTTTGTGTCTTTCTCCCAACTCTTCTAGCTGCTTTCAAACACTATGTCCCATAATACACTATCCCGCCCCTCCTGGAAAGTGGTGAGGTCTGCTGATAGCATGGCAACAAAATCCTCTATTGAACACTTCCATCTGAAGATAAGCAAAGTGTAGACATCCTCAGCAGAATATTAAGGAAAACATCAGCAGGGACTCATTCTTCCAGAGTAATTACTGTCAGTTACCGGAGGTGATTCAGCATTTTGTTGTAAAATAAATAAATTCAATTCTCCTACAAAAAAATCAAGGTAACAAAATAGAACAGCAGTTTCTTCCAGCACCACCAAATGAGGGAAGTTCTTTCGCCTTGCATGGGGGTTTTTCTTAAAAACAGTAGCCAGTGCACAGGTGCGCGAAGTGTCAGAGGCATCAACAGCAGTGGAAGGTAAGCGGAGCGGAGCACCTCCAAGTGTCGTGAGTTCTTTTTCCTTGGGTGGAGTTTTCTTTGTTTTTTAAATCATAAAAGAGAGATAAGATCTGGTGGAGTGGCCATTGTTGGAGCAGGCATCATCAGAGTGGGGGCTAGAGTCAGAGTGGGAACTTAGAGGCTTTGACTCAGGAGGCTACGACAAGAAGCTGAGACCAAAGAAACAGGAAAGAAGGGTAGGTTTTCCCTTTCATTATTGCTGATTTGGTTGCCAATAGTACAATACAGGCAGAATGGCAGATATGGCAGTGGAATGTTCCTTCTGTAGCATATGGGAACTCATGGTACTTGATGGTATCCCTGATGACTACACATGTGGGAAGTGCTGCCAACTCCAGCTACTGAAAGACTGCATTAAGGAGCTGGAGCTGGAGTTGGAGTTGATTGAACTAAGGATCATCAAGGAGGAAGAGCCATTGATAAATAAGACTTTTGAGCAGGTGGTTACACCCAGAGTACAGAATTCAGGGAGTAGATGGGTGAACACCAAGAAAAAATTTCTAGTCCAAAGACAAAAACTGCATACATTGACTCAGGTGGGATGACACACAGCTCAGGTACTGCTTCAATACATTGCCCTTGTACCCACCATCCAGCCTCTCCCCACTCCCCAATTTCATCTTGTTGGCCACGTCCATCGTTAGAAGCCTTATGATTTTTAAATGGATACTTGTAGCCAGCGCAGGAGTCCTCTCCTATTCAGTGCTTCCCGACATCACACAGAATTCACTGCAATCCCTCCCTCTGCTAAATCCCAGTCTGTATTTCCCTCTTGTAATTCCACATAATTATAAGCTTAACAAGATTGCTGAGCTTGTGTAATCAATATTCATGTCATACTAGTTTTATATAAAAAAACAGTTGGAAAATCGTTAGTTTCTTTTAAATCATTTTTATAAAAACACAGTACACAAAATGACAGATCACTAATGCAGATGTTCCTGCATATTTATTTGGTTCCTGAGTGAGTACCTATCAACATATCAAGTACCATTATACCCATCGATAAACTTGTGGCCACTATTTTGATTAGGTATTCTAGATGAATACCAAGGAAACCTTTAAACACCTTGAGTTTGTAAAGTCTAAAATATGAAAAAAAAGAATGAATTGCATTTATATTGTGTCTTCCAGTACATGAGACAACCTTATGAACTTTCCAGCAATTTTTTGTACAGCAAATTCCCATAGAGAGGAATGTAATAATGATTTGGTAAATGGTTTACATTGTTGATGATGATTATGGGATGAATATTAGTCAGGCACCCTTGAGGCAACTGACTTGTTTGCTCAATTCAGAGGGCTGCTGAATGGCCAATATGCATAGACAAGGGAAGAAAAAAGACTGGGCAGTAAGAAAAAAAATAGTTGATGACATTCCAGTGATTGTACAATCACAAATATAGTGACCTTCTTTTTATTCATTAGTAATTATCCAAATAATTGTTTTGTTTTAATTGTATGAGTTTAAATTTCTCTTCTTCTGTTAATAGTTTTAAATTCCCCTTGTTCTCCTCATTCCCCCCCCCACCCCCCCCCCCCCAGGTACAGGCTTTTGGATTAGGGTGGTTATCACTATGCTAACACACTCCTAATAGCTAATTTCTTCCCCAATAGCTGATTTTCTACCAACTTGCATTTAATTTCTCCTGGATTAGTTCAGTTGGCCAATAATGTAAATGGCCTCCCTACTCAAGACATGATCCAAATTGCTCCAGCAACGGGAAGGTTAGGAGTGGACTTAAAAGGCAGCAAAGACATCAAATATCAAGTGACACTATCTCAAAATTTGTCTTCCTCAATGAAATCACATCAAAGACACTCTTTTGCAACCATTTCAGATCTCTTTATATTACAGCATTGTGAAAATGTTCAATATAAGGTCACATCTTCTAAAATAGCTCTTGTTGCCAGAAGTTTATTCATCCTAAGCCAGCTCTGATCTTTCCCACTGTTCTACATCTCAGTTTATATGGCCAACAGAACACAAGCCTCATTCCATATCCCTGGTCTTTAAAAAAAAAAGTAAATTGACTAAAATTCAAAGTATTAATTAAATTTAGGCATAAAAGTACCTTTCAGTTTCTACTTCTAAATACTAGGCATGAAAGTACCTTTCATACCTAGTATTTAGAAGTAGAAATTGAGAAGTAATTGAGTTTGCATATTCCTATTGTGCACTTTGTAGTTATGTGCTGTTTTGATCAGCAACAAATGGGAGGAATCTAGTCTGCTGTCCATCTGCTGTAGGTAATGAGCATGAAAACATTTCAGTAGGTCCGAGATCCAACCATATTTTAACCTTTTGATATTTGCCGGTATCTACATTTCCTTCCTACTTGTACTTACAATCAGTGAAAATGTATTTTGAAATGACATTCTCATCAGTATATACCCACTGACTACCTAAATCAAAACCATGGTACTCAGAAGGACTTAACACATCCTAATTAAGCCAACAAGTTACACCATTGGGTGTCAATCCATAACTCAGTGAAAAATTCACCCTGGAATCAAAATAAACCTAATGTTAAAAAAAAACTGCTGGAGGAACTCGGTTTCAATCTGCAGCATCTGTGAGGGAAAAGGAAGTGTTATTATTTCAAGTCGAGACACTTTGTTGGGCCTGAAAGTGGAGAGAGAAGATAGCAGAATAAAGAAGACAGGGGAAGGAATGAGACAGGCTGGTCAGTGGTAGGTGGACCAAGGAGGGAAGAGTGATGACAGGCTGAAAGACAAGAGTTAAGTTTGATTCTTGCTTGGTATATGCTAAAATAAAACAGAAGTTCGTAAGACAAGTATTGTTAGCATAGGGACAGAAACTACACCCCAGCTCAATGAACATTTTCTTTTGAATAGTTTACCGAGTTGGGAAGCTGGACTATTGGATACAATTTTTGAAGTCCTGCACAGACTTAAGGGAAATCAAAAGTATGAGTGGAAAGCATAATTGGGACTCATCCACTCAGTTAATGAAGAAATATTGACCATAATGATCAACTGAGCCTGTTTCTCCCATCATCCAGCTCATTCAATTATTATCTCAGATTTATAGAAACAGAGAAAACCTACAGCACAATACAGGTCCTTCAGCCCGCAATGCAGTGCTGAACATGTCGAAACTTTAGAAATTACCTAGGGTTACCCATAGTCCACTAATTTTCTAAGCTCCATGTACGTTCTGTATAGCACCTCCAGTATTTTGTTTTTGTTTCATGCTAGATAATATCATAAATAAAATTCCTCACCTTTAACTCATCTAGTGGATCAATCCTAAATATCAAATTATTAAAAACTTCAAGATTGGGTAACATCTTTTACCCAGCTAATGTTGGTCAGCAAAGACATCAGGCAGCTGATTTAATACAGCAGACCCCTGATTTTACCTTTTGGAAAAAATATAAAATGGTCAACATCAAATCAAAGATGAGTCAAAAAGCAATTTTACCAAACAAGTTCTAGTAATTCAGAAAGTAACTTTCTTAAATAGTGAACAAGTATACAAAAGCAACTTTCAAAAGAGACAAGTATGCAAGTATAATCTTGTGGATACTGCTTGGGGGAGGGCTGGCCTATCAGGCCAGAGCTGCAGAAGCACTGTGGCTGACTCTAAGGCCCCGCAGGGAAGGGTAAAGTCAAAGCAGAGAGATAGTGATAGGAGACTCAATAGTTAGCGGAATGGACAGGAGATCCTGTGGCCGTAAAAGAGACTCCAGGATGGTGTGTTGCCTCCCTGGAGCTGGGGGCCAGGATGTCTCTGAGCAGGTGCAGATATTCTCAAGTGGAAGGGTGAGTAACTGGAGGTCATGGAGCACATTGGCACCAATGACACAGGTAGAAAGGGGGAAGAGGTCTTGTGCAGGGTTAGGGAGTTAGGAAAAAGGCTGAAGTGCAAGGTACAATCTCTGGATTACTCCTGGTTCCACGCACTAGTCAGGGCAGGATGAATAGGATAATAGTACTGTGGTGAACTATGTGCCTGTCTGGACATGCCCCCTTGCTGACTGCTCCTGTGGCTCCTCCCACAGGCCCCTGTATAAAGGCGATCTGAGGCCTGACGCTCGCCCTCAGTCTCCAGGACATAGTATGATGGACACTCACTCCTGGTTCCTTCTTCCAGTCAATAAAAGCCGATATCTCGCCTTACGTCTCAGTGTGAGTTATTGATGGTGCATCAAGTACAGATGAAGGAGTAGCTGTGAACTGGTGTTGGGGTCAGGGTATCAGATTCTCAGATAATTGGAACATTTTCTGGAGCAGGGGTGATCTGTACAAGAGGGATGGGTTTCATCTAAAACCGAAGGCAACCAATATCCTAGCCGGGAAGTTCACTAGTGCTATTCTGGTTTAAACTTGTTTGCCAGTGGGCTGGGCACCAGAGCACCAGGCGAGAGAGTGGAGAGATGGAGAGGAAGGTAGAGGTCAGGGCCAGTACAAACTGAACGAAGTATTACATATGATGGGATGAATAGATTGAAGTGTGTGTATTTTAATGCTAGGAGCATTATCGGTAAAGATAAGGAACTTAGAGCAGGGAAAATAGATGAAACAATGCTGTTGTGGTGATTACAGTGACGAAGAAGGGAAGTCAAAAACAACATAAAAGCAAAAGTGAGTGCATATAACAGAGCAAAAATTATCAGGAAGTTAGAGAATTGGGAAGCTTTTAAAAACAACAAAAAGGCAACTGAAAAGCCATAAGGAGCTTAGAAGGATGATGGCATGTAATGGCAACTCCTTTGCTTGCATCTTCAGAAACAGCTTTATTTCTATCTTTGATATTTTTTTCCTCTTTTAAGGTTCTTTTGAAGACCCTGACCTGGAGTTACACACTGACTTTGGTTCTTTCCGGAAATGGGACCCAGTCTCACAGCCTCATGACCGGCCACTTTTCAATACGCCAAGGACGCAGCCTGAAAGACTAGTGCACCTTCAGGGTGCCGGAGTTTCGTGGCTCTGGAGGCGGGCTGATGCGGGGCCGGTGCTCTCACCTGATGTGTCGTGGGAGTACACGGAAGATCGAAAGCTGCTGGCTGTGTGCTCACGGACATGAGTTCTTTGGGTACAGAGCTCAGAAGAAGTGACACAACAGACGTTTAACACCATAAATCAGCATGTTGTTTTGTTATGTCTCCCCTCTTGCTGTGAAATGAGGACACCTCTTTTTCCTTCATTAGGGATAAAGAGAGCCTGTGGTATGTTAAACACTGAGTAAATGCATAGACTTTGGGGTACTGCAAGTCTGTGTCTTTATTGATGTTTTGCTGCATGCTTGAGTGCTCGAGGGAGGTGTCTAAGTCTTTTTGCTGTGGGGGGGTCGTTGCTTTGCTGCTGCTTATGCATGGGAGGGAGAGTTGAAGGGGTGCTTTAGGGTTCTAACACTGAACTGCCATTCATTCTTTGGGGCGTTCCTCTGTTTTTGTGATTGTTTGCAAAGGAAAAGAATTTCAGGATGTATATTGTATACATTTCTCTCACATTAAATGTACCTATTGAAAGATGAAATATGAAGGTAAACTAGCCAATAACATTGAAGATACCAGAAGTTTTTTCAGATATATAAAGAGTAAAAGATAGACAAGAGAGTAAGAGAGTAGGAAAATGACACTGGGGAGATAATAATTGGGAACAAGGGAATGGTGCATGAACCAAATAAGAAGTTTGCACCAGTCTTCACTGTAAAAGACAGTAGCAGTATGTCTGAAGTTCGAGAAAGTCAAAGGGCAGCAGTGAATGTAATTGCTATAACTAGGGAGAAGGTGGTTGGACAGCTGCAAGCTCTGAGGGTTGATAACTCACCTGGACCAGGTGAACTACACCCCAAGAAATCTAAAAGTGGTAGCTTAAAAAATTATGGGGTCATTAGTAGTGATCCTTCAAGAATCAATTAATTCTGGCATAGTTCTGGAGGACTGGAAAATTGCAAATGTCTCCCTACTGTTACGTCCATAGCCCCCTCCTTTGTGAGAATCGCAAGATCATCGTTGGGTTGGGTCAAGGGGCCCAGGAAATGAGAGTGGGACATGCAAAATGCCTCGTTTCCCCAGTGATGTAAAGCTACGGGACATAGCCATTGTCTCTTCGAGACCAATTTGTGGATTGAGCTACTATACTACGTGAATGCCCTCAGGCAAAGTGGGCTGGTCAAGGGAGAGAGTGCACACCCCCAACCTGATTGACATCGGAGACCCCGTGAGGAAGTATAAAAGAGGGTCTGGGGAACAACCCCTTCAGACGCACCAGAAGAAACATTAAGCGACCACGTAACAGCAGGAAGTCACCTGAAGGAAGCCACGTGCATTCGATTCTGTGGCTGGAACCACGGGAAAACAGCTTTTAGCTAGCAACGGGGAAGCCCGCTCCCCTGACTCAACGGACTGGCATCATAAAAGACCTGGGGCAAGTTTAAACCACATCACTTTTAAACCCAACAACGCTGCAGCTTGAACAAACTGATAGTGACTGTTATCTTTCCATTGGACAATACATTAACCCCTAGACAACGATAGAGCTATTTCTTATTGGTCATTATTATACCCGCGCTTAGATTTAGTATTGATGACGTATATTATCTGTATGTTTGCATTAATCTTATTTTTGTGCCCTTTATCAATAAATACTTTTAAAAATAGTACCATCAGACTTCAACGGACTTCTCTATCTTTGCTGGTAAGTGATCCAGTTACGGGAATTCGTAACACTACTCATCAAGAAGGAAGGAAGGTAGAAGAAAGGAGTTTACAGGCTGGTTAGTCTGATCTCGGTGGCCGGGAAGATGTTGGAGTCAATTGTCAAATATAAGGTATCAGGGAACTGGGAGGCACATATTAAAATGTGCCAAAGTCAGCATGGCAAAAAGACACCTTATGGAAAATTTTACCTGACAAATCTGTTGGAACCTTTAAGGAAATGACAAGCAGGTTAGACAAAAGATGTTGTGGATGGTGTGCACCCAGATTTTCAGAAGACCTTTGATAAGGTGTTGGACATAAGGTTGCTTAACGTGATAACAGCCTATGGTATTACAGGAAAAATACTAGAATAGAGGATTGCTGGATTTGCAGGAGCAAAGAGTTGAAATAAAGTGAGCCTTTTCAGTTTGGCTGCCAGTGACTATTGGTATTCTGCAGGGGCTGGTGTTGGGATTGTTTCCTTTTACATTATATGATGGAATTGATGGCTTTGTTGCCTAGTTTGCAGACAATGGAGGGGCAGGTACTATTGAGGAAACAGGGATGCCACAAAAAGACTTCAACAGGTTAGGAGAATGGCAAAGAAGTGGCAGATGGAATACAGCGTCAGGAAGTGCATGCTCATGCACTTTGGTAGAAGAAAAAAAGAGCAAATTATTTTCTTGATGGACAGAAATTTCAAAAATCTGAGATTCAAAGAGACTTGGGAGTCCCAATGCAAGGTTCCCTGACGGTCCCTAAAGGTTAATTTGCAGGTTGAATCAATGGTGAGAAAGGCAAATGCAATGTTAGCATTTATTTCGAGAGGACTAGAATATAAACGGAGGAATAAATGCTGAGGCTGTTTAAGGCACTGGTCACCCATTTAAAAGTGTCAAAGCTATCTTTACAAGGAATTAGAGTCTTTCACTGTGTATTCCTTGGTCATTTATACAATATTTAGTGTTGAGTTTTAAAAATAATGAAATTATCTAGTTTTCAGATTGAGTGCTTTATTCATTGTAAAAATTTAATAAAAATGAAAACTGACACAAGCTGCCTGAGACCAAAAGTCAAATACCCTGTGAAAATTTCCTTCCATTTTGTTTCCTTTCCCCTCCATTGCATTGGGAAGCATATTCATCACACAGCATGAATTCCACTTTAGGCACAGTAAAGATTGATAGTTTATGTTCCTGCAGATGCAAGGCAGAAGAGTGAATCGTTATCGTGAAAAGCTCTTACAGGCAATTTCCAGTCACTGTTGTTCAAATGTCGCCTGTCGTTTGTGCTCTCCACTTGAAAATTCTGTCATAAGCAGTATTCGAGTACAGACATGTTATTAAGGTCTGCTTTGGCAACAATATCTGTATTTCACTCTTCTCATGCATACCTTTCTGTAATGTCCCAGATCACAAATTACAAGAGACACTGGTGCATGCAACAGTCCTGGTAAACCATGAAAGGAAGTTCTGCTGCACAATATGTAATATTCACTCTTCACAACAGTACTTCCCATTTGCTTTATCATAAAACGAGGTTATCACAGACAATTGAAGTTACATAGCCACGAGAATGCAAGCAATGAATTCAGTCAAGAATTGATGCTTAACATTAACCCTTTCCACTGACAAATATATAGCTCTATTAGCAAAGTATTTCTGATGACAGCATGAATAGATAAAGAACAGATTCCCAAGAGATTTGAGGAGAAAGTTAAGGAACAATTAGGTTGCATCAGTCCATTGCCTCCTTTACTGCCATGATGAGGCCACACTCAGGTTGGAGGAGCAACACTTTATATTCTGTCTGAATGGCCTCCAACCTGATGGCATGAACATCCATTTCTTGAACTTCTGGTAATTAGCTCCACACTCTCCTTCACCATTCCCCATTTCTGCTTCCCTCAGTCACAGTATCTCCCTACCTGCACATCACCTCCCTCTGATGCTCTTTCTCCTTCCGTTTCTTTCATGGTCTTCTATCCTCTCCTGTCAGATTCTCCCTTCTCAAGCCCCTTATCTCTTTCATTAATCATCTTCACAGATGTTTACTTCATCCCCTCCACCTGCCTTGGTTTTACCTATCACCAACTGCCTTGTACTTCTTCAACCTCCCCCCCCCCCCCCACCCCCACACCTTCTTACTCTGACTTCTCTCCTTCCTTTCCAGTCCTGATGAAGGGCCCTTGCCTGGAGCATCAACTGTCCACTCTTCCACAGATGCTGCCTGACCTGCTGCGTCCCTCCAGCATTTTGCTTTCCATTTCCGGCTTCTTCAGATTTTCTTGTGTTACGCAGCAATTAACTACAATTTTTAAAAATAAAATGTTGATTTGTATTTCTGTAACAACTCTCTGCTGCAGCATTGTAAAATTTCTGCTTGGATCTTCTGTCCTTGAACGTGGTTAGTTTTAAGAATGGAATTTGTATCAGTCCAGCTAATTCCCATTCCAAATGTAAATTTAAATTGGAAATCATTATAGGCATGCTTGAGCATTTGGAACATTCCCAAAAAGCTAACTTTGAAACTGCAATTAAAACATCATCACTGATCTTTGAAAAAGGAGTAGGGGGATTCAATAACAATCAATAAAAATCAATAACTATGAAGCATGTACATGCCTCACAACAATGCAATAACTCATGTTGTAAGGCTTCTCAATATAGGTGTCTTTCCTAGTTTCCAAAGTGCTTAAGGAATCCTTACTTTCTTTCACTTAACCACATACTTAAGTATTCATTTTTCAGCAAGTGTTTTGTTTCTATATTTTATTTGGCATAATTATCTCTCCCTAATTGCCTTTAAGAAAGTGGAGAGCAGCTCTCTTGAACTGCCGCAGTCAATCTGTTCTACACAACCATACCTGGTTGAAGTAGTGACTTCATTAGTTCATAGTTGATCATAGTACTATACTGTATGTCACATACAGTATAAGCAAGTCAAGGTAGGAAAAAAACTTCTATCCAGAGAACAAATATGAACAAAGGATTTGAACAACAGCTCAATAATTTCATGATTACTGTTTCTTGAAAAATAATCATTTTGCTCAATTAGTCCACATTGTAGGTTACCCTCCATACAAGATCATTCTAATGACAATCACCTACTTGGTTCTCATTTTCTGAATCTGTTCTCTGTCAAATTGAATGCAGAAATGAATATAGGAAATGCTGAAAGTAGTTAGCTGGCCGAGCACCTTGTGTGGTGGGAGAAAGAGTTAATATTTCAGGTTGAGGATCCTTCATCAGTACTTTATTAAAGTATATTTAAATACTAACTCTCTAAATCCCCTCCACAGTTGCTGCTTGCTGAATATTTCTAGCATTTTCAGTTTTGATTTCAGTTTTCCAAAATCTGCTGAATTTAGTTCTTGTTTAATGCAATTACTACCAGGTGATCATGATAATGTTCCTTGTCTTTTGATCAACAGTGTGGATTAATTCAACAAGGCAGTATTTAACAAACATCTAGATTGGGCACTCTGTCTTTCATACAGCTAATGCGACGGGGCAAGAACATCATGCAGCTGACTCAACACAGCATGGGGTTAATGCTGCCTTTGGGAAACTATGTAAAATATCAATAACAAGAAATTATATCAAACAAGGTGCAGTCAGAATTGTGTTTCCTAGCACAAAGAATCCATTTTGCATTTAATCTTTGCTGTCTTCCACTCTTCCCAGACCTTCGCTTTTTGTTCTAACTCTAATGTAAGATCACTGATCCGAAATATTAACTCAAAGTGGTTGTTGTCTGGCTAGTGAATACTTCCAGCATTTGTTTTTATTGGCCAACCCTGGAACATATATCTTCAGCAGGATATTGAAGACATAGTCATATACAACCTCCAAAAGGACCACAACCTTGTCATAGAGTTTGGAGGCTTGCATGGCTCAATGACACAGAGAGCTACATTGACTGGAGTCAGGGCTTTGTGTTTTGGCTCTTGGTAGGGTCACCCTGTAAACAGGTCAAACAGTGGAGGTCAGACTAAGAGCAGTCCACCAGTCCTCCAGGTTTGAGGCTAACAACCCAGACTGTTCAAAAAAAGTGTTATGAAAACAGCAATGATTAATCCTTCTGTACAGACAGAAATGGAGGAATCTCATTGCTGCCCTAAATGCAGAGGCATAATGGGCAGCAAATAAGTCATATATGAATAAAGGATGGAAACAGACACTCAGGCCTGGGGTCTGCTCTGACCATTAACTACTTATTTTCAGGAATTCCACATTAATTAATGTTTTTATTTTCCCCACATTCTTATCAACTACTGGATTTTACCATTAGGCAACTTAGTGTTAATTAATTACTAATCCAAATCTTTGGCATGTGAATGAAAATCCATGTGATCGGAGGGAGAACGTTGCAAACTCCACATGGAGAGCTCCCAAGGTCAGGACTGCACTCTGTCCTCTTGCACAATGAAGTAGTTTCTCTATGAGTTACACTACCATTACTTCCTATACATGTTCAGATTGGGAGGCAAAAACTGTTTCCAGTGCGTTAAAATTGTTTCATGACATCATGTGAAGTGAATTGGCTGAAAGTAGGTTTCCGTGATTTTGAAAATGAAATGGAGTTCTTTTGTCCACTTGTGATTGAAGAAACTAGTCCAGGGTTCTGCCTTTGTGCAAAATGGGCATCTGTTGGGGCCTTTTTCTACGTATTTGCTTAATTATCAATCGTTATTCAGAACTGGGGTTGATACACAATTGTGATATCGCTGGTCTGTTCTGCTTTGGTCCCTGTGCCATGCATGCATGCAACCTTCACCGTAACATACTCCTTTTCAGTGCGTTAGGTTTCAGATAGGCATCTGGTATTCTTGGTGTGCTCTTCCACACCTCATCAGAGTAGGGCTGAACCCTTGGCTTAAGCTGGGTCAAGGTCCCAGGTTTTAGTGCAATACAGTTCTGGTGCTGACGGCCCACATTGATTGATGGAAACAGAGTTTTGAATTGCCTTGTCTATTTGAATCCATCCAATGTAACACGGTGACCATCCTATATAGCATGACGGTGTCCTCAACATGAAGTTGACTACTTAACTGCACAAAGACTGTGCAATGGGTTTATTAGCTGCTGTAGGCACATCAGTTTGTACAAGCTACAAGAAAATGTTGAAAATTTAAATGCCACCTTTCATGACTTCACTGAACGATACCCATTTTGATGCTTAGGCATTGTGTTAAATCATCAAACACAGCAGAAAACAAATTATGTTGTCTGAGGTATAAATATTGGTCAGGGTTCTGTAGATAAATCACACCTCACTCTCTGGTGAAACAGTGTTGTGGGACTGTTTACATCCAATTAACATTGTTTCATCTAAATGGCAGCTTTGAAGTATTAGTTTTGAACTTTGTGCTAAAGCCTCTGAAGCAAATGTGATTTTAATTGAAAACTATTTACAATTAGTAATTGCTTCTAAAATTAGAAATGGTGACCTGTATCAAGTGTCAGCATTTCTGCAGTTTATCCAAAATTTTAAAACTGCATATTTGACTCCATTACACTTGAATACCATTTTTCCCTCAGGGACCAACATATGCTTTATACCCTTTTCTTGTCATACTCCAGGCAAATAAATTGAACTTTAGGTCTCACAATGTATTTAAGTGGCCTCATTCAGAAAAGCAATATGCAATTGGCAGTAAATTCTCAGATAGAAGCAAAAAATCTTTGAACAAAACACAAATAATAAAATAACACTGAGACAAGTAATACTTCTGAATATAGCCTCTCCATAACTCCAGGAGTAATCTGGTAGTAAATTGTGATTCAATGAACAAGAGTTCAACCTCCATCATTGCAACCTGGAAATTTAAAATTCTACATAAAATGAAACCTGTTATGAAACAGTTATATTTTCTTCCAATCCCTAGGAATTCTTTCATGTTCTTCAAGGCCAGAAGCTAACAATCCCTAGCCAATACAATGTAAATGTTTAACCAGCCTATCAATCATTCATTTGCATAAAAAATATATAGAAAATATCTACTTAAAAATTCAAGATCACAATGTCAGAGGAATTTGGGATTACTGATGACAAAACTGAAAAACAAGACAACGGATAAGGAAATCTCTGCTATCAGACACTATTTGCCTGAATCATATCTTCATTCTTTATATGATGTACCATCAATAACTCACTGAGACGTAAAGGCGAGATATCAGCTTTTATTGACTAGAAGAAGGAACAAGGAGAGGTTGACCACCATACTACATCCTGGAGACTGAGAGGCTGGGCTCGGGCCTCAATCGCCTTTATACAGGGGTCTGTGGGAGGTGCCACAGGAGCAGTCAGCAGGGGGCATGTCCAGACAGGTATATGTAGTTCACCACATTCACCCCCCCCCTTTGTTTGAAAGAGTCCTCATGTGACGAAGTTTCTTACAGGTTAAGTCTATCAGGTGGTCGAATCTGTCGCTGCGATCTACGTAGCACCGGCTGTGATTGCACAGGTGCTGGTGGTGCTTGCACCGGAGACGGAGGTTATGCTGTTTCAGGCCTAACTGGATGTGCCCGCCCACTAGGCGTCAGTGATCCCTCACGCGTGTGTGAGGTGCCTGGTATATACGCATAAGAAACACCTGGTATATGAGTGTCGTGAGGAGTCTGTGTAGGGCCTGGTGTGTGCGGTGTCACCTCGGGTAAAGGGTTCATAGTTACAGGGGAGTGTTCGGGGTAGTGGTCTGCTGCTCCTGCGGGCGCCAGGTCGCGGACAGAGACCGTGTCCTCACGCCCATCAGATAAGACCACATAGGAATACTGGGGGTTCGCATGTAGAAGGTGAACCCTCTCGACCAGCGGGGAGTATTTATTACTCCTCACATGTTTCCGGAGCAGCACTGGCCCTGGGGATGTCAGCCAAACTGGTAGGGTGGTCCCAGTGACAGACTTACTGGGAAAAGAGAATAGGCGCTTGTGAGGGGTGGCATTGCTGGACGTACATAACAGGGAACGGATAGAGTGGAGTGCCTCAGGGAGGACCTCCTGCCATCAAGAGACCGGCAACCCTTTTGTCTTAAGGGCTAAAAGTGTGGCCTTCCACACTGTGGCATTCTCCCTCTCCATCTGTCCATTTCCCCGGGGATTATAACTCGTGGTCTGACTAGTAGCAATGCCCATAGCTAGCAGATACCGGCGCAGCTCGTCACTCATAAAGGAGGACCCTCTATCACTGTGGATATAGCAGGGATATCCGAACAGAGTGAAGAGCTGACGCAGAGCTTTTATGACGGACGTGGTAGTGGTGTCGGGGCAGGGAATGGCAAAGGGGAACAGTGAGTATTCATCGATAATATTGAGAAAATAGACATTGCGGTCAGTGGAGGGAAGGGGGCCCTTAAAGTCAACACTCAGTCACTCAAAAGGGCGGGTGGCCTTGACAAGTTGCACCGTTTCAGGATGGTAGAAGTGCGGTTTGCACTCAGCACAGATTTGGCAGTCCCTGGTCATCGTCCTGATGTCCTCCAGGGAGTATGGCAGGTTCCGAGCTTTCACGAGATGGTAAAATCAGGTGACCCCTGGATGGCAAAGATGTGCATGAAGGGCGTATAGCTGGTCGAGCTGCATGCTAGCACACGCTCCCCGGGATAGGGCATCAGGGGGCTCATTGAGTCTGCCAGGCCGGTACAGGATGTCAAAGTTGTAGGTGGAGAGTTCTATTCTCCACTGCAAAAATTTATCATTTTAGATTTTGCCCCGCTGTTGGTTGCTGAACATGAACGCAACCGAGCGCTAGTCGGTCAGCAAGGTGAAACTTTTGCCAGCGAGATAGTGCCTCCAGTGCCTAATAGCTTCCACTATGGCCTGGGCTTCTTTCTCCACCGCAGAGTGCCAAATTTCAGAGCCTTGAAGGGTACGAGAAAAGAATGCTACTGGCCTGCCTTCCTGATTGAGGGTAGCAGCAAGCGCAAAATCAGAAGCGTCACTCTCTACTTGGAAGGGAATGGTCTCGTCCATCGTTGCTTTGGCAATGTCCCCTTTAATGCAGCTGAAGGCCGCGCAGGCCTCAGCAGAGAGGGGAAAAGTGGTAGACTTGACCAGGGGGCGGGCCTTGTCTGTGTAATGGGGGACCCATTGGGCGTAATTGGTTAAAATACCCAGGCACCGTCTGAGGGCTTTGAGAGTGGTGGGAAGAGGGAGTTCTAACAGGGGGCGCATACAGTCGGGATCAGGGCCAATGACCCCATTTTCCACGACATACCCAAGAATAGCGAGTCGGGTGGTTCCAAACACAAACTTGTCCCTGTTATAAGTAAGGTTCAGAGCTTCGGCTACTTGGAAAAATCGTTGGAGGTTGGTGTTGTGATCCGGCCAGTGGTGACCACAGATGGTGATGTTATCCACCATCCGGTCCATTTCCATCTGGAAGACCGAGACACCATTTGTGACACCGAATGTGACGTGCAGGAAGTGATATAGCCTGCCGCCTGCCTCGAAGGCGGTGTAGGGGCGGTCCTCTGGGCGGATGGGGAGCTGGTGATAAGCAGATTTCAGATCTATTGTCGAGTACACCTTGTACTGAGCTATCTGGTTGACCATATCCGCAATGCGGGGTAGGGGGTACGCGTCAAGCTGCGTGAACCTATTGATGGTCTGGCTATAGTCCACGACCATCCTATTTTTCTGCCCGGTCCGAACAAAAACCACCTGGGACCGCCAAGGGCTTGAGCTTGGCTCAATGATCCCCTCCCTGAGCAGCCGCTGCACCTCTGACTGAATGAAGGCCCTGTCCCCCGCGCTTTACCTCCTGCTTTTAGTTGCCACAGGTTTACAGTTGGGGGTCAGGTTGGCGAACAGCGATCTTGAGGGATCTTGAGGGTGGAGAGGCTACAAGTAGTGTCAGTGGCGCAACTGACGGCATGGTGCTGGATGAGATGTGTGGTTCGGTGTGTGTGGTCAGTAGCGGGGTATATGGTGAGGTCCCACAAAACTGAGGATTCCTGACAGTGAGTGGTGGGAGGGGCCCGTCATATGCCATAGTCACACTTTTGAGAGGGCTCTGGAAGTCCAGCCCCAATAGCACAGGTGCGCACAGTTGAGGCATGACCAGAGGCAAAGTTCTGATATTCTGTGCCCTGCACCACCAATGTCGCTACACAACCCACCCGGATGTCTGTGGAAGACGACCCAGAAGTCATGGTGACTCTCTGACTTACCAGCCGTGTCATGAGTCCGCAGCGTTGCACTGTGTCTGGGTCAATAAAACTCTCAGTGCTGCCTGTGTCAAACAGGCAGCTAGTCCTGTGCCCCTCCACCAGGATGTCCATCATTGACCTTGCAAGCTGGTGTGGGGCGCTTTGGTCGAGGGTTACGGTGGCCAGAGATGAACTGCCGTCTTGGTGCCCGGTGAACACTGGTGGGTCGGAGGCGGGGCATGTTGATGCCAACAAAGATGGCCGCCCACATCCAGGCATGCAAGATGGCGGCCCCCACATCCCACATGCAGCGCTGCTCAACCCCGCTCGCGGTTTAGACTTACAGACCTTTGCGAAATAGCCCTTCTCACAACTGGAGCAGGTCGCTTCTCGAGCCGGGCAGCATTTTCAGGGGTGCTTTTCGAGTCTGCAAAAGTAACACAGCTCTGGCTTTCACCTGGCCGCAGACATGGTTGGATTCGGGGAGTTCATGAAATCGCGACTGGCAGTGGCGTTGGCGAATTCGCTCGCAGGAACCGGCGGCGGTGGGGTCTGAGGTGTCCACGGAACCGGCGGGTAATCACGCGGCTGGACAGCGTCAGCGTTGTGCAGAGCAGCCTCCAGCATATCGGCCGTCTCAATCGCTCAGCGTAAGATCGTCATTTTCCAGCAGCCGCTGGCGCACATACACTGACCTAATTCCTGTAACAAAGGCATCTCGTACTAGCAGCTCCGCATGCTGCTCCACCGTCAGCGTTTTGCAGTCACAAGTTCGGACGAGTGTCTGTAGGGCTCGGAGAAATTCGGCGCCTGATTCTCCAGGCCGCTGTCGTCAGGTAGCTAAACGATGTCTTGCGTAGACGGTGTTCACCGGCCGCAGGTACTGTCTTTTGAGGGCTTCCAGTGCCCCATCGTAGGTCGACAGATTCCTGATAAACGAATAAACTTTTGGGGTGACCCTCGAGAGAAGAATCCTGTGCATAACGGCGGGTTCAGTTGCACGAACCTCCTCCAAGTATGATTGGAAGCATGCAAGCCAGAGTTCAAAGGCAAGAGCTGTTTCAGGGTCTTGGGGGTCCAAATCCAATCTTTCCGGACGTAAAACGGTTATCATATTTTAAAACTTCCAGTCAATAAAATTGATGCACCATCAATAACTCACTCTGAGACGTAAAAGCAAGATATCGGCTTTTATTGACTGGAAGAAGGAAGAAGTAGTGAGTGACCATCATACTACATCCTGGAGACAGAGAGGCCGGGCTCAGGCCTTGATCGCCTTTATACAGGGGTCTGTGGGAGGAGCCACAGGAGCAGTCAGCAGGGGGCGTGTCCAGACAGGTATAAGTAGTTCACCACATTATACAAAACACTTAATCTATTATTGCTTTACAGCATGGTTAAGTTTCAACTTTGTGTATGTTCTGGAATGTTAATTTATATCAGAACTATATAATGCTCCAAGGTTTTATATCCCCACAACTCCTATGTCAGGACCCCATTCCCAATCGGAAGCTGACTCAGCATTTGAGAAAATTATTCCTTTTGTTCTGAGTGGATTGAATCAGCTCAGCTCTAAAAAGGAACATAAATGAAGCAAGTATGGCAAATATAATTTTTAAAACATTTCTGATGCAAGTGAACTGTCTACCTGATTTTTTCATGGAATGATTATATAGCACTTCACCTTGTCTTTCCACGTGGGGGATGCATCTTGGATCTATGAATTTGGATTACTACTAAACTATAATACTATATGATTCAAAGAAAGAATAGAAGACAGTGCCTTTGAAGAGAACAAGATCAGTTTCAGTGAGCATTTACATTGTGGTTACCATAATGTTCCTGTGCGTTTGAATTCAATTCATTCCCTTATACTGGTCATTCTTCATGGCACAACTGCACATTAACTCAAGCGGAAAAAATCAGTGGGTTGGATTTTGTGGTGAATATCAGGATTACATAGTAGGCATATTTAGACAAGGACGTATGGGATTTGATGCATGCACACACATATAGACATCCCAAACTTACTGACAGATTCAAAGTCCTTGGCAATCTTCCAGTAACCTGGCACAGGATTAGCAGTCCCAATGATCTCAGTAAAATGTGCTAAAAATGATAACTTGGGTAGCCACATTCTGCACAAAAAATAATACATAATCAGGGACAGTGAGCCCTGGATGGAAAGAAAATGAAAAGGAATGTTTTAAGAAACCATTACACAGTCTGTGCAATTAGAATTAAAACCAATTTGCTGGAGCTTTGCCCAGGCTCTGATGGTTTACCATTATGTTTTCTCAGCAATAATCTGCTTTAACATTCAAACACTTTCTGAAAGCTATTTTTAAATGATAATTCAAAGTTTACTGTAATTAGATGGTTGAGACTATTTCAACATTCTACAAACTGTAGCAGTCTGGCAGCCTAGATTGTTTATTTGGGGAATCCAGTCCAATCATTTCTTGTGCCCAGATCCAAACATGATCATTTATATTCCTGTTGGGTGCTGCACCCAATGCTGGTGCTGACTCTAGAAGCAAATTGAGGGTCTTGCATTACACATCAAGAACACTTGTGGTTTGAGAAAGTGAACTCAAGCAAGTAAGATTCAGGCCACTGAGCTGCACATTTTGATCAAGAAGTTCTACTCATATCTACTCCTGTTGCTGTCAATCCAACAACAAGCAAGTTGAATTAATGCTAATAATTCATACTTTCAATAATGCATCCAATGTTGTGAGGTAAGCAAACATGCTGATTGAGCCCTTGTCTAATGATTGCTTTTTATAACTAATCTACAGACACAAATTCCAAATATAATATCTATTTATATTATGAATTTCTCACAAAAGATCCTAAGCCTATCTTATCCTAGACTTAATTCTTTGTATTTATCTTCAAAATTTAAAGCCATATAGTCTGAATTTTGTTATTCAGCAAAAATTACTTTAAATGGGGCCTCAATAAAGGTGTTCACAAGTTACCAATATTACATTTTGATTAATGCTCAGAAACACTCTAGTATTCAGGAAAAATAATAGGCTACTTTGATAACTGCTTAATGCTATAAATAAGTGTAATGTTATGTACCTGGATATTAATACCTTTTTATCATCCACACTAAAATTCATCTCCCACTTTCAAGCCTCTGATGGTTTACAGTGGATCCAAAATTCTGTGCATATTGAGTCATGAAACATTGGTTAAATTAACAGACCACTAACTCGGAGGCTTGGAAGTTCAAGTTCATCTTCCAACATTGTAGTTGCTGAATTTAAATTACTAATCTTACTTTCAATGAACATCTTTCGTGGTGATCACAAAATGTGCTGTAATATTGTAATGATCTAATTTATTAAAGTCCTTCAAAGGAGAAAATCTACTGTGCACCCATTCTGGCCAATATGTGACTCCATCACAGCAACATGCATGATTCATATATGCCCATTGAAAGGACTTAACAGCTCAGTCAGTTCAAGACAAATTAAAAATTAAGGATGGCAAGAGTTGCTGGCCTTGGCAACAACACCAAAAAAAAAAGGTTTTCTTACCTTGGCTCCCGCATTTGGTGCTCCCACTGTGCCCTCCTCTACAGTACAACGACCAGACAAACTGCAAGCTGCGTGAACAATTTGCAAAGGACCTATGATGTCTACAACGGCAATCCCGAGCACTTGATTCCATGTAATTTTAATTATTTTACCTATTTGCAAATCTTCCTCTTGTGCTCTCTCCTCCCCCACCTGCACCAGCATCTCTCACCTTTCAATACACCTGTAGTCTTACCATTTTTGTCCCTTTTCCACATACTTCCTCCTCGAGAACCCTTCACCCTATTTGCTCCATCTTCCTCCTAGTTCCGTCAGCTACTAACCATATATTTTACCCACTGAATCCCCTTTCACAACTGGTTCTCTCTGCCCTTCACCTCGCCCATCCTCACTTTCCTTATTTATCAATTCCAACACTTCATAGAACTTTACAAGTTGATTTCCTTTAAACAAAGCAATTACCTTGATCTTTTTCCCCTTAATGTGCTCTTGTTATAACCTAATTTTCTTTTCTAATTCCATTAATGACATAGAAAGAGGCCATCAGGCACATTAACTCGTTAACAGCTATTTGAATAAGCCCACAAATTGCATTGCCTATGTATTAAGACTAGGGGTAATTCACAGTCACGAATTAACCTTTGAAATATGGGAAATAGCTGGAGCACCTGGAGAAATCTCAGCGGATAGGTACAATTTCCACATGGACAGCATCATGGTCAGGAATGTATCACATGACCTAATTTGTGAAACAGCTACACTACAGACCTACTTCTATCATTACCCTAAAGACTGTAAAGTGCTTGGGTTGGTCTGATGTCTTGGGCATCACAAGGTCCTCAAAGGTACAATGCACAAACATCTTCCTCCTTCCTTCCCAACAATGAAATCATACGCAATTCATCCTGAAATGTAGATCCTATTCAACAAGATTTAGGAGCAATATAAGTGGACTGACTCAACAAAGTATTATGAAAAGGAAATCATGTTTAATAATAACATTCAGGATAAACTGGGTGTATATAAAGAAGTAGTCACACATAGCAATAGTAACACAAAACTTTTAGTATTAGAGTTAATACATTGTCATGGATTTGGAGAAAGTAGATTAATTTGTGTTTGGGTATAACTAAAAATTACCCGAGAATAACTCCTCAGTTTCAACATGGTTCAAACGTATTGGATGAGGAAAAAATGTACAATGTTTCTAAGTTTGCTTGTGAAGCACTGATATGTAAGAAAGGCATAAATTTGTTACAGGGATGAATGCCAGGCTGGGTTTGATCAGGGCCTGTTATGGTGAGGTTCCATACCTTCAATCAGTGGATTACCAGAAGAGGCTTAGTCCTGGTGGACTCCAGTGTAAAGGAGACCAGCGATGAGCACACCATGACAAAGAAACTTCACTCATGAATTGTTTTGTAAAGAACATAGGCTAGAACTTGAAAAGCACAACTGAATTCAAAATTGAGCAAAAACAAACAAAACAGAGGGAACTTCAACTGAGAAATAAAACAAGGCACAGGTGCCCCAATAACTAAAACTAGACACAGGTGAAAATAATCAACTAATAATCATGAAATCGTGAAAGAAGCAATATCAGAGCCTGGAGGATTCTGGCATCCTCAAGTGATCAGACCGAAGAATGAGAGGAACCCCCCCCCCCCCCCCCCCGCCACTATGTCTGGCATCTAAAGGCCCGGGGCAATCTGAGTGCCTATAATGGAAGTCTGTGATCAGGTTCCAGTCCAGGATGTCAGAGGGAGGCACCATCACCTTTCCACTGCTGTAAACTTCCCTATCCACTAAGTACTGGAGCTGGCCATGAGCCAGATGGGAGTCCAGAAGCCAATGTATGCCAGCTGACCTTTGATAATGCAAGGCTGTCTCAAGAATGGTACCAGCAGACTGCATAGAAGGAGCTTCAGATGGGAGACATGAAAGGTAGGGTTGATACGCAAGCCGTGTGCCAACTGGAGACCATAAGTGTCTGGGTTGATCTGAAGGAGCACTAGCAATGATGTAATGTTGCACCAGTATCTGAGACTCAAATTCCAGAGTAAAGTCTTTGGTGGAAAGCCAGACCCTTTCGACCAGGATGAAATGAAGGCCCCAGCCACCTTCAGCAGTTGACATTCTGCTGTTGTTGTAGAGTGGCCTACTAGCGGGCTGCCCAATCTTTCTTCCACTTCTGCCAACAGCGATGGACCTGTTGTTTAGAAGACAGAACTTCCAATTCAGAAATGTGTTTGGGAAATAGAGGAGGTGGATAACTGAAGTGCCACTCAAAGGGAGAAATGTCCATCTTGAATTCCCTATGTCGTAATTCTGCCAGCAAAACAAAATGCCAGGGACGTTGAAAAGGAACAGCCTCAAACCAAACGTCTGAGGCATCTACTTCAACAATGAAGGGCAGCTCTAGGTCAGGGAGAACAAGAATGGGAGCCATCATGAAGCAATGCTTCAATTGCTGGAAAGATACCTCAGCTTCTGGAATCTAGCAGAATGGGCCATAGGTTTCCTGAGGCAGAACAATAAGGGACACTGTGATGGAACTGAAGTTGTGGATGAACCTCTGGACTGGAGCAATGTGTGCAGATCTAGAGAGGGTGAAGAAAGTATTTACAGGAATAGATATGAAGGATTTTAGCTATATATTTGACCTGGAGAAGCTATTACTATTTCTTGGTCATCAGAACAAGATAAAGAGTGGTTGTAGATGGGTCATATTCTGTATAGTGGTTGGTGGCCAATGGTGTGCCTCAGGGATCTGTTCTGGGACCCCTTTTGGTGACTTTTATAAATGACCTGGATGAGGAAGTGGAGGGATAGTTTAGTAAATTTGCTGATAACACAAAGGTCGGAGATGTTGTGGATAGTGTGGAGGGGTGTTAGAGGTTACAGCAGACATTGATAGGTTACAAAGCTGGGCTGAGAGGTGGCAGATAGAGTTCAACCCAGATAAGTGTAAGGTGGTTAATTTTGGTAGGTCAAATATGAATATAGACTCTTGGCAGTGTGGAGGATCAAGAGGATCATGGGGTCCAAGTCCACAGGACACTCAAAGCTGCTGCACAGGTTGACTGTTAAGAAGGCATATGATGTATTGGCCTTCATCAACAATGGGATTGAGTTCAAGAGTCAAGAAGTAATGTTACAGCTATTTAGAAACCTGGTCAGACCTCACTTGGAGTACTGTGTTCAGTTCTGGTCACCTCACTACAGGAAGGATGTGGAATCTATAGAAAGGGTGCAGAAGAGATTTACAAGGATATTGCCTGGATTGGGGAGCATATCTTATGAGAATAGGTTGAGTGAACTCGGCCTTTTCTTCTTGGAACAATGGAGGATGAGAAGTGACCTGATAGAGTTGTATTAGATGATGAGAGGTATTGATCGTGTAGATGGTCAGAGGCTTTTTCTAAGGGCTGAAATGGCTAACACAAGAGAGCACAATTTTAAGGTGCTTGGAAGTAGGTACAGAAGAGACATCAGGATTAAGTTTTTAATGCAGAGAGTTTGAGTGCGTGGAATGGGCTTCCGCCGACGGTGGTGGAGCGGTTACGATAGGGTCTTTTCAGAAACTCCTGGATAGGTACATGGAGCTTAGAAAAATATCAGGCTATGGGTAACCCTAGATAATTTCTAAGATCGGTACATGTTTGGCACAGCATTGTAGACCAAAAGGCCTGTATTGTGCTGTAGGTTTTCTATGTTTTTAATAATTAATGAACCCTAGAACTGCTGGATCTGTTTGATCATTGGGGATGGCAGCCAATCGTTGATAGCATGGGTTTTGCTGTAGTCCATCTGCAGATTCCCCTTAAAGATAGTAAACCCAAGGAAGGAGACTGTGGAGACACGGAACTCCCTCTTCTCCAGTTTCATGAACAGCTGATTCAGGAGTAAACATTGAAGAACCTATCAAAAATATTGGATGTATTCATGGTAGGTCTCAGAGAAGATGAGTTTGTCATCCAGGTACACAAAGACAAAGTGATTTAGCATCTCTTATAGAATGTCATTGATAACCAAAGAAAAACCTGGAAGAACACTATAGTCAAGTCAATGGCGATACAAGATATCATTCAAGGGTGTTAGAAGCGATCTTACATTCATCACCCTCCCGAAGGCAGACTAAGTCGTATACATTTTGGAGGTCCACTTTAGTAAAGAAGGTTGCCTTCTGCAGTAACTTGAAAGCCATACTCATCAGTGGCCAAGGCTATTGATTTTTCACCCTGATTTATTGAGACCTCAATAATCTAAACATGGTCAGAGTCTGGTATCCTTTCTCTTCACAAAGAAGAAGCCCACACCCAAAGGGGATTGAAGGTACAGAGTAAATTGGATTCTAGGGCATCACAGATGGCCACTCTTTCTAGAGCCAATAGTTTCCAGGCAGCAATTCAATTGCATATTCATAGGTTCAATGAGGTGGGATTGTTCACACCTTTTCTTTAAACGAAGGTCAGTGGGAAGTCTGGAGTATGAATAATGCAAAAGTAGATCTCAGTATGCTCTTCCGCATGCCGACAAGTCAGAGCAGCATTGGGGCAGAGTAGAAATGGTCTGAATCACCACAGTAGTGGCAGCACTCTCCCTTCACTCTCCAGTCCTGATCAGCTAGGAAAAGTCGGGTTTTGCCCAGTCGTATTAATTTGTCTAGAGGAAGGTGAGGGGAGCTGGGGTGGTGTGCATGATTGCACCGAGGACAATGAGGCTGGAGGGACTCAGGGGACCGGCAGCCCTAGAGGACTCACTGCGGCGCTCTCTTTTCCTTTCTAGGAGACAATTGTCAGCCTGGATGGAGGTATTGATAAGATCCTCAATGAGGTCTCTGGTTGCCAGTTCATCTTTAATTCCACCTGATAACCCAGGATGGAACATGACTATCAGGGTTTCAATGCTCCAGCCACTCCCTACTGCCAGGGTGTGGAACTCAATTGCAAAATCAGCCACATTATTGAAGAGTTGATTGTCTGCCTTTTGTCCACTGACTGGTTGGTCAAATACCCTCCTCAGCTCCTTGGTGAAGAAGCATATGTCCACACAACTTGAAGTGTTCTTCTCCCAAAGAGCTGTAGCTCAGGCAAATGCTTTTCCAGAGAGGAGGGTGAGATGATATAGGCCACTTTGCAGTGGTTGGAGGGGATCTTTTTGAACTGCAACTCGAAAGCCAGAGAACACTGAGTAAGAAACCTCCTTCATGTCTCTGGGTTGAAACCAAATCACTCGGTCACCAGTAGGTTTGGAGAGTCAGAGGATTGGCTGGCACCAGGGGTCTGCTGGCTCAGCAAAATGATCTTGGTGAGCTTCTGCTGGAGCATATAATCATGTCCACTCACTGTGACATCCTGGCTGTCTTCTGGGTCCACGTTGTGCTCAGTATTGCTTTACAGAGGTGGCTGTCAAGCTGGGATTGATCCAGGATTGTTATGGTGGAGTTCCATATCTTCAATCAGTGGACTACCAAGAGGCTTACACCAGGTGGACCCAAGTGCAGAAGCAAAAAGAGACAAAGATGGAGTTGAGCAAAGAATCTTTACTTGTGGATTGGTTTGTAGAGAACACAGGGCAAGTAAACTCAAGGCTAAGCAAGGACAAACAAAACTGAGGGAACTTAAATAGACAAACAAAGCAAGACACAGTGCACTGATAACTAAAATGAGACACAGATGAAAATAATCAACTAATAATCAGGGGAAGAGGAGCATCAGAACCTGGAGGGCCAAGTGCCTCAGGTGATCAGACCAAAGCATAACAAAACTGACAGCAACAGGATGACAGACAGCCCTGCTGGATAGGGAAGAACAATACAGTAAAACAATTTGTTTAATTTGGTGAAATAGAAAAGTAGAATATTTTCAGAAGTTCCAGACTGAAATGCATCTATATGCAGGAAACCTTGATGGTTCTGGTAAGAATGTCACAAAGTTAATTTGCAGGTTCAGTGAACCATTAGAAAAGCAAATGTTCTATTAGTGTTCATTGTAAAAGAATCAGAGAATAAGATGAGAGAAGTCTTATTAGGTTAAGATAAGGGCCTCAGTGTGCAATGTTGGACTTTATGTGATTTTTTTTGTCTTTTATTCAAATAAAACCTATCCTAGCAAAGACTCAAATGTGTAAAAATTCACCAGATTGATTTCTAAAAGGAATTTGTGAAGGGATTCATTGTGAGGAAACAGTAGACCTATATTCTCAGGCACTGATCCATAATGAACAGAGTGATGAATGAGCAGGCATCTCATTGGAAACTGCCAAATTCTTAAGCTTTTGACAGGATAGGTTTTGGGACAATGCTTCTCCCAGCTAAGGGCTATAAAAGTATGGTAATAGTGTCAGAATGGGACAGCTACTTTCCAGAACTGAGATATAATTTTATTTAAATAGTCATTGGAATTCTTGACCCAAGAGGGCTGTTGCTGCTTGGGTATTGAGCATGTTCAAGAGAGAAAGATACAGAATTTTGAATACCATTGTATCTGGTAATCGTCCAAAAAAACTGAGTTGAGCTAATCACTCACCTACTGTCATAAAGCAGAGTGAATGAATATTTTAAATTCTTATTAATGATATCACCAACAATCTGGATTTAGTTTGAAAACTACACAGTCATGACTGGAAAATAACATAATTAAGCTGCAAAGTGGCAACTTTTAAGAATGAACCAACAAATCAATTGCTACTATTAAATGTAAAGTCACCTTCAAAGTTTCTTCTTTCATTCTTAAAATCTTGACATGCATTAATTATTCACAAGTGCAGAGTGAAGATAACAATCAATTGGCAGCATTTGTTTACTGGGTGGTTTTCCAGATATGGAAAAGACTATGATTGCTACCTACAAGAGGACAGATCAAGTGGTTCAGCAAATCTACTTAATGCATTCATCATGGTGTTCAGATAAAGAAATCAAATTCCCTCAGGGCAACTCAAAAATATCAAAATCCTTTCTTGGATACAGAACCCTGGTTGATAAGAGATGGATCTGGCAATTTGTCCAATTCTAACTGCTCCAGTTTCTAGTTTCCACCGCTGGATTTGAAGAGTTTGCATTATTACTGTTCTCATTACCCAAAAAACACATCTCAGAATTAGAATGCATGTCACAGCTTTTTCCCTAAGATTCAAATACTGTAGATAATCTGAGAGAGTTAAGATTTCATTAATAATTAGAATTTGAGATCTGCTGATCAAGTTGCTTTCATATAATACAGTAAAATATTTTGGATCTTTAGATAAAGTCAAAGGAGTCATTTTTTTAAGAACGCACAAGAATAAAGAAATCAAGTAATATAGTCTTATAAATTTAATGATTAATCTAAAACCTTTAACTAATTCAAAATATCTGATCAGATTCTGTGAAAATGCTATATGCCATTTTCAAAGTGAGGGCTCCCATATAGATTCAGCTGTTAAGTTGATATCAACTGGACTGGGAGATAGCACCAGTGACTCCAATCTATAGCTCTGGTTCCCTCACTGTGTCTTCTGGTTTAAGATGGTGCTACTGAAGACAGGCGACAGCTTACTGGCAGTTCAAAAGGCAAGAAATGCAACTAAATAATCGATTAATAAATCTTTTTCTGTAGAAAATTGTGATAAGTGATCACCACAAACAATAAAGAGGCGGCCGAAGGGGAGGCTGACTCAGGTCAAGGTGTGCGGCTGCGATGAAAAGGTGGAATGAGGTTGAGGCACGTTTGTGGATGGAGTTGGAGCATGCAAGGTGGAGAAAAACCAGATCCCATTCACCTAAACCAAGGGGGAGGCTGGATTGATCTAAGCACCAGGTCAATTTGGAAAGGTCAGGTATGGGTGAAAATGTGGTGGTGGAGTCCAGGCCCAGAGTGTATTGTTGCAACAGGGCATGAGTCTTAGAGTGAAGAATGAGCCAGTACTTGGACAATTTAAACACTGGGCCAGATATATTGATAAGTCAGGGTGTCAGGACCAGAGGCGAGGATCAAGGTGGTTCTGCTTGCTGCTCTGCGACATTTACTCTGTTCACTGCGGCACTGAGGCTGTGAGCTCTAGACTTAGTGTCTACGAGCTCTGCAATGTTTTGCTCCACTGTGTGATGAACTCAGTCTGAGGCTGTGGACCTTCTCCAGATGCTCTGGGCTTCGTTTCTACAGACTCACTTTCATTCTGATTGCTGTAGCTTGCTTTTATTGTTTGCACGTTTTGTATATTTTTCTTTCTCTGCATTGGGCGGATGCAGTCTTTTATTTAATAGGTTCTTTCTGGTCTTTTGTTCGGTAGATGCCTGCATGGAGACAAATCTCAAGGCTGTATAACTTATTCATACTTTGATAGTAAATGTACTTGGAACTTTGCAGTTTGATTCTTGTTGAAAATCATTGGCTTTTCTTCCTTGAATGGTTTTTAACTAGATTGCATATTTCTTCTCTGCCTCAATTTATAACATATTGGAACTTCAACTTAACTACATACATCAACAAAGACTTTGCATAACAAAACAAGAATACATTTCAGAGTCATACAGTATGAAAGAAGAACCTTTGGCCCACTGTCCATACAGACTATCAAGTAGAATTATACACCAAATCCTGCTTTGACTGTCCCCGCACTCACAGCAGCTCCCCACAGGTTCCACAATTTATCGACATCAGGTCAATTTACAGGCCCAATTAACCCAGCAACCTGCAAGACTCAGGGGCGTGAGAAGACACAGAAGCACCTGGTGGAATGCATGAGGTACAAACTGCACACAAGTAGTATCAGAGGTTAGCATTAAACCTGGATAGTTGATATTGTGCTGTAGTGAAGCGGTTGTGCCACTATATCACCTGGGGAACATCCCTTTCATTCATAAAGTACATTTACAATTTCAGGGCATCTCAAAGCACCTCACGGCCAATTGAAATTAGAATTATACTTGAGTGATTATTGGTACAATGAAAACCTGGTCTTGCATAATGTTCATACAGATCAAATCTTTACACATGGTTTGAGGTAGTGCAAAGTAAAACGATAACAAAATGGAGAATAATGTGGAATAGCGACAGACAAAACATATTGAGAAATTTTCAGGAAATATTGAAGCACAGTTTGCAGCATCTTGGGTACCATCCACTTCACTGTTTGATGTAGATTAATGTAATGTTTATGTCTGTGGCCCACAGAATCATTATAGTATAAGAAGATGTTTAGCTGATTGAATCATGTCTCGAAATAACAGTTGCATCCCTAACTCTTTCCCCATGATTTTGCAGTTATTCTCAGTTGCCTATCCAATTCCCATTTGAAGGCACTGATTCAGTTCCTCTCAACAGACCAGCAATGAGTTCCAGATCATATTTTCTGCAGAAACAAAGTTTTCAATATCCCATCTAATTTTTGCTCCATATATAATATCTCAATCTATCAGCTAATGCAACCAGTTTCCCTCAGTGCCAAGATCTTATACACTTCTAACCTATCTCTTCTCAATATCAGAAACATAAAAACATAGAAAACCTACAGCACAATACAGGCCCTTTGGCCCACAATGCTGTGCCAAACATGTACTTACTTTAGAAATTAACTAGGGTTACCCACAGTCCTCTATTTTTCCAAGCTCCATGCACCTATCCAAGAGTCTCTTAAAAGACCCTATTGTATCCACCTCCACTACTGTTGCTGGCAGCCCATTCCACACACTCACTACTCTTTGCATAAAAAACTTAACCCTGACATCTCCTCTGTACCTTCTTCCAAGCACCTTAAAAGTATGCCCTCCCATACTTGCCATTTCAGCCCTGGGAAAAGGCCTCTGACTATCCACAAGATCAATGCCTTTCATCATCTTCTATGGTTCTTGAAAATATTGATCAGGTCCTGTGATTCAGAAATGGAGGAGAGAAGTTTTGTGAAACAACTGGATCAATTTGTGCAGATCTAGAGAGGGTGAAGAAAGTATTTACAGGAATAGATAAGAAGGATAAAGGATTTTAGCTATATATTTATTGGGTCATCTTTATTGGGTCATCTCTCATTCTCCGTCATTCCAAGGGGAAAAGGCCAAGTTCACTCAACCTATTCTCATAAAGCATGCTCCCCAATCCAGGCAACATCCTTGTAAATATCATCTGCACCCTTTCTATAGTTTCCACATCCTTCCTGTAGTGAGGAGACCAGAACTGAGCACAGTACTCCAAGGGGGGTCCGACCAATGTCCTATATAACTGCAACATTACCTCTCGGCTCCTGTACTGAATCCCACAATTGGTGAAAGCCAATACACTGTATGCCTTCTTTACCATGCAGTCAACCTGCGCAGCAGCTTTGAGTGTCCATATGGACTTGGACTCCAAGATCCCTCCGATCCTCCACACTGCCAAGAGTCATTACACTGCCATCACATTGATACTATATTTTGCCATCATATTTGGCAACCAAAATGAACCACCTCACAGTTATCTGGGTTGAACTCCATCTCCATTTGCCACTTCTCAGCCCAGTTTTGCATCCTATCAATGTCCTGCTGTAACCCCTGACAGCCCTCCACACTATCCACAACACCCCCAACTTTTGTATCATCAACAAATTTACCAACCCATGTCTCCACTTCCTCATCCAGGTCATTTATGAAATCACAAAGAGAAGGGGTTCCCGCACAGATCCCTGAGACACACCACTGGTGACCGACCTCCATGTAGAATATGACCCATCTACAACCACTCTTTGCCTTGTTCAGACAACCAAGAGAATAGTAATAGGTTCTCCAGGTCAAATATATAGCTAAAATCCTTTATCCTTCTTATCTATTCCTGTAAATACTTTCTTCACCCTCTCTAGATCTGCACACATTGATCCAGTTGTTTCACAAAACTTCTCTCCTCCATTTCTGAATCACAGGACCTGATCAATATTTTCAAGAACCATAGAAGCATAGAACATTACAGCACAGAAACGGGCCTTTTGGCCCTTCTTGGCTGAGCCGAACCATTTTTCTGCCTCGTCCCACTGACTTGCACCTGGGCCATATCCCACCAAACCCCTCTCATCCATATACCTGTCCAAGTTTTTCTTAAATATCAAAAGTGAGCTCACATTCGTCACTTCATCTGGCAGCTTATTCCACACTCCTACCACTCTCTGCGTGAAGAAGCTCCCCCCCAATGTTCCCTTTAAACTTTTCCCCCTTCACCCTTAACCCATGACCTCTGTTTTTTTTCTCCCCTAGCCTCAATGGAATAAGCCTGCTTGCATTCACTCTATCTATACCCATCAGAATTTTATACACCTCTATCAAATCTCCCCTCTTTCTTCTACACTTAAGGGAATAAAGTCCTAACCTAATCAACCTTTCTCTGTAACTCAGTTTCTTATGTCCTGGCAACATCCTTGTAAACCTTCTCTGCACTCTTCCAACCTTATTAATATCCTTCCTGTAATTAGGTGACCAAAACAGCACAGAATACTCCAAATTCGGTCTCACCAATGTCTTATACAACCTCACCATTACATTCCAACTCTTAATACTTTGATTTATAAATGCCAATGTACCAAAAACTCTCTTTATAACCCTATCTACTTGTGACACTACTTTTAGGGAATTATGTATCTGTACTCCCAGATCCCTCTGTTCCACTGCACTCCTCAGTGTCCTACCAAGACAGCAAGCACCTCCTCCTCTTTAATCTGTATAAGTTCTATGACCTCCCTACTTGTTTGCCTTATTTCCATAGACTCCATTCCAGTTTGCTTTACAATACAGATGCAAAAACCCATTTAATATCCCTCCCATTTCTTTTGGTTCCATAAATAGCCGACCACTCTGATTTTCAAGAGGACCAATTTTATCCCTTACTATCCTTTTCCTCTTAACATACCTGTAGAAGTTCTTAGGATTATCCTTCACCCTGACTGCCAAATCAATCTCATGTCTTCTTTTATCACTCCTGATTTCTTTCTTAAGTATTTTCTAGCTCTTTTTATACTCTTCAAGCATCTTATTTCCTCCGTTGCCTATACATGTTATGCATCTATTCTTCTTTATCAGAGTTCCAATATCCCTCGAGAACCAAGCTTCCTTATTCTTATTCATTTTGCCTTTAACCCTGACAGGAACATACAAACTCAAAATTTCTCCTTTGAAGGCCTCCCACTTACAAATCACATCTTTGCCAGAGAACAACCTGTTCCAATCTACGCTTTTTATACCTTTTCTCATTTCTTCAAATTTGGCCTTTTTCCAGTTTAAAGCTTCAACCCGAGGACCAGATCTATCTTTATCCATGATCAAGTTGAAACTAATGACGTTATGATCACTGGAACCAAAGTGTTCCCCTACACACTCTTCTGTCACCTGCCCTAACTCATTTCCTAATAGGAGATCTAATATTGCATCCTCCCTAGTTGGTACATCTATATATTGATTTAGAAAACTTTCCTGAACACATCTTACAAACTCTAACCCATCTAGACCTTTAACAGTATGGTAGTCCCAATCAACGTGTGGAAAATTAAAAATCCCCTACAATCACAACTTTCTGTCTCCTGCAATTGTCTGTTTCTCTCTGCAGATTTGCTCCTCAAATTCTCGCTGACTATTGGGTGGTCTATAATACAACCCTATTAATGTGGTCATACCTATCCTGTTTCTCAGCTCCACCCATATGGCCTCAGTAGACAAGCCCTCTAATCTGTCCTGCTGAAATATTTTCCCTGACTAGCAAAGTCACCCACTCCCCCACCCTTCATCCCTCTGCCTCTATCAGTTCTGAAGCATCAGAACCCTGGAACATTGAGATGCCAGTCCTGCCCCTCCTGTAGCCAAGTTTCAGTAATGGCTATGATGTCATAATACCATGTGTCAATCCAGGCCCTCAGCTCATCTGCCTTTCCCACAATACTCCTTGCATTGAAATGTACACACCTCAGAAGATTATTACCACCACACACAACCTTACTATTTGTGACTTTGCATGAACTACTAACATCATTTATTTTTACCCCCATTCCACTATCTACTCTGGCACTCTGGTTCCCATCCCCCTGCAAATCTATTTTAAACCCTCCACAATAACACTAGCAAACCTCCCTGAAAGTATATTGGTCCCCTTGTAGTTCAGGTGTAACCTGTCTCTCTTGTACAGGTCCCACCTGCCCCAGAAGACGTCCCAATGATCTAGAAATCTGAAACCCTGCCCCCTACACCAGTTTTTCAGCCATGTGTTCATCTGCCAGAGCATCCTTCTCTTACCCTCACTGGCACATGGCACAGGCGGCAATCCGGAGATTACTACCCTCAAGGTCCTGTTTTTCAACTTCCCACCTAGCTCTCTGTACTCACTCTTCAAGACCTCCGGATTCTTTCTACCTATGTCATTGGTACCGACGGGTACCATGACATCTAGCTGATCACCCTCCCACCTCAGAATGCAGTGCACGTGATCAGAGACATCCCTGACCCTGGCACCCTGGAGGCAACAAACCATTTGGGAGTCTCTGTCACGACCACAGAATCTCCTGTCTGTACCCCTGACTATGGAGTCCCCTATCACTTCCGCCCTCCTCTACTTCCTCCCTCCCTTCTGCACTGCAGAACCAGACTCTGTGCCAGAGATCTGGCTGCCGCAGCTTGTCCCAGGTAAGTCATCCCCCCCAATGGTATCCAAATCGGTATACCTGGTTTGGAGGGGAATGGCCACAGGGGAACACTGCACCACCTGCCCTTTCCCCTTCCGTCACCTGACGGTAACCCAATTACCTGTGCCCTGTTCCTTAGGTGTAACTACCTCCCAGAAGCTACTATCTATAAACTTCCAAATGATCCAGAGGTCATCCAGCTCCTGCTCCAGTTCCCTAACACGCTGTCTGTTAGGAGCTGCAGCTGGATGCACTTCTTGCAGGTATCGTTGTCAGTGACACTGGGGGTCTCCCTGACTTCCCACATCGTGCAAGAGGAGCATTCCAATAACCTGCCTGGCATATTCTCTAGTCTGAGCAAAAAAAAAGATGAAAACAAACTTACCGGAACCTACCCTCACCTCTGCCTGTTTCTTGCTGAAGCCTGATTGAGCCAAAGCCATCCCACTCCGACTCAGTCCACTCCAATGATGGCCGCTGTATATGGCGGTCTTTCTTTTAAACCATCTTTCCTATGGGCCATTCATCCCTTCACTTTAACCTTTTTCACCCTCATGACCTGCCCATCACACACACTCTCTCTTGTTCTCCACATTCTCTCCTTTATCCATGAGCTACTGTCCTCCTCTATCATGTTTTATCTTGCTCAGGCTTTTGCCTCTTCCAGCTGCTCAAAAGATTTCCACATCCCCCCTCTCCTCCACTACCTGCCTTCCTCCTCTCACATAGATTTACCTATCACCTTTAGCTCCTGCTCCTCCCTCTCCCTCAACCTTTCTTTTCTGGCTTCTGTCCCTTTCTCTTGCCAGTTTTGGTGAAGAGTCTCATCCTGAAATGTCAACTGTTTATTTGCCTTTGTAGATGCTGCATGACCTTCTGAGTTCCTTGATCATTCTATGTGTGTTGTACATATACACCAGAAAATTCTGTTCCTGCTCTTTTTCAGAGCTCTACCATCAAGTCCACAATGTCATGTTGCCTACCCAGAAATTAGTTGCTATCATGTAATCACTATCACAGTGCACAACATGTGCCTTTTGATTGCCAATGCTCCATATACAGTGCAAATTAGATCACATTACATGATGAAGTGCTCTGGACTTTGGGAAGAACTCCCCTGCATTTCTTTCTTTTAATCTTTGCATTGGTTTCTTTGACAGTGCTGTCCTGGATTCTTTGATTTGAGACACAGATCTCTGGAGGAGGTGACATGAATACATTTCTTCCTGTGCTATTAAATGAGTCTCAACAAAGATGATAGCAAACAAGATAGATCTTCCTGTGTGTTGCTAGATAAGATGTGCTGAAGCCTTGCTTTAAATTGCCTGTTAAAACTACTATCAATTGCATGATGCTTGGGCCTTTAAAGATATAACAGGAGCTCATACTGATGAAAGAGCTTACAGCAATTAGGAGGGGCAGTTTGTTGACTGGTCTTGGAATGATTTGATTGTGAACCATGAGATTATTACACAAACACACAGCAACAGTGGCAGAATAATAACAAAGCTGGCAGTGTTGCCTGCACATACCTCCAAAAAAACTCAGATTTGATCCTGACCTCCAGAGTTGTATATGCAGACATGATATGTAGGTAAGTGGTAGAATTATTTCCAGGTTGGTGTGGGGAGGGGGTAGTTGAGGAGAAGATCACTGATGGGAATGTGAGGAGAAAATAATGAGTAGGTATGGGATTTGTGTAAGCAAGTGACTGAAGGTCAGTGCAGAATTTATTTCTGTGCTATCTTTCTCTATGGCTCCAGGATACACGACATGGAAAGCACACAGAAGGAAAAGAAGACTACAAATTAGTTCTGTTTTCAAAGTGTGGATTTATAGAAACTGCAATGAGGAAACAGAATCTAATTTAGACTCATGGCCGCCTTAAAGTGTTGTACTTAAGTAAGAGGGGCCAGATGTTTTCATTGAAAATGCTGAGACTGTTGACTCAATTTTTATGTGCAAATGCAACAGCTAATGATATCTGCACTGAGCTGGCATGGGCCAGATGGTGGGAATCTTTGACGATGGATGCTGCAATTGTGAGATAGGGCCTAATGTAGATACTACCAATGGTGGGGAGAGATGTACCCATGATGTATTGAGGTCTGCACTACTCTGCAGACTTGTGCATCCATGTACATTTGAATTGCTACACAAGACAATGATGCAATCAGTTGGAACATTTTCTGGATAGTGTTGTGCAGTAGACACAAACTAACTATACAACAGAGCTCCCAAAATTTAAATTACTTTGAGCAATGTAGAATTGGAACACAGTACTTTAACCATTCAGCCCACTGACTTTGAAGTAGTTCTTGACTTAGTCCCTGTGCTTCACTCAACTTCACTTGCCATATCATTGAAATGATCCTACAGCTTATGGACTCACTTTCAAGGACTCTTTATCTCATGTTCTGGATACTTAATGTTTGTTTGCTTATTTATTTATTATTACTTCATTTGTATTTGCACAGCCTGTTGTCTATTGCACTCTGGTCGAACACCCATGCTGTACAGTCTTTCATTGATTCTATGGTGGTTATTATTCTTCTACAGGGGTTGTATTGAGAGCATCCTGAGCAACTGCATCACTGCCTGGTTCGGAAATTGCACCATCTCAGATCGCAAGACCCTGCAGCAGATAGTGAGGTCAGCTGAGAAGATCATCGGGGTCTCTCTTCCTGCCATCACAGACATTTACACTACACGCTGCATCTGCAAAGGAAACAGCATTATGAAGGACCCCATGCACTCGTCATACAATCTCTTCTCCCTCCTGCCATCTGGGAAAATGCTCCGAAGCATCTGGGCTCTCATGACCAGACTATGTAACAGTTTCTTCCCCCAAGCTAACAGACTCCTGAGTACCCGAAGCCTGGACTGACACCTTGCCCTACTGTCCTGTTTATTATTTATTGTAATGCTTGCACTGTTTTTGAGCACTTTATGCAGTCCAGTGTAGGTCTGTAGTCTAGTGTATCTTTCTCTGTGTTGTGATTTTTTATTACGTAGTGCAGTCTAGTTTTTTGTACTGTGTCATGTAACACCATGGTCCTGAAAAACGTTGTCTCATTTTTACTGTGCACTGTACCAGCAGTTATGGTCAAAATGACAATAAAAGTTGACTTGACTTGACTTATATGGTGACATATCTGTACTTAGACTATAAAATTTACTTTGAACTTTGTTTTACTCTTCCCCTTTATTCCTGCATCTTCACAACCCCCACAATCATTTTGCACAAAATTAACTCATGCTCTTTCAATGCATCAAAAACAATCCATTATGATGTCAGAAATTGCACCACATATTAAACCAGCTTTCATAAAAAGGTTTTTGGTGGTGTGGCTTCTGCCTCATTTTTTGAAAATCATATTAAATCATTGACTTCTACTTATCATTAACAAAACAGTGCTGGCTTTATTTTATTTAACCTCTTCATAGTTTCAAACATCCTATCAAATCTCTGTCTGGGATGGATCGGAAGGGAGCAGAACAAAATGAGAAAAATTTGAGACAAAATAAAATCCAAGCAATATTAAATAATAAAAACAAATTAATGCATAGAACTTGAATATGTTGGCCAGGAAAAGGTGATCACATGATATTTGTAAATGGTGGAAACAAGATCATTACCAACAGTTCTTAGAAACATAGAAAATAGGTGCAGGAGTAGGCCATTCAGCACTTTGAGCCTGCACCGCCATTCAGTATGATCATGGCTGATCATCCAACTCAGAACCCTGTACCTGCTTTCTCTCCATACCCCCTGATCCCTTTAGCCACAAGGGCCATATCTAACTTACACTTAAATATAGTGAATGAACCAGCCTCAGCTGTTTCATGTGGCAGAGAATTCCACAGATTCACCACTCTCTGTGTGAAGAAGTTTTTCCTCATCTCGGTCCTAAAAGGTTTCCCCTTTATTCTTAAACTGTGACCCCTTGTTCTGGACTTCCCCAACATCGGAAGCAATCTTCCTGCATCTAGCCTGTCCAATCCCTTTAGAATTTTATACATTTCAATAAGATACCCCCTCAATCTTCTAAATTCCAGTGAGTATAAGCCTAGTCGATCCAGTCTTTCTTCATATGAAAGTCCTGCCATCCCAGGAATGAATCTGGTGAACCTTCTTTGTACTCCCTCTATGGCAAGAATGTCTTTCCTCAGATTAGGGGACCAAAACTGCGCACAGTATTTTAGGTGTGGTCTCACCAAGGCCTTGTACAACTGCAGCAGAACCTTCCTGCTCCTGTACTCAAATCCTTTTGCTCTGAATGCCAACATACCATTTACCTTTTTCACCGCCTGTTGTACCTACATGCCCACCTTCAATGACTGGTGTACAATGACACCCAGGTCTCACTGCGTGTCCCCTTTTCCTAATTGGCCACCATTCAGATAATAATCTGTTTTCCTGTTCTTGCAACCAAAGTGGATAACCTCACATTTATCCACATTAAATTGCATCTGCCATGAATTTGCCCACTCACCTAACCTTCTTGTACAAAATAAAATGGAATAGGATTTAAAATTTCCAACTGCACTGGCTGTAGAGTGCCCAATCGAAAAAAAAAAGAAAGAATATTCCTTAAGCTTCCATTGGGCTAATTAAACCAATATAGGGAGATAGAAAATTCAGTGTGAAAGCAGGCAGAGAATTGTGATCACAGCCAACTAGGAATAAAGGTCAAGCTTGTAAAATGAACAGAAACCTTGTACAAAGCATAATCACAACTCATTTCCGGTTTCCCCAGAGTGAAAGGAAACTGCATCTTTAGCTATGAAGATAGCAATCCAAATTGGAGAAAGGTTTGGGATGATGTGGAGATGAAAAGCCAGGTTTCAAACATTGTATTATTGTATGGGAAGGTGGATTAGGAAGGGAATGTTGCTAGCGATGGAGGAGAGAAATGTCACATCACTGATCCAGGCTGCAATTGCTGTGCAAGGTCAAAAATGTTTGTTTCTACACTTTGCCTTTCTTCTCCTAATCCAGTTATCCCATTTATTCTCCTTCTTGCTTCAACAAATCTAATTTACTTATC
This sequence comes from Hypanus sabinus, assembly GCF_030144855.1. Classification (NCBI taxonomy): domain Eukaryota; kingdom Metazoa; phylum Chordata; class Chondrichthyes; order Myliobatiformes; family Dasyatidae; genus Hypanus; species Hypanus sabinus. Next base: position 69,774,195 of record NC_082712.1, read on the forward strand.
TTCCTCAACTCTTATTATGTTAAATTCAGAATCCCTATTTTTCATAAGACAGGGGTGCTCACAGTATTTTGGTTCTGATGGTGGTACTGTTTTCAGTTTGGAGCAGAAAACACCAGAGAGAAAATGTTGCTGCCATTCTTACCCATGTGGTATACAGTCTGCTGAACAGCCCGAACAACACAACTCTGCAAAATTCTTCTGCACATAAGAGGTTCAAGAGGAGCACAGTTCTAATGACTGGACTGGGATCTGATTTGTAATGAGTTAAACAGCCTGGGTTTACCATACAACTAGTGTCTGATGTACATGTCTTTTTTGAGAAATATTTTCCCACATAACCTATCCTCCCTCTACTTAAATGTTCATGTATTACGCACAGAGCGCTTCACATTCTCCTCCCTCTTTAAAGAACAAAGAAGCACTATAATGACTGTTAGCTGTTGATGCCTGTTTGGTCACTGAATGACATAATGACTGATCCTTGATCTCAGCACCACTTTCCTGTATTCACCCCTTATCTCTTGTTCCTTCTATATCCAAATGTCCATTCATACATTTAGAGTCATAGAATTATGAAGCACTACAGTGCAGAAATAGGCCCTATGACCCGTCTGTAAGTCACCCTAGTCACATTGACCCACACCTGAACCATAGCCCTCCACAACCCTCCCATTGTGTACTTATGCAAACTCTTTTAAATATTGCAAGCAAACCTGCATTCACTGCTCTGTTGGCAACTCGTTCCACAATCATACTACCCTCTGAGTGAAAGAAATTCCCCTCAGGATCCCCTTAAATATTTCACTTTTCCCTCTTAACCCATGTCCTCCAATTCTAGCCTCACCTATCCTCAGAGGAAAAAGTCTACTTGCTTTAACATTTTCTATAACTTCATAATTTTGTATATCTCCACCAAATTTCCCTTTATTCTCCTATGCTCCAGCAAATGTAGTCCTAATCTATTCAACCTTGCCCTGTAACTGAGTGCCAGCAAAATCCTTGTAAACTTTCTTTGCATTCTTTCAATCAAATAATATCCTTCCTGTGGGTAGATGACCAGAACGGCACACTAAATACTCCAAAGTTGTTCTCACTAATATCTTATACAACTTCAATATAATATTCCAACTCCTGTACTCAAATTTCTCATTTATTAAGTCCAATGTGTCTAAAGCTCTCTTTATGACCCCACTTATCTGTGATGCCATTTTCGAAGAATTATGAGTTTGTATTCCAAAATCCCTTTGTTTTACCACACTCCTCAGCGCTCTACCATACACTGTATAAATCCTGCACTGGCTCGTCCTCCCAAAATACACCTCACACTTGTCTTCATTATCTACAATTTTCTAGCCCACTTTTCCAACTGGTCCAAATCCTGCTGTAAGCTATCCTGCTGATAGCCTTCCTCACTATCCACCCTCAATCTTGGTGTCATTCACAAGTTTGCTGAGCCAGTTTTCAACATTACCATAAACATCATTGACATAGATGATAAACAACAATGGACCCAGCATTGATCTCGATTGCACTCCACTAGTCATAGACCACCAGTCAGAGAGGCAACCATCTGCTACCACTCTCTAGATTTTCCTGCAAAGAAAGTGTTGAATCCAATTTTCTACTTCATCTTGAATGCCCAGTGATTCAACCTACTGGACTAGTCTGCTATGTGAGTCTTTTTCAAAGTCCAAGTTGACAACATCCTTTCCTTCCACTTTTCTGGTAACCGCCTCAAAAAAATCTAGCAGTATATTCAAGATATACTACTGAATTTTTTTCTTGAGTAGAGAAGTTCAAATATTTAACACCATTTGAGTTCAGAAATTTCTTCACCTTTCAGTCCTCAATGACTTGCAAGTCCACAAAGACATTGGTCTTCATTCCAGTACACTCTATTCTCATTCAAAACATTATCCCTAAAACCCACAATCCCTTCAGCAACTTCTTATATAATCCAACCAATAATAATCATTATGATCTGCTCCACAATATCAATGACCTCCCTTCTCCTCTAAATGGACATTGGTGCAGAAATTGTCCAGCACCTTGGACTCAACGAGTAAAGAGCAATGGCAATTGCAGTTATCGGCCAGCTGTTTCAGATAGGCCGACAATTTATCTAAAGTGATATTTGCTTCACCCTCATTGTCAAATTATTAACTCACACTGAATGTCATGTGTAGTGCAGAGAAAATGCAAAAGCTCATGGGGTAAGAGAATACCAACTAATGGTGTTATAAATCTTGTTGCAGAAATATTTGGCACATTATAACTAATTGTGCAATACATTTCTACTCAGAAGTGGGTAATGGAAATACATATGTTGGGAATTTTTCAGCATGGCAGGCAGAATCTGCAGGAAGAGAAACATTTATCTGAATTGGGAAAGAGTATAAAAGGGTCACTATCAACTGCAGAGAAGGGCAGGAGGAACAGAGGTATATCTGTAAACACTGGTCAGATAGGCTCGTGGGACAGTTGGAGAGTGATCCACAACTTTAGCTGTGTTATATGTTGCTCACAGCAGGACTATGCAATACCCAGTAAACCTTTCTATGCTAATGGACAGACGAACTGAGCCAACACCACAAATGGATAATTTACAGTTAGGAATGGCCACATCTAATGCAAAAACGGACTTCCAGTTAAGACGGTACAACGCTTCTTTGATCGACAACTTCTGGATAGATCAAGAAAACATAATTTTTGCTTCTTTTTGCCTTTTACATTTGTTTCTCATCTTGAATGTGATTTCAGAACTACTGTAGTCTTTGTTTTGTGGTTTGCAGATCATTTGGGTCCGTCAGCAGTCTTCAGTCTCTGAGAGCATTGTGGAAGACGGAGACAGCATAAACAAACCGTGCAGTGGGCAAGCTGCAGGATTGGTTGCAAGCCAATGTTTGGCTCCATTTCACCACTCAAGCTTCCATTGTTCGCCAATTGGAGTGGCAAGGGAGATTGAAGCATCAAAGCCAGTGCAGAGGGTGAGTGCTGGCTGCTTGTGTTTTGATTGGTTGCTCTGTACCAAAGAGAGGCGAGCCTGCTGCTGCACCCAGACAATGTTGCCCAGGTTTTTTCTGTGTTTTGGATGTGGACTATAGACACTACTTTTTGTTCTTATAGTTTTTATATTTTGTGTTTTCCTCCCAAGCTTCTCACTTTTTTTGCAGGGAGGGGGATGTGGGGGTCAATCTTCCTGTTCTGTTTTTGTTTATTCTTTTGTGGGGATATGGAATTTGGGGGTTGTATACTTTAATAATCAATGAACCTTTGAACATGTTTTGCATGTTCGAAAGAAAAAAATAAATTACATGAAGTGTTAGAATTTAACTTTGTATCTAGGTTCACAAAAATACAGTAAGATGAGGTGTCATTCCTTAAGACAGTATTGTATCATTGTATCAGCACAGGAAGCCACAGGAAGATAGTTCAAAATTGAAGTGAGATGGAGAATGAGAAGCGACACATAATAGGAACAGAGATCACTGAAGGGATCACCAATTCCTTTGCAAATTCTTATAAAGGTTCCAGCATCTAGTCTATCTCCTCCTCCCTTTCCTTGCAAAATTTTTGAAGGAATTACTCTCTTCAGAACAACATGGCTTACTCTTCTCTCCTCTCAAACTCCCTTTCTTAAAGGCAATTTCCCATGCATTGGCATTGTTGCAATGCCTTTCTTCACTCCATCCCTTCCTACCATCTGGGGAGTCAGACATTCTTTCCATATGAAGCTAACATTCACTTGTACTTTCTCTCTAATATAGTGTACTACATACAGTATTGAAAGCGTGGCCTCCTCTCCTTTGCAGATTATAAAATCCCTTTGTGGAGCACCTGGACTCAGTCTACAAGGTAATCCTAGGCTTCCATTTGCATCATTGCACACAAAATGCTGGAGGAACTCAGCAGGCCAGGCAGCATCTAGGAAAGGATTACAGTTGACGTTTCAGCCCGCTTTGTGTGTATTGCTGGGATTTCCAGCATCTGCAGATTTTCTCTTGTTTGTGATTGGATTACTTCCATTTACATGCTGGTTTAACATTCTATCTGATTTCAGACTTTGACTTTCTGCACTGTTACAATGAGGCCCAACAAAAACTTCTGGCAGAGTATCTCATCTTTGTTCAAGTTGCATTCTTCTGGACTCAACAATGAACTCCTCAACTTTCCAGTAAATTGCTCCCTCTGTTGGTATCAGAACTGGTGGTTCCTGCTCTAAGTTCTCTATTAATGAAATTGGCTCAGTTCTTCTCTTTCCATTAGTACATCCTGATCTGCTGGGCATATCCCACAGCTAATTTATTACCAACAGCATAACATAACCATACAAGATAAAGTAACAAAATCACTCAATAATTCCAAATTTGGTGATATCACACCCCTAGAGGTGGTGGGAGTTTCTAAAGGGGTGATAAAGATAAAGGGGACAGTGGGAAGACACTCAGTGGCAAAGGGTGGGGGGAGCTAAGGGATTACAGGCTTAATTTAAGAAATGAATTGACTATTTGAACTATTTGATTCTCAGTGCCTCATAATTGATTGCAATGATCACATAATCCCCTCATCTCTTGCTAACCCACCATTCTTTGGACTTTGCTCAAAGCATGTTATAATCGTGGAAAACCAAAGTAACTCTTCTGTATTTGGCATATCATGGGAAATATGAACTGAAGAAATCTTGTTATTTTTGGATCTGGCCCACACATTATTGTCATTCACTACTGTGGTACCGTGTTAGCTAGTACGATTCCCATACTCTAATCATGCAGTGATGCAATTCCTTTGAATTAGGGTATGGCATTCAAAGGGGTAAATTTCATAATCTTTTGAAAATGAAAACTTTTCAGAAATGGAAACACTTCAAAGCATGTTTGCCAGCCCTTAATAACAAAATGATGATGGTTTGCGTGCTTCAAACAACATTTCATTGCTCATTGCTAAATCTGGAAAGCCACATACGATTAATGAAGAACTGATTCTGTCAGCTGTAAGGGAGGTTCTGGGTATGGTTTTGCAAAGGCCAACAGAACAAATGATTAAACTGATTCCAATCAGTGACAGCTCTGTTCAAAGACGAATAGATGAAATATTTAAGAACGCTTGCTCTGCAATTAAATGAATGAATTTTACCAGGCAAGAAATCTTTGCTTCTTGGTTATGTTCACTTCATATAAGATGAGAGAATGGTTCAAGATTTATTATTTGCAAAGAGACTAGAAACAAATATGAAGTGGGAGTCAATATTTCAGGTTGTAGAGAGATTTTTCATTGAGAAAGACTTTCCATTCACCAACATTCTCGCTTGTGCAACAGATGGGGACCATCAATGATAGGAAGCCACTGTGGGGTTATTACTTTATGAAAAAAGCTGTCTAATATATTTACCGTTCACTGTGTAATTCATAGACATCTTGTTGCAAAGAAACCGAAGCAATTGGCTGCACAAATCATTAAATACTGTTATCACAGTGGTAAATAAAATCAAATCCCTTGCTCTCAATTCTCAACTATTTTAAGAGCATTATATTCAGAATGTTAAACAGTTTGAATGCTTTCTGTTGCACACAGAAGTCAGATGGCTCTTGAAAACAACTGAAACATTTTTATGCACTTTTTGAAGCTGTGATAAAATCCTTTGAATATTTGAATGCTTCATTCAGTAATCAACTCAAGAACATTAGGCATGACACTGCCTATTTGTCAAAAATATTCGCAAGGAGATTATGTGAATCTTATCAAAGTCAGATCAGTCTTTTCCATATTTCTGGGAATCGCTTCCTTTTCCAATTTCTAAGCCTCTCTGAGTTGGAAGAGATAGAAGGAATACCAGATGATGATCATTAAGTATACTGTGCCCCCCTGGGTGAGCTGAATAAAGCAAGGTCAGAGAGATTTCAGGATCTTCTCTCAATCCAAATTTGGTTATAAATCCATTACTGAACACCTGTACAGAGGAATTAATAGGAAGGATGGAGGAAGAACTGATTTCACTACAAAATGACTTTGAGTTGATGTCAAGGTTAAATATAATTCATATCAAGATTTTTGGTTGCAAAAAGAAATCTCTAAATGCTGTCCTGCACTGTGAAAAAAAGTTCAAGATATTCTTTATTGCCTTTCCAACATCGTATTTATTGGAATGTGGCTTCAGTGCCATCACCCAACTTCTTTCAAAGCAACAAAACAGTCTCCAAATGACTGAATGTGAGGATCTGCGACTCCTTCTAAGTGACACTCAGCCTGATGTTGAGAAGTTGATATCCTGCACCAAGCCCATCCATCTCATTGAAAGGTGTAGAGAATGATGTAAGGAATAGTTGGACTACTAATATATGCTCTAAAATTGTTGATGAAAATTGTTTTTACTGCAACTAAATGAAAAAATACTTTTACTTGTAGCTTTAAATAGATTTGAATATTTTTCTTCCATTTTTTGTCATTGCTTTGAATTTGCAGTTTCTATTTTTTTTACTTTGCATCAATAATAATAATATTCTTTATTATTTTTATGTAGTGGCCAGTAAGGGAGAGGGAAGCATTGTAATGTGGTTTGGGAGCAAAGGGGGTGGTCATTTAAAACAGTTTGGGAAGAATGGCTCTTAGTGATCCAATGTCCAAATTGGTCTCACCTCACTTTTAAGCAGATTGCCCTTTGCTCCCCCCCCCACCACTTTTCCTGCTATCAACTTTAAAAGTACTTCTATTAATCGATTTTTCCTAGTTGCAATGACAAGCCTTTAAGCCAAAATGTTAACACTATTTCTTTTTGTACAGGTGCTGCCTGGTATGTTAGGATTTGCTGTTTTTATTTTAAAAGAATGTAATGATGACTTCAGGCAGCTGTGGAAAGAGTTGAACAACTTTATAGCCTAGGGACCCAAGGCTGAACAAAAAGCTTACAATGCAGAGTTTTGCTCCTCATTCTGGCTTAGAAACTTTTTATGTAATTTGTTGTGATAAAATAGATGCCTGCAGAAAGAGTTGATGGAAGAAATGCCCATATTCTTTCTGTCTGCTTTTCTTGAAATTTATCTTTCCTTTTAAGTATTTATACTTTGTTTCCAGAATATATGCCAAGATGTGTGGTGAGATTCACTCACTGAAGCAATCTGCTGTTTGTCAGTATTTGTGGTTTGCACTGTTACTGGAATATCCCTATCAACCACTTAACTGTGATGTTCAGTTCAGTCCAGTAGAAATTTAAATAAATCTGTACTACAGATCTGGATTTGAACAATCAAAAGTAACCAAGCATAAACAGGGTTTGTAATAAAGGGACACAGGTGAATTTGAATGATTTTCTCAAAGTAACGTCTTTTTCAAGTCAAGTCAAGTCATTTTTATTGTCATTTCATTCGTAACTGCTGGTACAGTACATAGTAAAAATGAGACGTTTTTCAGGACCATGGTGTTACATGACACAGGACAAAAACTAGACTGAACTATGTAAAAAAAACAACACAGAGAAAGCTACACTAGACCACAGACCTACCCAGGACTGCGTAAAGTGCACAAAAACAGTGCCAGCATTACAATAAATAATGAACAGGACAATAGGGCAGTAAGGTGTCAGCCCAGGCTCTGGGTATTGAGGAGTCTGATAGCTTGGGGAAAGAAACTGTTACATAGTCTGGTCGTGAGAGACCATATGCTTCGGAGCCTTTTCCCAGATGGCAGGAGGGAGAAGAGATTGTATGAGGGGTGCATGGGGTCCTTCATAATGCTGTTTCCTTTGTGGATGCAGCATGTAGTGTAAATATCAGTGATGGTGGGAAGAGAGACCCCGATGATCTTCTCAGCTGACCTCACTATCCGCTGCAGGGTCTTGCAATCCAAGATGGTGCAATTTCTGAACCAGACAGTGATGTAGCTGCTCAGGATGCTCTCAATACAACCCCTGTAGAATGTGATGAGGATGGGAGGGTGGGAGATGGACTTTCCTCAGCCTTTGCAGAAAGTAGCAACGCTGCTGGGGTTTCTTTACTTTATTGTCACCAAACAATTGATACTAGAGTGTAAAATCATCACAGCAATATTTGATTCTGCACTTCATGCTCCCTGGAGTACAAATCAAAGTCAATGTAATAAAAATTTAAATTATAAATCATAATTAGAAAATGGAAAAGAGAAAGTAAGGTAGTGCAAGTGAGGTCCAGATATTTGGAAGGTATGGCCCAGATCCGGGTCAGGATCCATTCAGCAGTCTTATCACAGTTGGAAAGAAGCTGTTCCCAAATCTGGCCTTATGAATCTTCAAGCTCCTGAACCTTCTCCTGGAGCGAAGAGGGACAAAAAGTATGTTGGCTGGGTGGGTCGTGTCCTTGACAGCACTGCTCCAACAGCATGCAGTGTAAAGTGAGTCTTTGCTATGGAACAACACACACAAAATGTGTTCCACAAGCATTTTGTGTGTGTTGTTTGAATTTCCAGCATCTGCAGATTTCCTTGTGTTTGCTCTTTGTTATGGAGCTGGTGTTGAGAGACCGGGTGTAATTCTCTTCCAGGTGAACACCGAGAAATTTGATGCTCTTAAAGATCTCTACCGAGGAACCATCGATGTTCAGCGGGGAATGGTCGCTCCGTGCCCTCCTGAAGTCAACAACCATCTCTTTTGTTTTGTTCACATTCAGAGATAGGTTGTTGGCTCTGCACCAGTCTGTTAGCCCCTGCACCTCCTCTCTGTAAGCTGTCTCGTTGTTCTTGCTGATGAGACCTACTGCAGCACAGTCATTGGTCAGCAGAGTGAACAGCAGTGGACTGAGCACACAGCCCTGGGGGGCCCCGTGCTCAGTGTGATGGTGTCGGAGATGCTGCTCCCAATCCGGACTGACTGAGATCTCCCAGTCAGGAAGTCTAGGATCCAGTTGCAGAGGGAGGTGTTCAGGCCAAGAAGGCTCAGCTTTCCAATCAGTTTCTGAGGGATGATTGTGTTGAATGCTGAACTGAAGTCTATGAACAGCATCCGAACATATACGTCTTTTTTGTCCAGGTTGGTTAGGGCCAGGTGGAGGGTAATAGCAATGGTGTCATCTGTTGAGCGGTTGGGATGGTACACAAACTGCAGGGGGTCCAGTGAAGGGGGCAACAGGGTCTTGATATGCCTCATGACGAGCCTCTTGAAATACTTCATGATCACGGGTGTGAGTACATCAGCACGGTAGTCATTTAGGCAGGACACTGAAGACTTCTTCGGCATGGGAACGACGGTGGCGGCCTTGAAGCACGTTGGAATGGTGGTGTTGCTCAGGGAGATGTTGAAGATGTCAGTGAGAACATCTGTGTGGGGGACTGCACATCCTCTGAGCACTCTACCAGGGATGTTGTCTGGTCCAGCAGCCTTCCGTGGGTTGACCCTGCACAGGGTTCTTCTCATATCGGCCATGGTGAGACATAGCACCTGGTCATTTGTAGGAGAGGTGGACTTCCTCGCCGCCACATCATTTTCCACCTCAAAACGGGTGTAGAAGTTATTCAGCGCTTCTGAGAAGGAGGCATCACCTGCACAGTCAAGTGATATTGTCCTGTAATTGGTGATGTCCTGGATGCCCTTCCACATGCGTCTTGTGTCGCCGCTGTCCTGGAAGTGGCTGTGGATTAGCTGGTCAAAGGATTGCATGTTCTTAACAAGGCCTGTGTTTATTACCCATCCCTGTTCATCTTTAATATAATAGTGGTGGGCTGCCTTTTTGAATTACTATTGGCCATGTGTTGAAGTTGTTCTGACAATGCAATTGGTTAGATAAATCTAAGAGTTAAATACAGCAACAAAGCACTTTCCAAATAGGATGAGAACTTACAGATGATTGTGGCTATTGCCCTTCTCATTCGAGGTGGAAGAGGTCTAAAATCTGGGAAGTGCTATTGAAGTCATGAAGAGATTACTTGTGTCTTGCAGATGGTTGGAAAGTCTTGGGTGTTTGGAGTTGAAGGTGTGGGGGAGTATAAATCAGGCATCATAGAATAAAAGTTTTTATATCCGTTGAGTGCCTGGTTATTGATGACTCTTGGAAATCAAATTTATTTTCAGTTTTTATTTCAGAAACACTAAGGTGAGCATGGTATTAGTGAGGTACTTAAAGAAAATTGTCGAGTATATTAAAAAGCAACATTTTTAAGATACAGATTGCAAATAATGATTCTAATTAAGGTCTGTTTACCACTAAAAATAAAATCAAAATGAACACTTAGTCAACAGTACAAGAGAAAATCTGCAGATGTTGAAAATGAAAGTAATACACATCAAATGCTGGAGGAATGTGGCAGGCCAGGCAGCATCAATGGAGAAGAGTAAACAGTCGACGTTTTGGGCCAAGGCCCTTCGTCAGTCATAACAGCTCAAACCTTCAACAGTTTAATCTTTTCCATAGTCGCAGCTTGACCTTCTGATTTCCTCCAGCATTTTGTGTGTGAGTCCCAGTGAAGGGTCTCAGACTGAAAGGTCAACTGTTTACAATTTTCCATAAATGCTGCCTGGCCTGCTGAGTTCCTCCAGCATTTTGTATTTATTACTTAGTCCACAGTGGTTAGATTAGTTCTAATTTATTGACTGCTTCCACTAATGGATAAACTGAAGCATTCTTTCATTGTTCCATAAACCTCATGCTATAAATACACAAGGTTCTTATCTCAAGCTTTAAACCCTGTGAAGAGAGAGTATCCGGCTTTTCAAGCTGTCCCTCCAGGGGTTTCCTCCCAGACTTTACAATGGATATCCTTGTGCTAAAATTTCAGGCATATATTTATCTCATTAACATTGCATTTAGGATGTCCAGTTGTGCAGTAAGTGCCTTTTTCATTCATGTTAGAAGGTTCTGTCCTGTATTGTATTACACTACAGTGATGACAGTGCTATTTTTGAGCACAAAAGGGTGCCCAAGGTTTTAAATCCTGGGTACGTCTGATAACACCAGTAATTAAATTAAAGAATAGGCTCTGTAATCACACTACCGGTAATTACTGTTGAGTCAAATCACATTGGATTACCAATTGCCATTGGCTCAAGGTGGTTCTTATTCTTAATGGAAATTTGTTTGATGGAAGATCACTACATATTCATTAAACACAGAAATGGTATTTGGCCAAGCAGCAACTCATCCTCTTCTCAGTACAGTTATAATAATCACATGTATGAGCTCTGTTTACTACCTCAATTCCATATTTCCTCCCTTACTCTTTCACCATCACCCTCAGTTTTGAACTTTTCAATTGTCCCTCTGCTCATCTGCTTTAACAGTTTTCTTTTGATAGGCATGGAGAGAAGTGAGTTTCCCACTGAAACTTTTGGTGTAGAAATGTTTCCTCAAAACAAGACTGGCCCATTTTATCTGGATTCTGCTCTTTGTTTTCTTCTGAGATTTTTTGGCAGTTGGCTGTCCGACTTAAAAGTGCATTACCACCACCAACTGGACTGGAGTGTGGTGTAGAGAATTGGGGGGACAAACACTTAGGACTTGTCTTTCAAATGAAGTCTAAACTATCCCAAAATGCCCTACAGATTGTAACAAATGAAAGACAATACTGTGAATTAAAGTCACTCCAATAACTTACCAAAGTTTTTAAATGAAAATTATCAGCCCCCAAAGATTGTAATGCATCCTGCATTTGGAATCTGCTCTCCACCTACATTGTCATATTAAGCAGCTCAATCAGGCTTAGTTATGCTAATTAAGCTCTTTAATATAACAATATAGGTGGAGCAAATACAAACCAATTTTAATTCAACTCATCCTTAAATTTTTTCCATTATGTCAATGATATAATGATGAATGTAAATGGAATCTATGTTTATTCTGCAGATTATTAAAATACACAATGTGTTAAATTGCATGCACTTTACAAATGTAAATAAATCTAATTTTAGCCTGTTATGGACACATCAGTAAGACAGAAAAATCTGCTTTAGAATTGTGAGAATGTGCAGAAAATTTGGGTCATATGAATTCACATACAATCAAACAGATTATGTGCTTAACGTTCAAAATTTGAGTTCAATGTGTATTTAAAATTATGTATTGCAGTCAACTGTCAAATCTTGCAGATTTATCCCTCGTCTCTAACTTCCTGCAGCCCTACAAAGCTCCAGGAATTATAGGCTCTTTCATTTCCCATTTTTCACATCACCCAGTATTAAGCATAACTGTTGTTGTTCCTCCCTGTGCCTTGTGGTGAAATAGGCGGCAAACTTGACATTTCTTCAGCATTTCTCTGTTTTATGAGGCTGGGTCGCTAGCTCAATGCTCAACCCAGCACGGATGGAAAGCATACAAAGAGCCAGCCTAAATTGAACCCAGGACCACTCGCCTCGAAGTCCAGTGTGAATGCCACTACACCACCCGCCAGCATATTAGTGCCTGTGCTTTAAGTTATTTGATTACTCAGATCTAATGTCCCCCTGCTAACCCCTCTGTATGTTTCTAAAAGATGGATCTTTAAGTCTTGCTCTTTGAACAAGATTTTAGAAGTCTTTCCAATGACCCAGCTTGCCACATTCATCACATTAACCAAATACCCTGCTTTCCCACACTTGACCAGATGCAATTAGTGTGATGACTCCCTACCCTGGGGATCTGAGTGGCAAAAAAAGGCCTTTGCAGTGACTAGACCTCCAGTGGCATAGCACTAAGGCCCATAATCTCAAGTGTCCTGACAGTCCTTGACAACCGTGGGGGAAACCTTCTCTTCCACAAAGACAGGATTTCTCCAGAAACATCTTTGATGCTCAGAAACAGAAAAAAGTAGTAAAATAAATTAACATCTTACAGTAAAAATTACACAACTTGTTTTGTCAAATGAATGAGAATTCTGGATGCATACTAGGTGTACATGGTAAGGATCAAAGAAGCAAAGTGCCCAGGGTCGGGCTATATGTCTCCATGTGGTATCCCGGCTACACAATCAAGTACCAAAGACTCTGCCATCTTTCACTTACCTCGTCCTGGCTTACAGGCCAGGTCTAGGAGTTACCAGACAGTATCTGAAAACCGATGTTGCCCTGTATGATTCAGCACACTGTTTCCTCATGCAGCTAAGAACCAAACGTTATTGGGTAATGTTCCTGTTAAACACCTTGGAACTCTTAATTGCATTGGTAATGACATTAAAATTCAAATGTGACTATGCCAAGTATTACCTTATAGCTTCTTTTTGAATTTGGAAATATGCAGCTACATTGTTTTCCTTAAAAGAGGTCCCTATCAAATTCATTGAACTTATCTGGAGCTGAAGAGAGGTTCCTAGGACTCTTCCACACAGAGGAAGTAAACATTGCTCAGAAGGGAAATAATGCTGGTCAACAGAGGGCGCTGTTTTCAGGTTGGTATTAGGGAACCTTGACTTGGTGAAGCTCTCATCAACTTGTGCTCCATCCAATAAACAACTTGCATTCAAATAAGTTTCTTTCAACTTCAGCTCTAAACATAAAACATTATTTAAAATAAATATTTGGACATGGGAACATACTATAAGTTCTTTGTACTTAGCTTGTTAGTTCATCTAAGAAATGAAAATAAATATGCAAAGAATTTATCAGTTTATTTTAAGTTCAAAGTTCACAGTAAATTTATTCTCAAAGTACATATAAACCACCATATACAGCCCTCAGATTTATTTTCTTGCAGGCATTTGCAGTAAATTCAAAAAACACAATAGGATCAATGAGTGACAAACAACCAATGTGCAAAAGACAACAAACTCTATGTATAAAAAGAAGAGAAAGGAAATAATAATAATAAATAAATATCTCAATTAAAACCCTAAATAACTTTACCACCATCCATCTTGCCTCCCCAACCGCCCCCACTCCATCACCATACAACAGACTCTGAGATGACAGCATTAATGCAGAAAACGTCCATGGCTACCTGTGGGTTTCAAACCACTTTTCTAATGAGGTCTGGAAGCAAAGGTCACATACATGCTTTGATCTTTCTATGCAGCTGTGACGGTGGCTTCAGGGAAAATTAATCTTGTATTTCTCTTCATGGCAATCTACAAAAATACAGTAATCCATGGAGTTATGCCAGGACAAACAGACCAGTCAATGCTCACTTTCAGAACACTAAATAGAAAAATATTTGGGTAAACTATCAGATGGTGGCATTACACAAAAGAGAAAAACACAAGGAAATTTAATCTGCATAAACCTCTCCTACCTGATGATTTGCAGAACACTATGTTATTTTTCTTTTGAGTAAAGCTTAAAAAGTGATGGGTGAGAAGGTTAATCCTTTCTAAGTATTAAGCAGCTTCTGGTTCATTGTGGCAAGGAACTTTAAAAGCACTGACTATCAGCAAACTTCACACCAATTAGTGTAATGTCAATCTCTTCTGAAGATAGCAGGAACGACAGGTCTGGGTGGAAAATCTAATAACAATCACAAAAAAAGGGAAATGTGAAATTATTAGCAAGGTTTCTAATGGGGAAGTAAAAGGCTCAATTAAATACACTAAACTTAAAATTGCAGAAAAGGTTAAAAGTAATGCAATTGGTAGTGCAATTTGTTCAATTCCAGTGTACGTCAAAAACACTGAATAAGAGATATTTTGTCAAGAAAAGGGAGGGCTAAGGGGCAGCTAGCTGAAGGACTTTTGGTAATGACCAATATATATGGTGGATAGAGAGGTGTCTGAGTATAAATAAATTGAGTAACTAATTCAGGAAATACATCTTTATGTCAGAGAGAACTCAGTATTGGAAATTACAATCACATCTAAAACTGACATTAGCTACAAATATACATTTAAGGAGAAACTAGCTAAGTACATGAGAAAGAAAATAAGTCAAGTTGATAGGGTAAGATGAAGAGTGGGATGTTGTTTGTAGGGAGCATAAAAACCAGCATAAGGCAATTAGAGTGAATGGCCTATTTCCATATCTTACTTTACTCTGTGCAGTGATGGCCACATTATGACTTACAAAAATTGCAACAATAGCTGAAATTCATTTGACGCCATCATTCCCTGAACAATGTAAGCTCAACATTATAAAATACTCCTGCTCAATAAAAAAAACTCTGATCCTCTAAGTCTATTTGAAGCTGGTCCAATTGTAGCAGACCATGAAGAAGTGTTTTCAGAAAAAGTTCAGATGCAGATTGGTTACTAATGCTAGGACTGTATAATTACAATGAAAAAGAGATTGTAGCTCTATTTTCTATCTTTGGATCATGTGATTGCATATTAGAAATCTATGCCTTAAGATCAAAATAATATAAATCGTATGGTTTGATCAATATCAAGAAATGCCAACATTGCAAAAGAAGGTCACGACTTTGTTAAGCTTTGCACTACTGATTAATTTGTATCTATTCTGTCTTGAGCACTGCATTCACATAACCAAGGACTTATAACACTGCTCAACAGAACTGAATCACATATATCACACATGACCTTAGGTGTGTTGACTTATTACCTCTTTGGCAGTAGTACCTAAACAGCACCATTATACTACCTGCACACGCTTTTGAAGATGAATAATTCAGCAAATATGTCAAGTTCTGTGCTCTTTCACTCTCTGGGGTTAAGAGCTCTATGACAAATACAACATTAGGCCTTTTACTGAGCAACTCAACCTGTTTATATGGACTGAATTCAAAGTCCCAAGGTGGAAAATCAACATTATTTCCAATAGTTGTAAGTATTCTCTAACAAGTGGAAGAAAATATGATGCTAGACTTAAAATGGAAAGTTATGACAGGCCACACTCATTTCCAGCACTAATCTCTGATGCTATCACGTCTTAAAGGAATTAACAAAACTCAAAGAGATGTGACAACGTGGCCTCCAGATGACCTGGTCAGCCTCAGTTCTAAATAATATTGAAGGATCATGTCATTGAGGTGGTAGAAATAATTGAAGGGTTTACAGGCACACAGAGAAAAAAATAAAACAATATTTATTGCTTATTGTCTCAAGCAAGAAAATTTAGCTGAACCATAAAATATCAAGAAATTACTCCAGTACATGCAGTGGAAAATAATGATAGCTTCATTCATGTTTTTTATCTGGATAAGCTCCAACAGCATCTTTCGGTAACTAGAAGCCTATTCTTGACATACTGTGATGAGAAAGTATTGAGCCAGCATATCTGCGATTTCAAGACAGGCATAGCAAAGCTCCACAATTCAAATGCTTGAGTCAAACGACTAATACAGATTCCCATGTCTCCTGGTGTTATTAATCATCGTGAGGTGACAACAGTGTGAAGAATAGGCACACCAAGTTCAAAGAACACTGGTTGATGGGAGATATCAAGGTTGTGGCAAGGAAAAAGAAGGAAGCACACATTGTTTTAAGCAGCTGGGTATGAATGGATCCCTCAGCAAATACGAAAGCTTAAAACCAGAATTGAGGAGGAAATCAGGAGGGCAAAAAGAAGGTGTGAAATGTATTTGCCAGGCAGAGTTAAATCTAATTCCAAGAGCTTTTTTCACTAATATTAACAATAAAAAGGGTGACTAGGGAGACACCAGGTCTTCTTAAACTGATGAGGGCTACATTTGCCTGGAGCAAGATGAGAAAGCTGAGATCTTTAACATCTGTTACTCCTCAGTGTTTACTAAGGAGAATATCATGGATGATAAAGGAATTAGCGTAATAACTCATAAGGACTTGGACCATATGCTTATTATGAGGAAAGGGGAGTTTGAAGGCTTGAAGCACATTAAAAAAATAGGTAAATTCCCTGGGCCTAACCAGCTGCACCCCTGGAACTTACGGGAATCTAGGAAAGTAATAGTGCAGGCCCTGTAAAGGTTTCTTTCTGTTGAACCAATGTTCTGGAAATGACGATTAGCCAACCTCTACAGGATTGGAGGATGGCTAATATTGTTCCATTATTCAAGATACTGTAAGTAGAAAAGACAGGACACAAAACTATTAGCCAGTGGACCTGACTTCAGTTGTAGGGAAGTTACTGAGGGATAAGATCTACCATTATTTGGATAGTCAAGGCTTGCTCAGGAATAGTGAGTGTGGCTTTGTGCAAGGGAGGTCATGAATGACAAACCTTATGGAGTTTTCAAAGATGTAACTAAGGTGTTGATGAAGGTAAGGCAGTGAATGTTGTCTAAATGGACCTCAGTAAGGCTTTTGACAAGGTCCTGCATGACAGCCTGATCTGGAAAGCTAGGTCACATGAGATATAGGGGGAATCAGGGATGTGGATTCAGAATTGGTTTGATGATAGGAAGCAGGGGGTGATGGTTAAAGGTCAATTCTCTGAGCAGAGGCCTGTGATGAGTAAGGATCACAAATGGGACATCTGTCATTCATTATCTGTGTAAATGATTTTGATACGAATGTATAATTAGCAATGTTTGCAGATTGTCCTAAATCAGGAGATAGTGAAGCAGGTTACAATGAATCATAAAGAGATCTTGATCAGTGAGGGAAATGAGCTGAAGGTTGGCAAATGGATTTCAACTTAGGTACATGTGAAGTGATGCATTTGGACAAACAAACCAGGTAGGACCTATACAGTGGATGACAGGGGATTGACGAGTGTTGTGGACCAGAGTGCATAAGCGCACAATTCACTGAAAATGGATGCCCAAGTAGATAAGTTGCTGAAGCAGGCATTTAGCACACTGGCCCTCAGTCAGCCACCAAACTTAGGAGTAAAGATACTATGTTGCAGTTATGAAAGCCACTGGTGAGGCCACAGTTGGGAGTATCCTGTAGTTCTGGTCATTCTGTTACAGGACAGACATTGTCAAGCTGGGGAGGGTGCAGATGAAAGTGATGAGGCAGATGCTGGCCACACTGAGTCTTTATTTCCTCAAGCGTATGAGAATGAGGGATGACCTCTCAGAAATTTATAAAATTATGAGGGACATGGATTGGACAGAGAGGACAGTCACAGTATATACACTTATAACATATAGGTAGTGCCAAAAAGTTTTGAGGTAGTGTTCATGGATTCAATGTCCATTCACAAATGTAATGGCAGAGGGGAAGAAGCTGCTCCTGACCCTTGAGTGTGTGCCTTCAGGTTTCTGACCCTGTACCTGTACCTGAGAGACAACTTCTTTACATAGAGGGTATTGAGAACCTGGAATGAACTGCCCAGCAAGTGTTGGAGTTGGGTAAAATTGCAACATCCAAGAGCCTTTTGATTAGCCACATGAATGGGAGGGGGTTGACGGGTTATTGGCTGAAACGTGGGCAACTGGAACCGGCAGGGAGGATGCGACGGTTGGAATGACCCAGTGGGCCGAAGGGCCTGCTGCCCTGGAAGCACAGAGCATTCGTAAATGTTGAGCGCGCATGATACCATTTAAGGATTAATCAAGATATACAGTAAATCTGAATGTATGTCATAGATAGATTGGAAGGGAAACGGGATAAGTTGATGAAAGGGTTTCACGAGTGTGACAGTTAAGACGGAAATTATATTCAGCCCCGATTTATTATTCCATATTCAACTTGATATTAACGAGCCTGTTGCGATATGCTGGCTTGTCACACTGGAGTTTACGCATGCTGTCGTTCACGTGAAGAACACGCTAGTCTGCTGGCTGCAAGCAAGAGCGTTTCTGAATCAACGCATTTGTATAAATAAATACTGATTTGGAAGTAGTTTGACAATCTCGCTCTAAACCCAGTTGTGACTCTTCAATGGGCGGCTGGTTCCACCCAGCCGGTATTTGGGGTACTTTGAGACAGTCTCTTTCGCTTAGCCCGATATCCCAGCGAGAGAACCAGGTTTATTTTAGCACAGGCGTTTCGCCGGGAGTGAATACTCCTCATAACACTTGATATATTAGCGTTTAAATCCAGCTACGCTCACTCTCTCTCTCCTCGCCAAATAGCGTTATATAACGGGGCGACGCTAATTTTACTCATTTGCAGCTATTCCCGCCTGCCTCACCGATTGCTCTGAAACACTTGGCAGATCGCCAGACTGGGTGCACGAGTTCACTTCCAGTGAAACATCGGGCTCAGGTGGAGCTGCGTTTCAACCTGGGCAGGGGCGCAGAGATCTCACTCGCCGGGGAAAATCAATGAATGACGGAATAAATCCTGCAACGTCAGGAGTAAACAGGAATCTTTCATCAATTTAACTGGCGTCTCTAATATATTCCAGCTACCAGTAATTCCACCGTCAATAACCATAACGCACCAATGAAGGAAAAGTTGCGTGTATAATGTTTTATTTCAATAGCATTTCAATCTTAATTTTTCAAGAATGAGTTGTGCAGTCACATAAATACTGAATTTTAAAAGACCGTAATTGTAGATTTTACTTAACAAAGGCAGTCATTCCGCAAAAAAAGATCTTCAGAACAAACGCGCTCACTATTAATTAGTTTCTGCAAAATCAGCGGCATAAGGTTCGAGAGAACAAGCTGCGTTTCTGAATATGAACCACATTTCATCGTTTAATAGATCTGTGCTCGCGGACAGAACCTGTGCAAAACACATGCTCTGAGTCTCGTTTCTACCCGCACGCCTCTGCCGCTCAATCGCACATCCATGAAAGTTCAGGAATAATAAAGTCCAGGCAGAGATGCTGAAATAAATCGGACTGTGAAGGCGAGCGGTTCGTTTCGCTGAATTAAAAGTCGGCGGCGGATTCTCACCCCCCCCCAATAAAAAACCCATATTGGCTCCGTGTGGCAGGCTGGAGTGGGTTGCGCGGAAGACGGTCTCTCAATGTACACCGGAGTTGTGCGAAAGCAGAGTGTACCATCCACGCACACTTCCTGTATGGGCGGCGTTGAGCTACTGCACTATCAATGCGCAGTACGTGAGTGGTGCATCTGCAAGTGCCGGACTGTACACCCACCCAATCTACCCATTACCAACCCAACCCGATGTCTGCAAGAAAATACTTAACACTTTAGCGATTAATCAGAACACATTTCATGGCCTCTTCATGTTAAGAATCAGCGAAAGTCTGGCTCGGGTGCGGGGAATCTGGGACGACTGGCCACTTTTAAAGACCAGCTTCGTTTTTAATTCTTCTTCCCAAATGCGTTGTAAAAGGAACATGAACGGAATCCGAGCTTTCACTTTATTCGAGCTGTGCCATCTCCGTTTACATTTTAGATTCGACCACGTTGAATTTTTTACGCCTCTTCCCCTCTTTCAGTACGGTATGGCTAGTTAATTGAGATTAGCCTGGATAAATATACCTCTTTTCCCACCGTGTACAGCACGTCCAATTCTACAAGCCAGCAAACAAACCCTGAGGGACTGAGTGTACATCGACCCGCGCTCCTGACCGTGGGGCACCCGTGGAGTCGTTCTGTGCACTAGTTCCAAAAATCTTTGCACATTTACAGTTGTACACATATTTTTCGCGGCCACACTGCACCTAACAACACTGTTCTCCATCGCAAATTCCCAGCCTTTATCAACAGAGGGGGAGGCCGCGGAGAGATAACCACAGCGCCGTCCTCTTACTGTAGACAAACTCGCAAAAGCGAAAATTGTTTTCTGCCAAGTATCCGCTGCTCTTTTTAAAACAATTAAACAACTGGTTTTGAGAATTTTCACAAATTTGACATTGAGCTGCTCAACTGCAATTCTGAATCCGGACACAAATTTTAAAAAGTGAGCATTTCCGATAACACAGCGATCCAATCTGGTTTCTACTAAGCAATGATTATATGCATGTTACTTCGGGCTGAACGTTCAAATACGACAACTAAACTGAGTTAATTGAAATAAACACAGTAAAACAGTTGTCTTATTTGTGTCACAGAACAGACAGTTTTAACCACGGGAGATTGTATGACCAAAGCCACTTACATCTGCTTATTCCGCTGTTGGAACTTTTATATTGATTTAAAAAGCATTGCTACAGACTGACCCGGGTTTTATTTTAAAACACCGAGATCTATAGCCGTCTTGTTAAGAACACCAAGGTTGAAAAGGCGAACACAAACATATTATGCACAAAATACTTCTTACCTAAGAATGCCGAACGTAATATCAGTCCATCTAATATTCACCCGGAGATGCAAACTGGTCCTTGGTCTATGCCTCGCCACACGAGAGACGAAGCACAATGCAAGTAAGATACAGCCGTAACTGAGTCGAAGCTGGGAGTACGCTTTCCTCAGTTGCTGCCGCGCCGGCGTTTCTATAGGCTAACTGTGAGAGTCGAACCCAAGGTAAAAGAAATTACACTGGGGGTTGCTTCCAGTACCTGGTCTCGCTACCTAATGGAAGCGGAGAACGGACTACAGCATTCCACGTTGATAAATTACTCTTCAAAGCATCCCATCGTTAATAACATTTGGTTCCGAGGGCAAAAAAAAACTTTGAATGAGCTCCGAGTCAGCGAGAGGGGCGGGTGCACTTGCAACTATATAGGTCATGTATTGCAAGCGCAAGTCCTGCGCGCTAACAATTACTGTACAAAATGCGAAGTTATCCCAGGGATTAAGATTCACAACGTTCCTCCGGGAATTGTTTTAATGTTTTGGTTACTTAAGGATTTTTTAATCTCAACAAACAGGATAGCTGAATAAAACAAGGCAGATGTCCTGCTATTTTGGTAGAACGTTTATTTTGGGGCGGGTGAAGCCGTTTAATTCAGATTTGTTCTCAAACGCTTTTTGAACCGGGAACAAAGAGAGAATATGGCTAAACAGTAAAAGATTTCAGCGGCTACAGAGGCAGCAGAAAATTTGCACTGTGCAACGAAGGCAGCTCCGAACACCCCAAACGGAATACCGATTGGACGGGAAATGATCCATTCTCTTTCTTCGCAGCTTAATGATGCTTTACCGTGGTTCAACGCTACGCATGGGACGAAGAGTGGATGTAATTGTGGAATGACTGCTTCTAATCGGGAATGTTTACTCAGTTCCTCCTTTCTCCTGCAAAGCCATTAATGCGGTGAAGTGTGTGTGTGGTGTGTGGAGGTGATTCAATAGGAATTTTCCCATTTTCCGTACTGTTTCACAAAAATTAAACCTCGACTTTTGCGGATTTAATTGCGCCCGACGTTGCCTCTCACTTGCAAAATGCAGACTTTTTGTTGGTAAGGTTCTGACCGGATTGCGTCCCAGTTTGTCTTCAGGAGTGTAGTGGTTCCACAGCACTGTTGGAGTGTTAATTCACTGTATTCTGACATCTTGGTTGCGTTGACATGGATTTCATTTATGACCGTGCGAAATTATGACGGGCTCAAATACCCCTGTTTCTGCACACCGCTGGTTTAATGGAAGCGGGTTGAAATAGTGCCCGCGGCATGCCCATGAACCAACCAGCAAGCCGTCTTGAAAGGGAGAACCCAATTGAATGGAACCGTTGCCAATTAGATGAAGAACAGCCAAATTCGTCATGAATGATTCATTACGGAGAATGACAGCTTTTCTCCTGTTGTGATTTTCTACAAACACATAAACACTGGTCTGGGAATTTGTGGGTTTTCATAATATTAGAGTACATATTTTTAATCAGGGAGTTACGAACGCCAGTAACTCGGTGAATCAAACAGATTCCATAGTATCTAAATTCTTGGGATGTTATTAGGTAGTCGAACACAGATATATTGAAAAAGGAACCAGTTACAGCATTATATTTCATCCCAGGATCCAACAGTTGATACTTCCAAAAACAAGGAAGTGTGTGTGTGTGTGTGTGTGTGTGTGTGTGTGTGTGTGTGTGAGTGAACCAAGTGTCTCACCAAAAACGTTGAGAAACGTATATAGCTGCACAGTCGAGAGTATCCTAATTGGTTGTATCTCAGTCTGGTATGGAAAAAACAATGTCCAAAGCAGAAGAGACAACAGAAAGTAATGGATACAGCCTAGTCCACCACAGGTGAATCAGTGCACACTATTGAGTACATTTACATGGTGAGCTGCCATAAGAAAGCAGCATCCATTATCAAACACATCAGCCATCTAGGCCATGTCCCCTCCTTGCTACTAACATTGGGCAGAAGGAACAGAAGCCTTAGGTCCACGTCATAAGATTCAGGGACAACTATTGACCTACAATCATCAGACTCTTGAAGTAATGAGGATAACTTCATCCACCATCAGACTGAAATGATTCTGCAATCTACAGTTTCAAAGACTCTTTAAAATTTATCTGTTCAGTAATATTTTTATTTGCGCTGTTTGTCAGAATCAGAATCGGACACAGTCATAGACATATGTTGTGAAATTTGTTGTTTTGCAGCAGCAGAATGTGCAATATACGTATAAATAAAACACAATAAATGACAAGAAGTGCAAAAAGAGAGCAAAAAATGAAAACAAGAAATGTGAGATAGTGTGCATTGATTCATAGCCCATTCAGAAATCTGATGTGATTGTGGAGGGGAAGAAGCTATTCCTAAAATGGTGAGTATGTGTCTTCAACCTCCTGGACCTCCTCCAAAGAGAAGAAAGTATGTCCTGGATGAAGGACGTCCTTAATGATGGATGCCATCTTTTTGAGCCTTTGGAAGCAGCCCACATGCCAGGGGAAGCTAGTGCCAATGATGGAGTTAGTTGAGTTTGCAACCCTCTGTAGCTTTTTCCGATTCTGTGCAGTGGTCCATTCATACTAGGTGGTGATTTAACAAGTTAAAATGCTGTCCACAATCCATCTGTAGAAATTTGTAAGAGTCTTTGGTGACATAACATTGTCCTCAAACTCCAAATGAAATATAGCCACTGTCCTACTTTGTATCAATATGTTGGGCCCAGGATAGAACTTTAGAGACGTTGACATCTAGGAGGTTGACACTGATCACCCTTTCTACTGCTGATCCCTCAATGAGAAAGATAGAGAAGTCTCCCATACAACCCTGCAGAGGTCTGTGGCCTGGAAAACTTCCAAGGCACAAATCCATGGTCTCACGAGCTAATGGATGCCTAAAAAAAAATGCATGCCCTTTGGCATGCATTTTCTATGTCCCACTGTAATTTGTAGACCACATCCTTGCTACTGTTTGGGAGTCTGTATACAATTCCCATCAGGATCTTTTTACGCTTGCAGTTTCTTAACTCTATACACAATGATTCAATAGCTTCTGACTCTATGTCACCTCCTTGTAATGTTTAGATTTCATTTTTTTAACCAACACATTAATACCAACTTCTCTATCTTTCTGCTTCTGTATGTTCCCTTGACTTCCCTTTCCTGACGTCCTCACCTTCCTGTGGCATCAACAAATTTATAGATGGTGTTTCAGGAGTGCCTGGTCACACAGTTGTGGGTGTAGAGAGAGTGGAGTAGTGGGCTAATCACACAACGAGATTGTCAACAAGTGGGAGATGTTAGTTCTGATCTGCACTGACTGTGATCTCTCAATGAGGAAGTCAAAGATCCAGTTGCAGCGGGAGGAACAAAGACCCAGGTTTTGGAGTCTCTTTTCAACATTGCTGATGGTTAGTCCTTGTTTATGTATAGTTTTTTTTGTGTAGTTCTACTGTATTTCTTCTTTCCTGTAAAAGCCTGCAAGAAAATAAACTTCGAGGTAGTATAGGCTAGCATATATATGTACTATGATGATAAATTTACTTTGAACGTTGAATTTTGATGTGTGTAAATATTTGGAACCCAACAGTAAATTGAGGAAATGATTAACAATGTAGATGGGACCTTGGGCTCCATAAATAACCAAAAGAATATAGGACCATAAAATATAGGACCAGCATTAGGCCATTTGGCCCATCGAGTCTCCTCTGCCATTTCATCACAGTTGATCAAATCTTCCTCTCAGCTCCAATCTCCTGCCTTCTTCCTGTATCCCCTCAAGCCCTGACCAATCAAGAATCTATCAACATCTACCTTAAATATACATTGGTCTCCATGGTTGCCTGTGGAAATAATTCCACAGATTCATCACTCTCTGGCTAAAGAAATTCCTCCTCATCTCCATTCTGAGGCTGTTTCCTCGGGCTTAGATTCTCACACCGTAGTAAACATCCTCTCCACATGCACTTTATCATTGTCTTTCATCATTTGATAGGTTTCAATGAGGTTACCCCTCAATTTCTAATATGCCATCAAATGCCCTTCATATGACAAGCCATTCAATGCTGGAGACATTTTCATCAACTTCTTATGAACCCTCTCTGGTTTCAGAACATTCTTTCTAAGATAAGGGGACCACAACTGCTCACAATACTCTAAGTAAGTCTTCACTAGTGCCTTCAACATTGCATCCTTGCTTTTATATTCTCATCCTCTTGAAATGAATGCTAATATCACATTTGCCTTCCTCACCACAGACCCAACCTGAAAATTCACCTTTAGAGAATCCTGAACAAGGATTCTGAAGTCCCTTCTATGCCTGTTTTCTGTATTTTCTCTCTATGTAGAAAATTATCAACCCTTTCATTTCTTCTACCAATGTGCATGACCATACATTTCCCAACACTGTATTCCATCTGCTATTTCTTTACCTATTCTCTAATCTTTCCAAGTCCTTCTGTAGCCTTTCTACTTTCTCAAATCTACCTGTCCCACCACCTATCTTCATATGGTCTGCAAGCCTTGCAACAAAGCCATCAATTCCGTCATCCAAATAATTGGCATAAAATATGGATAGAATTGCTCCCAGCACAGACTTCTGTGGAACACCACTAGTCACCGGCAGCCTACCAGAAAACGTTCCCTTTATTTCCACTATTTGCCTCCTGCCAATCAGCCACTACTTTATTCATGCTCAAATCTTTCCCATAATGCCACCTGCTTGTAGCTTGATAAGCAGCCTCATGAGGCTTTCTGAACATCTAAGTAAATAACATCAACTGATTCTGCTTTGGCTATCCTGTTTGTTATTTCTCCAAAGAATTTCAACAGATTTGTCAGATAAGATTTTCCCTTGAAGAAAACATGGTGACTATGGTCAACTTAATCATGTGCCTTCAGGTACCCTGAAAAATCATCCTTAATAATTGACTCCAATATCTTCCCAACCATTGAGGTCAGACTAACTGGCCTATAGTTTCCTTTTTTTCAGCCTTTCTCCCTTCTTGAAGAGTGGAGTAACATTTGCAAATTTCCAGTCTTCCGGAACCATTCCAGAATCCAGTGACTCTTGAAAGGTCATTACTATTGCCTCCACAATCTCCTCAGCCACCTCTTTCAGAACCCTGGAGTGTACACCATCTGGTCCAGGTGACTTGTCTACCTTCTGACCTTTTAGTTCTCCAAGATCCTTCCCTCTATTAATGGTAACTTCACACACTTCATGATTCCTGACACCTGGAACTTCCACTATACTGCTAATGTCTGCCACAGTGAGGACTGATGTAAAATACTTGTTCAGTTTGTCCACCATTTCCTTACCCCCCCCCCCCCCCCATGACTACTTCTCATTGTTTTCCATTGGTCCGATTTCCACTCTCGCCTCTCTTTTACACTTTATGTATCTGAAAAAACTGTTTGATATCCTCTTTAATATTATTGGCTAGCTTACTTTCCTATTCCCTCTTCCTTCTCAATGACTCTTTTAGTCGCTTTCAGTTGCTTTTTAAAAGATTCACAATCCTCTAACTTTCCACTAATCTTTGCCTTATTATATGCCCTTTCTTTGGCTTTGATGTTGCTTTGACTCCTCTTGTTTGCCATGGTTGTGTCATTTGCCTTTAGAATACTTCTTCCTGATGGGATGTATATATCTTATGGCTTCTGAATTGCTTCCAGAAATTCCAGTCATTACTGCTCTGCCACCATCCCTGCCAGTGTTCTTTTCCAATCAATGTTGGCCAACTCCTCTCTCGTTCCTCTGTATTCCCATTTAGGCCATTGAAATACAGACACATCTAACTTTCACTTCTCCTTCTCAAATTGTGGGGTGAATTTGATCATACTATGATCACTCACCCTTAGGTTTTTTTTTACCTTAAACTCTTTAATCAATTCATTGCACAACTCCCAATCCAGAATAGCTGATCTCCTCATGGGCTGAACCACGAGGTGCTCTAAAAAAATGTTGTGTAGGCACTACAGAAATTCTCTATCCTGGAGTCCAGCACCAACCGGATTTTCCCGATCTACCTGCATATTGAAATACCCCATGACTAATGTAACATTGTGTTGGCACGTGGCATAGTGGATAAGGCATTGGTCTAGTGATCTGAAGGTCATTGTTTCGAGCCTCACCTGAGGCGGCGTGTTGTGTCCTTGAGCAAGGCATTTCAGCACATTGCTCTGCGATGACCCAAGTTGTATGGGTCCTTGTGCCCTTCCCTTGGACAACATCGATGGTGTGGAGAGGGGAAGGCTTACAGCTTGGGCAACTGCCAGTCTCCCATACAGTCCTGCAGAGGTCTGTGGCCTGGAAAACTTCCAAGGCACAAATCCATGGTCTCACGAGCTAATGGATGCCTAAAAAAAAATGCATGCCCTTTGGCATGCATTTTCTATGTCCCACTGTAATTTGTAGACCACATCCTTGCTACTGTTTGTGAGTCTGTATACAATTCCCATCAGGATCTTTTTATGCTTGCAGTTTCTCAGCTCTATACACAATGATTCAACACCTTCTGACTCTATGTCACCTCCTACTAATGTTTAGATTTCATTTTTTAACCAACACATTAATACCAACTTCTCTATCTTTCTGCCTATCCTTTAGATACAATGTATATCCTTATATGTTTAGGTCCTAGCTACACATAACCTTCCTTCAGCTATGATTCAGTGATACCTACAACATTATGCATGCAAATCTATGCTCCAAGCTCATCTATGTTATTCCATATACTACAGCGACCCAATATACACCTTCAGTCCTCTTTTCACCCTTTTTCATTTTGTCCACTTTTTGCATTGCAGTTCATCCTGTTGACCACAGTTTTGCCCCAACAGCCTCTTCTCACTACACATTGCTTTTATTTATAAAGCAGCTACCTCATCTTCATCAACCTTACCTACAATACTTCTTGCATTGAAATAACTGTAGATAATAAATTAGAAATGAATTGAGAATATGCTACATCTTTATAAAACATTGTTTTGTCTCCTACTAGAGTATTGCCTCCAATTCTTGTCTTGTAAATTTAGGGAACATTTGTAAGTCTTGTGGAAAGAATGGGGAAAAATTACTGGAATAATAAGGTACTTCATTTATTAAAATTGTCTTCTCCATGAAGCAATGACATTTGAGAGAAGATGTGATTGAGGTGCACAATATCAAGACTGGTTTTGAATAATTAAGTTGACTGTAAATTTCTATTGGTGTATCATACAAAAACCAGGGATACAGATTAAAAATTTGGCTACAAGGTACAAGGTGGCTGTAAGGAAAAGTCCTTTCTTTCTTTTTGCAGATAAAATGGACTAGATCTGGAATTCAAAGCTGTGGGGCTGTGTGGATGAATTCAATGCCTTTAAATGGGAACTGATTAGGTATTTAAGAGAATATTTTACAGAGCCATGGGAAAGAGCAGGATAATAGATGTGATAAAATTGCATTTCCAAGAACCACCTGAGAGGATAGGTTGGAAGGTCTTCTTCACAGTTTTATGTGCCCTTGAGAAACAACAACGAAAGTAAGTTTAAAAAAATGCTTCAAAATGTTCATATTGTTGTCAAAGTGTGCATGTACAATACAACTCTGATATTTGTCTACTCCAGATAGCCATTAAACACAGAAAGACCATGGGTGTTGACAAAAGTAATCATCCTGATATCCCCCCACCTCTGGCAAAAGAAAAAAACAAAAGAAACAAAATTCACAAACCACCAAATTCCCCTTACCCGCAGCAAAAAAAAAACCACAATAATGACTAATCAATGGCTGAGATGATGGGGATATAGAACAAGCTGCCCCTGGAAGTGGGACACGGGGTACAATTAAAACCTTCAAAAGACATTAAAACAGGTGCATGGACAGGAAAGATTTAGATTTTAGAGGAATATTCACAAAACACATGTAAGTTGGACTAACTCAGGTTGGCAACACGAGCAGCATTGGCAACCCTAAGCCAAAGGGCTTATTTTCATGCTATCCATCCTTATGACTCTATAATCAGGTAGACAGTATGATGAGGATTGACTTATATTTGCATTGTAACACAATGAAACTGGGAACAATTATGTATCAAATACCGCTGTGGAAATGTTCAGATATATAGAATGAAATAGTAGTGGATAGATTTAGTTATTTAGTACATTGTGAGATGAGGGTATCACCAACAAGCCTAGTGTTTATCAATCCCTAAAATACTGGACTAATAATCAGAGATCTAGACAAATGCCAAGAGAGATAGGGAGCTTAAATTCAGATAACTGAACAGATCTAGAACTTAAAACAAGGTACTATTGTTAATGGTATCTAGAAAAACTATAAAATATCATGGTTCCCAAAGCATTTTATGGCATTTCTGTTTGTCATTATTGGTATTATTTTTTTATTTCTAGAATTAATCAATTAACTGAATTGGATAAGGAAATCTTATCCCAATCTCTCCAGTACATAAGTTTAGTCCTAACTCTTCTCTGAAGGAGTCTGGCAACACATTCAGTTCACAACTAATCAACAGAAATTAATACAAGCTATGACAAAATCATAAAGCATGGATACAGCAGTGTCCGTTTAATTGACTAATCAAATTTTTAAAAGCGTTCATCGTGCTGCACACCCATTTATACAAGACATACATAAGAAAACTGTGATTACAATAGAGAAATACAGAGGATAACCGAGATGCCCTAATGTGACTATTTTTCTGTGTTCCTTATATAACTGTCTTTCCTTCAATAATTTTTTTAATGTATTAACTTATTCATCCATGTATTTGATCTATTGTTTTTATTGCTTCTCCCAATCTTGGGTGTGAACATTTCCTGCATTGTATGCATTACCTCTTTAAGGCAACCCCATTGTTCCTCAACCAACTCAACATCAAGCAGTTCATTCCAGTTTACCTTTTGAAGCCATTGCTGTATCTGCACAAACTTTGTCTTTGTGGAGTTCAGTTATTTGTAATTTCTTGCTTCTTCCCATCCCATCATCTCTTGTACTGACCATCTCCTCTCTACTCATTCAGTCCAAGTGAAAGCTCTTGGCACAAAATGACAGCTCTCCGTTTTCCTCTCCAGAAGCTGTCTGATCTGCTGAGTTCCTCCAGCAGTTCAGAATTAGCCTTAATATCACCAGCATATGTTGTGAAATTTGTTGTATTGCAGCAGCAGTTCAAGGCAATGCATAGTAATAATAACTATAAAATACAATAAAATATATTTGTATAACAGTACACATCATGGTAATGTAGCAGTTTATGTGATGTTATTACAGCTCATGGCATTCCAGAGTTCTGAGTTCAGCTCTGGCACCATGCTGTATGGAGCTTCTGTACATCCTCACCTTGGAATGCATGTTTTGCTTCTGGGTCCTCCGGTTTCCTCCCACAGTCCAAAGAGGTAGCAAGTAGGTTAATTAGTCATCATAATTGTCCTGTGATTAGGTTAGTGTTAATCAGGATTGTGAGGTTGCTGTAATGGCATGGCTTGAAGGGCTAGAAGAGCCTACTTCACGCCGCATTGCTAAATAACTAAACAAACAAACGTTAAATAAATAGTACAAATAGAGAGGGAAAACACTGAGGAAGTGTTAATTGGTTCAATGTCCATTCAGAAATCTGACAAGGAGGGAAAGAAGCTGTTCTTGAAGCATTGTCTTCAGGCTCCTGTATCTCATCCTTAATGATAACACTGAGAAGAGCTCGTGCCTTAGATGATGGGAGTGCGTACTGATGGATACCTCCTTTTTGAGGCATCGCCTTTTGAGAGTGCATTGGATGCTGGGCAGGCTAGTGCCCATGATAGAGATGGCTAAATTTACAACTTTCAATGAAGCTTTTTCCAGTCCTGTGCGGTTGCCCCCCCCCCCGCCCCCCATATCACACAGTGATAGAATGCTCTCTATGGTATATCTGTAGAAATTTGTGAGTGCCCTTGTTGACATACCAATTCTCCTCAAACTCCTAATGAAGTATAGCAGCTGTCATACCTTCTTTGTAATTACATCAATATGTTTGGCCAGGATAGATCCTGAGGGATGCTGGCATCCAGGAACTTGAAGCTGCTTACCCTTTCCACTGTTGATCCCTCAATGAGTACTGCTGTGTTCCCTCAACTTCCCCCTTCCTGAAGTCCACAATCAATTATTTGGTCTTATTGTTGTGTGATTGTATGTTTTTGTTCCATCATAAAATAAATGCTACTTTCATCTGAGTTTTGACCTAAGAAGCCTTTAAAAATAGTGACATGCAGCTGCTGTTTGTTTCCACTTGGTTTGAACTTGTCACAAAGTCAGAAGTCAGAGTTTAATTCATATGCATAAATTTATGCATGCACAGGTGCAAGGAAAGAGCTTCCTTGCAGCAGCATCACAGGCACTTAGCATCACATAAACAGCATTCATAAGAAAAAATCTGAACACAATTAGATCAGAAAAGATTCAACAGCAAAAAAAACAGGTGTTGTGAGTTTTGAAATAGCTATTTCTCATCCAAACAGTGTACCACTGTGAATGCATCATCCCACTAAACCATCTTCGTAACTGAAATATTATTGAACTACTAAAATTGTGTTTGATCAACTGGAATGCAATTGAAAAATCAGATCTCTGTATCAAACAGCTCAAACCGGTATCACAAAGGAGATGGGGACAGAGTGAGGTACTGATACCAGTGGGAGGGAAAGAGGGAGCATGCAAATAGTGTTCCATGAAACGAAAGACTATAGTTTCTATTGTTCACAACAGTGAGGATTTAAACATAGGAACTTGCATTCATGAAGTTACTGCAGAGAAGACAGGGTTCAGTCAGGACAGGTTACTGTACTTAGGATAGCATTACTGGTCAGGACAGAGCCATTTTGTTTAGGACAGGGTTAATGCAGCCAGGACAGGTTCACTCGCCATTCATCGATACATGTCATCAGACAGATCTTTAAGTGAGGGCTGAAGTCAGGGCAGTAAAGGTGTCATTCACCATGACTGGTGTTTCATAGGGTCATCATGAATTATTCAACAGGATGATCATGAATTCAGCTCATATCAAGGGTGAACGGAGAAATAGAGAAGGATATCTTAGTATTAGTTATTACATTAAGATTACTATAATCTTTTAACTCAAACTCAAGGGATTTCACTACAAAGGAACTTAGTTTTCTGTCATTTACAAAAACAAAACTCAAGTTAAAGGTGAATTTAAAGATGAAAAATTTCATCTTGAATGTGAAATATTTAAGGGTGAACTTCACTCAGAGAGTGGTGCAAGTGAGGAACAAGCTGCCAGTGGAAATGATAAACGCAGTAACATTTGCAACATTTAAGAGAAGTTTGCATAGGGATATGGATATGAGGGGTGAGGAGGGATATTGTTCAGGTCCAGATAGATGGGACTAGGCAGTAAAACAGGTTGGCACAGACTAGATGGACTGAAGGGTCTGTTTCTGTATGGCAGTGCTTGATGATTCAATGATGCCAAGTCAGGTGTTTTTCCAAGCCAACAGTAATCACATTTCTGGCCCATAGATGGTGGTGGTATCGCCAGTTTTCTAGTCATGGAAATGTTGATCATGCAAGAGATTATGTATCTGCTGTGGAGACCTTCAGATTTCTGGATGTCACAATCTCCCAGGACCTGAAGTGAACACCCAATGTGGACACTCTTATCAAAAAAGCTCAGCAGAGGTTGTATTTCCTATGTCAACTCAGGAAGTACAACCTGCCTCAGGAGCTGCTGATTCAATTCTATTCAGGAATAATCCATTCTGTTCTCTGTTTGTCCATCACTGTCTTGTTTGGATCAGCAACCAAACAAGACAAGAATAGACTCCAAAGAACCGTCAGGGCTGTGGAAAGGATTATTGGTATGAAGCTGCCCTCGATCCAGGACTTATATGCATCTAGAGTCAGGAAGCGAGCAAGCAGCATTATTGCAGACCCATCACACCCTGGACATCACCTGTTCCAACTCCTTCCTTCTGGTAGGCGCTTTAGATCACAGGACATATAGGTACAAGAATAGTTTCTCGGACAAGCAATGCAACACCTCCTCCTCTGGCCCCTCCTACTCTATCACACCTGAAGCAATCTGAGTTTCTTTCCATATGCCATCAGTTTTATGAACACTTAAATTTTAGTCTATTATAAATCAAGTCCACCTGTACGTTCAATGAGGTGGACCTCATTGTATATAGTTTATGATTATTAGTACTATTGTTTTTGTTTGCTTTTAATTCTGTACAGAGAAACCGGCATCAAATTCCCTGTATGTGTCCTCATACTTGGCGATAATAAAGGATTCTGATTCTGATTCTGATAATCGAGAATGGAATGGAAAGAATAGAAAGAACTGGGGAGATCACGAGAATGACACTATCAGCAAGCAGAGCACATGCCACATTGCACACATCGCATTCCACATGGCACATACCACATGATGAGTGCAGTGTTTCTAACAGAAGAGTGAGATTTTGTTAAGAATGTGATTTTATAATGCTTAGATTGTGCATCAGAATACAAGCAAAAGGAGCAGGAATTGGCCAATAGGCCTCCCAAGCCTGTTCTACCTCTAATAATGGCTACTATGTCATTTTCCCATAATCTCTTTGTACTTGGCTTTAATCTCTGCCTTGAATATATCCAATTACCCTGCCTCTACAGAAGAATCCCTGATGTAGTTATAATCATCTTCATCTCTATTTTATGTGAGCAATAAATTGAGATACCCCTTATTCTGAAGCATTATCCTCTAGTTTTGGATATTCCCAATGGTGGACAGATTCTTTCACCACCCATCACCTCAATCCCCTTAGGAATCTGATACATTTCGTTAAGGTCTCCGTTCATTGTTTTGTCTTCCAAAGAGCATAAGGCTCAACTAAAACACTCGAAAAATTTTACAGATGTACCGTGGAGAGCGTTCTGACTGGCTACATCACCATTTGGTATTGGGGGTGGGTGTGGTCTATTGTGCAAGATTGAAATAAGTTGCAGAGACTTGTGAAAATAATCAGCTCTATCATGGGTATCATCCTCCTTAATATCCAAGACATTTTCAAGGAACGGTGTCTTAGGAAGGCAGCATCCATCATTAAGGAGCCCCCACCACCCAGGACATGCCCTCTTCACAGTGTTACCATCAGAAAGGAGGTACAGGACCTGAAGGCACACTCTCAGTGATACATGAACAGCTTCTTCTCATGTGCCATCCTTTTTTTAAATGGAGATTGAACCCATGAACATTGCCTCACTACTTGTTATTTCTGTTATTTTGCAATACTTTTTTCACTTAACTATTTAATAGACACACACACACATATTTAAAGAAACTCAGTTTTTCCTGTATTTATTTATCATGTATTTCATTGTACTGTTGCCATAAAATTTGCAAATTTCATGGCATAAGCCAGTGACATTTTATCTGACACTGATTCTGAATCTGCTTGATTTCCAATGGAAATCTGTTCATCCCAGTGTAACACCTCTGAGCTTCCTCCAAAGCAACATACCCTTACTTAAATATTAACACTCAAGTAGTACATCCAGTTTAGAACCTCTGTCATTTTGCATTAAGGTTTCCTACTTTTGTAGCGCACACTCTTTATAATGAAGTTCCATTAGTCTTCCCAATTACTTACTCAATCTGCACATTAACCTTTTGGTTTTTTGTTCTCTGTACATAAACACTGCTTTGGAAATAGCTGGAGAGGAAAGTAATGGATTAAAAGTGATTCTGTAACAATATGGATAAGAGTAGAGGAATGGAAAGAGCTAGCATCTCACTATAGCTGAATTGTATCATTTGAGATGAACAAAGTATCTGCAGAATAAAATGATAATTAAGGCAAAGATATAAACCACAAAAGGAAATTAAACTTATCTTGGCCATAAGCTATTTTATTTTAACTTCTGACACAGACATATCTTAACAGATTATGAGGCAAATGCAATAATGCCTAGATCCTGATAACTCTTTCATATCACACATGATTTATTTTTGTGATTTATTATAATGCATTCACCGAAGAAGGCATGGAAAGTTAACAGGAAGAAAAGAACAAAACAAAATTTGGGATAAATTGTTGCTGATAACCACCTAAATTTGGTGCTGACTTTCAGGAGTGGGGATAAGAGAATACAAGTGACCAGATACTCTGTGTAAATTCTATGACTGGATGTTATCAGCAGTATAGGATGGAGAACTCCCTGGCTTTCTTTGAACATTTCTTTATGTTTCTCTAAGAAATCAGAGAAGGCCGTACATTAATATCAATCCAAATAATTGCATCTTTGAAATTTCAGAGCAGTGATGATTTATCAACCTAGATTATAAATAAAGGTAATACGGATATCTGCAATTTTTCCAAAGAATATGCTGCAAATGCAGCAGTACTTTATTAATCACCCATTACAGTAATTCAGCTGAAATTCTTGCTTATATTTTGAAATACATTTAGCCTTGAACAGCCTTACAACCTCTCTGCTGTTTAAAGACATGATAACATATTGTTTAAAAACAATTCAATGTCTGGAAACCCAGCTGGATTATGATGGATGTTCACTGATATACATTTTGCAGAATAATACTGATGTAAGTATTGGGCTGCAGGAACTATGCATTTGTTTGGAAAGAATCTCAATAAAGAACTACTAAAATCTTGATGATAAAATGAAGTTCAGGTTGACACCCCCGATTACAGTGTGGCTTATCTAGATCACATTCCCACAGCTGTTGTTAAGGTTCCGGATTGTGGTTACACGCTCACCAGGGATTTGTAAAGGAAATGCAGTAGAGATTAGTTGCATGCATTTTACTTGTCTAATTAAAGTTATTGAATTCCATTGAAAAATTGCAGTCTAATCTCTCCACTTCTCCTCCACCCCTTCACTATGAAAGAGCGTTCAAAAAGTAGATCACTTTGAGTCATACTGAGGTTAAGAGAAGTAATTCAGAAGACTGCTTCAGCATTTAATCTAATCACGTCTACTCTGTACTTCCATAATGATTTAATAACTTCACTGAACAAAAATCTCTTTGAAGATTCAAACACCCAACATATGCACTTCTCTGGAGTCAAGAATTCCAGATTTCCTGCTGAGTGGCTTGTCAATAATCTTAAGGTTATGTTCCCCAGGGAAACATATGTACCGTATCTTTCCTTCTGAGTCATCTTAAAATCCTTAACATAAGCCATAAGATGTCTCAGCAGCTAATGCTTCTGCCTGCAGCTTCAGGGTACCTGGTTCAAACCTCATCCCAGATGGTGTTGTGTGGAGCTTACAGCTTGTCTGCTTGACCATCTGGGTTTCTATTGGCTGTTCTGCTTTCATCCCTATGGTACTGCAAGTGAACCCCAGTGTTGGCAAGTGGCCAAAACAGTAAAGGGAGGCACAAAAGAGAACAGGTTCCAAGGTTATGGGGAAATAAAGGAGAGTGGACATCCAAGTTGCTAGCCATTCATTGGTAGTGGCCCAGTAGCTTAGTGATTAGCTCAATGGTCAACTGTACGGGGACTCAGGTTGCTGCTGCCTGCAAGGAGTCTGTATGTTCTCCTCATGACCTCGTGGGTTTCATCTGGGCGATGCAAAGTCCATTGATTGGTTATTTTTAAACTGTTCCAAGATTAGGCTAGGATTAAATCAGGGGATTTCTGGACAGCTCAAAGGACTAGAGCTCCTGCTCTTCACTATATCTCAATAAATAAATAAATAAATAAATAAGAACAAGTTAGAGATTTGTGGGCAAAAGTTTGTGGGCCAAACTGTCCAGTAGGCAGTGACAAACTGATGGATATCTGCGATAATGGTGGGCAACCAGAACCGATGTTGTAGAAAATCCAGAGTCCGTCATGTGCATGGATGGTCACAAAGGTGTGAGGATTATGTCCACTGATGTGTCTCAGTACTCAGAGCCATGGGCACACATATACAGTTGCCAGGTGTCTGCCGTAGCAGGCACACACTGTAGGGTCTTGCTGATCTGGTTCTCAAGGTCCCAGATGATTGGGGGAGGATCTGGTAATATAGAATCACGAACTAAGAGTCAATCTCCATTTCCACTGAGTCAAACTGTTGGATAGGGCATATGCCTTTGTGTTCTTGGAGCTGGGTCAGTAGGAGATGGTGAAGCTGAATTGTTGAAAGAAGAGGGCCCAGTGAGCCTGATGTGGGTTGAGTTGGTAGCTCTGTTGTCTGGATATGAGGATCTGGTGGTCAGTCTAGATCAGGAAAGGCTTGGTGCTTCCTATCAGCTAATGTCTCCATTCCTCAAAGGCCCATTTAATGGTGAGTCCCTGCTTCCCACTCCATACTAGCGCTGTGTAAAGTTGAACTTGTGCTAGAAGGTGACACAAGCGTGTGTCTTCCAGTCCAGCCCTCCCTGGGAGAAGATGGCCCTGGCACCTACGTCAGATGCACACACTTCTACTACAAAAGGTCCAGATGGTAGAGAATAGGAGTGCTGGTCCCCAAAAGCGTAGTCCACAGCCAGGTTATCTGTGAGAGAGGTAGCTTGGTGAGGAAGGTGTGAAGAGCAGCGATGTGGTTGTAGCTCCTGATGAACCAGAGGTCGAAGTTGGAGGAGCCCAAAAGATGCTGCAGCTGTTTGAAGGAGTACAGTCGGGGTCATTCAACAATGGCATTCACTTGCTCTGAGTCGATGGTTATGCCTTAGGGTGAGAGGACAAAATCCAGGAAGGAAATGACTGGACTATGGAAATGGCATTTCCTTAACATGCAGAGGAGCTGGTTTTTAAGGAGACACTGAGGGACTGAACGGACTTGTCAGACCTCATCCTGGAGGTCCTTGGAAGTGATGAGGATGTCATTGAGTTAGATGAATACATAAATATATACCTGTGCGGCATGTCTTAGAGGATCTCATGGATAGAAGCTTGGAAAATAACTCGACTACTTAAAAAGTCCAAACAGCATCACCAAGTACTTGTAGTAACCAGTGGGTGCTATGAAGGCTGTCTTCCTCTCAGTGCCTTGTGAATGTGGATCAGGTTATACACACTCTGTAGGTCTGATTTGGTGAAGATCTGGGCCCTGCAAATGTTTCAAATGTGCAGTCTATCAAGTGATAGGGGTAGGGTTTTTTAATGGTGATTTTGTTGGGTTTATAATTGCCAACTCAGGGACAAAGAAGAACTCTACACTGAATGGTGACCGGGATGGTGGAATGAAGCTATGCTGTAATGCTTGAGCGATGTACTCATTTATGGCTTGTGTCTTCAGGAGGAGAGAAAGAGCACAGATGACTTTGGGGTAGAGTGGTGCGTGGGAGAAGGTTGGTTGCACATTTGTGTGGTCTGTAAGATGTCAGGGTATTAGCTCCCCTTTTAAGTCATAGTATTTGGTAAAATTTTAATGTGGTCAAGAGTTTCCACCATCTCACGGATTTACAGGCTGACGTTAGCTGTGGTTGCAAGCAGATGGTTTGGCAAGTGGGTCCCCAATTCAGCAGTGAACCAGATAACCAGGCAAAGTGAGAGTCATGAATGAAGAGCCAGGGTAATCCAAGATGAGAAGAGAAAATCAGGAGGATGTCTGCCAATGGCTATGATGCAGAAGGCATGAGAGGTAAACTTGGTAGGAAGTCTGGGCCGCAACACAGAGTCTGGTACAGAAAGTTGCCCTCAGCGTCAGAATCTACCAAAGCCTCCTGTGATCCTGGAGCTGTCAGGGTCCAGGAGGACAAAAAGAGTGAGTCAGGCTATAGTGCTGGAACGAAAGACCAGGAGGTTCTCACCAGACTGAAGGCCCATCCTTCTACAAGGTGGTGCCACTTTCCCCAGCTGCAGTGGGCATTTGATGTGTGGGTGATCTGTGGCTCTGCAGTAAGTGTACAAGTTGTTTCTCCACTAACACTCACACTCTTTGGGGGATTAAGGGAGTTCTCCCTAACTGGATAGGTTCGAGATGTATTGATGCGGGTTCTGCAGCCTGAAATGGTTCTGGGAACGGAACTGTGGTTCTGACTGACTGGGTTGTTCCACAAGATAGTTTTTTTAATTCAAAGGGCCAGAGTGATGAGGTTGTTGAGGTTTGTGGGCATCTCTCAGGAAGGTAGCTCATCTTCAATTGCTCTGAGAGACCATGATGGTAATGGTAATGCCTTCACATTTGATCTGCACTCTGCCACGAGGGTCCTGAATTTCATAGTGTAATCCAGCATTGAGTGTGAGAACTGACATAGCTGAAGTATTCAATTGCTGCCACCATTCCATTTCCTGGATGATTGAAATGTCAGTACATCTCCATCATAAAATCTTCATATTGATTGCAAATAGGGGTCTTATTGTTTCAGTTAGTGGCAGCCAATGTCAGAGCTCACCTGGTCAAAAGAGAGCTAATGAAGGTAATCTTGTCTCAGTCCATAACATACAGAGATGGCTGGAGATTTAAGTGTCTGTTATACTGGAACAGAAAGTCTCAGCATCTGGTTGGAGATTTGTCATAGTGTTCAAGCACCAGAATCTGAGGTTCCAAGGAAGAAGGTGAACTGACATGGAGCTAATGTATCAAGTGAGAGAGTTGAGAGTGGCAAGCAGATGCTGCTTGTGGGTCATGTGCTTGTGTTGACAGATGACTTCTTTCTGGCAAGCAGTCGCTGGTTCACTCATCTGTCAAGAAATGTAGAGGAGGCTTC
Organism: Hypanus sabinus; assembly: GCF_030144855.1. Classification (NCBI taxonomy): domain Eukaryota; kingdom Metazoa; phylum Chordata; class Chondrichthyes; order Myliobatiformes; family Dasyatidae; genus Hypanus; species Hypanus sabinus. Next base: position 69,813,770 of record NC_082712.1, read on the forward strand.
ACCCGAACTTATAAAATCCTATTGTGTTAGAGTAAAGATACTGGCATGGAGAGAGGAATGGCTGACAGGCAGGAGGCAGTGAGTGGGAGTAAAAGGGGACCTTTCCAGTGACTAGTGGTGTTCTTCAGGGGTCAGTATTGGGACCGCTACTTTTCACATTGCCTGTCAATGATTTGGAAAACGGAATTGATGACTTTGTGGCAAAGTTTGCAGCAGAACAGTAAATTTGGAAGAATGGGCACAAAATAGCAGATGGAATAGAGTGTTGGAGAATGTATGATAATGCATTTTGTAAAAGGAACAATAGTGCAAATTATTGTCTAAATAGGGAGGAGGTTCAAACATCAGAGGTCCAGAGGAACTTTGGAGTCCTCGTGCAAGATTCCCAGAGGGTTAATTAAAGGTCGTACAGATGCAATGTTGGCATTTATTCCAAGGGAAATTGTCATGGTCTGATCCGTGAAATCCACATTCCGGTTCACGGTCCGGTCCATGTTCCTTATTCCGGGTCTTCTGGTTTCCCCCTGATCCTGTTGAGGCAGCTGATTCTCATTTGGGCTAGCTTCATAAATAGCTTCAGGATTCAGCATCTGGCTGTGGTTGTGTGATTGGCTGATGGGCAAGGGAGTTGGTGCATGTGTGAAAGTGGTTTGGAACTTGTTGAGGGAAAGAGAGTGGGAATTGCTGGGTCTGGTAATGGCAGACAAGAGAGTGGAGAAGGAGTGGGTTAGGGATTTGGGATGAGAGGTAGGCAGCTGGGGAGAAATGGATTATTGTGAAGGGAGGAATAAAGGGAATAAGGAGATGGTGAGGGGATGGATGAATGAAAACTGAGACAAAGGGAATAAAAGAATAAGAAATGTCAATGGAGAGAGTTCTGAAAGTGAGGAGGATGAACAAGTTCAGAGAGGAGGTGTTGTCATAATTAGGTTTAATGAGAAGGTGAAAGGACACATGAAGAAAATTAACCTGTTTGTGCTAACAACAACTCTGGCAAATAAGATAGGGGAAATAGTATTTGCAAAAGTCCTTAATGATGGCAATCTATTGGTAAGATGTACGAATGAGGAACAACTTGAGAAAGCACTCAAGCTGAAAGAGATAGGACAATGCAAGGTGGAGTATACAGGGAGTGTGGGAGCATGAAATGGTGGTTGTAAAAGAGTGATCACAGGTGTACCAATGAGTATCAACATGGAGGAGTTAAAGAGGAATATCAAAGGGGGGAAAGTAATTAATGTTCTAAGACTGAAAACAACAAAGGAGGGAATGAAAAAGGAAAGTGAAACAATATTGATTGAATTTGAAGAAGAAAGAGTTCCAAGGAAAGTGTTCCTGGGTTTCATGAGTTACCCAGTAAGGGTATATGTGCCAAAGCCATTGAGGTGCTATAATTGTCAAAGGTTTGGACACATAGCTAAAAACTGCAAAAGGCAGAGGAGATGTGCGAGATGTGGGGGTGATCATGAAGATGGAAAGTGCTGAACAGGAGTGCAACCAAAATGCTGTAATTGTGGAGGAGCTCATAATGTGGCATATAGTGGGTGTGAGGTTTTGAGACGGGAGAATAAAATTCAAGAAATAAGAGTGAAAAGAAAGATCACTTATGCTGAAGCTGTAAGAATGTCAAGAGAACAGAATAATGCTCCTAATGATCAGAGAGCAATAGGGGTGCAAGAGATGCAGTGAAGAGTAAATGACAGGATTTATGTGGGGGAAAAAAGCTCTAGTAACATTCATTGCAGGAGTCATTAATAGTATGGCAGAAGTAAAGTCAAAAAGTGACAAAATTCAGCTGGTGGTCAAAGCAGCAGTAAACCATTTAGGGTTAGTAGGACTGACATGGGAAGAAGTGAGGAAGAACCTCATTAATCAGTCAAGCAAGGAAGTGTCATAGGTTGGTTAGTACTCATTATGGTGATTCTTTTGCAATAGAATGCGAGTTTACTGGCCAATGGCCAGGAATTTAAGGACTTTGTTAAGGAGATGGTTGTAAAACTGGATGTAGTGTGTATGCAGGAAACTTGGTTGAAACCAGCTTTAGACTTTGTGGTACATGGGTATACAATGATAAGGAAAGATAGAAATCTAGGGGGAGGAGGAGGTTGTGCTATGTTAATCAAGCAAGGTATACAGTATAGAGTACTGGAAAAAGGAGACGATCAGGAATACATAGTGGTGGAAACATGGGAGAGAGGGGAGGGAGTGGTTATAATTAACTACTACAATCCATGTAAAAGGTTGGATTTGGACAGCCTACTAAGGATACAAGGACAAAATAGACATAAAGTAGTGTGGTGTGCAGATTTCAATGCTCACAGCACATTATAGCGGGATCTGATTACAGATTCAAATGGAACGGTAATGAAAGATTTGATGGAAGAAAGGGATTTGGTCTGTATGAATGATGGTAGAGGAACAAGGATAAACATAACAACAGGAACTGAGTCAGTATTAGATATTACGTTAGTGTCTAATGTCTTGGCTGGCATTAGTAACTGGGGAGTTTGGACTGCTTCAACAGATAATGACCCAGTCTTATGTTCAGGGGGTGAAAGAGTTGAAATAAAACCAAGTGGGGGAGTCCCAAAGTGGGTGTTTGGAAAAGCAGATTGGGGTAAGTTCCAGAAGTTAAGTGAAGAAGCATTGACAAAGGTTGACATTTCTGGTGATCTAGATGAATTAAACAGTCAGGTGACTTCAGCAATTATTATGGCAGCAGAAGCATCTATACCCAGGAGTAAAAATAGGATGAATAGAAAAATCGTGCCATGATGGACAGAGGACTGTTGTCAGGCTGGAAAAAAACCCCCAGAAATAGAGCATTCAGGCTAGTTAAAAGAATCCATAATATGCAGCATTTGATTCAACATAAGAAGGCACAGGCAATGGTGAGAAGAACTATACGTCAAGCTAAAAGGGCAAGTTGGAGGAGTTTTTGCAACAATTTAGGAAGAACAACACCTGTGGGAGAGGTATGGGGAATGATTAAGAGGATGGGGGGAGATAGAAGGGATTGGGAGTATCCAGTAATGATATCTGAGGAGGAAACAGCAGTCTCCAACAGGGATAAGGCTGAGATCATGGCCAAGTCATTTGTAAAGATACATAGTTCAGAAAATTTGTCTGAAGAAGGGAGAAGAAGGGAAAGGGGAAAGAACAATGAGTCAATACCCAGGTGTGTTAAACAGGAGGAAAGAAACAGATGATATAATTGATGATCCATTTACTTTGGCAGAAATGGTGAGAGCAATAAAGAGATCAAGACCAACCTCCCCAGGGAAAGATCTAATATGCTACATTATGCTAAAAAATCTAGGAGAAGGAGCGCTTCTGAAGTTACTGCATTTTTACAACAGAGTTTGAGAGGAGGGAAGATTACCAAGTGCTTGGAAAGAAGGAGTAGTAATTCCAATAAGGAAACCTGGCAAGGATTCGTCAAAACCCACTAGTTACAGGCCAATAGCACGAACGTCAAATATATGTAAGGTAATGGAAAGGATGATAACTGAAAGGTTATCATATGATCTTGAGAAGAGAGGAATGCTGGCAAGTTATCAGTGGTTTTAGGAAGGGAAGGAATTCCATGGACTCAGTGATAGGGTTAGAGACTGAAATAAGAAAGGCCCAGGCAAATAAAGAATCAGTAGCTGCAGTATTTTTTGACATTTAAAAAGCCCATGATATGATGTGGAAGGATTATTAATTAAACTGCACAAGATGGGGGTTGGGGGGGGGGGGAGAGGTTTTAATTGGATTAAATATTTTTTGTTTGGTAGAAAAATTCAAGTTCGGATTGGATCAGAATGATCAAAACAGTACATAGTGGGAAATGGCACACCTCAGGGTAGTGTGATTAGCCCGTTACTTTTCATCATTATGATCAATGATGTCTTCACAAAGGTACCAGTGGATATAGGTAGGTCACTGTTTGTGGATGATGGGGCCTTGTGAAAAGAGGCAGGAACATGGAGCATATAATCAGGAAACCACAAGGAGCAATTGATGAAGTGGTAGAGTGGGGTTATGATTGGGAATGTAGATTTTCAGTGGAAAAACCTCACTGTATTTTTCAACAGGAAAAGAATTGAAGTAGGGAAGAAGTTAAGGATGTATGGGATTGAATTAGAAAGGGTTGGCTCATTTAAATTTCTGGGAGTTATATTTGATTCATGATTAACATGGGTAGACCATATCAGGAAAGTTGAGGAGAAATGTAAAAAAGTAATAAGTGTGATGAGATGTTTGACTGGTAGGGAATGGGGAACAAGTTGTTCAGCATTGAAGAGAATGTCTGTGGCTTCAGTAAGATCTGTGTTGGATTATGGAAGTGTAGCATATGGATCAGCAGCCAGGTCTCTTATCAGGAAACTGGATGTGATTCAGGCTCAGGTTTTGAGAGAGTGCAGTGGGGCTTTTAAAACATCACCAGTATCAGCCCTGCAGGTAGAAATGGGAATAATGCCTTTGGAATTAAGAAGGATGCGATTGATGGCAAACTACTGGGTTAATTTGCAGGGACACAATGATTCTCACCCTGCTAAAGGAGTGTTGCAGGAGTCCTGGGAAAATGGGAGGTTTCAGAGGGAAAACTTCAGTCGAGTAGGGAATGATATTGCTAGATCATGTGGAGTGTTTGATCTAAGGATAAGTCCTTCAGTAGTTTATCCAGTTGTAGCTCCATGGAAGCTGGTATGGCCTGACGTAGACTGGCATTTGTTAGAGGTAAAAAGGGAAGGAAAGCATAAAACTGATTTGGTAAGTGCATTTAACTGTCATGTGATGGAAAAGTATAGTGATTATACTCAGGTCTATACAGATGGTGCTAAGGAACTTGAGACAGGAGTGACAGGGTTTGGGGTGGCTAAACCAGCAAAAGCAATTGCAATCAACAGAAGAACATCTGATAAGTTAGCGGTGTATGCAGTGGAGATGATGGCAGTGTTGGTTGCATTGCGTTGGGCGGAGAAAACTAAACTAGTCAAAGCATTGATATGCTCAGATTCATCTTCAGTTCTAGCAAGTTTAAGGTCTTCTCACTCAAACAGCTGGCAAGATGTACTTCATGAAGTCCTTCAGTCAGTCACGAGTTGCAAATCAGGGAGGTCAGGTTAAATTTCTATGGGTTCCAGCTCATGTAGGGGTGAAGGGCAATGAAAGGGTGGATGAGTTGGCAAAGAGGACAATAAAGAAAGAAAATATAGAAATGCACATTAGTATCAGTAAAGCAGAGGTTAAGTGTGTAATCTGCAAAAAAAAATAACCAAATGTGGCAAGAAAGATGGGACAGGGAGGGGAAAGGGAGACATTTATATCAAATACAAAAAAAGTGTTGCAGGTACTAGGGTAGGAAGTACATACAGAAGAGAGCAAATTGTGTTGGCTAGGTTAAGGCTGGGGCACTGTGCACTAAACCAAACATTGAAATTGATAGGGAAACACCAGACAGGATTGTGTGTGGAATGTCAGTAGAACATGTAGTTCTAAGTTGCAGGAAGTATGGGATACAGAGAGAGATGATGAGAATTAATCTAAGGGAATTGGGGGTGCAGGAATTCACATTAAAAGGGTTGCTGGGCATGGGTGAGAGAACACAGGTCAGGGTATTTTTAGCTTTCTTAAGGGGTACAAGGGTTTTTTTTATAGGATATGATGGATAAACAGAAATGGAGGATAAATTGTAGGTTAGGGTATGTGTATGTGTGCGATTGGGTGAAGGGATTTAGAATGTGAGTCCATCGCATACTCCGGAAGAGAAGGAGGCGGTAATGCACCATTAAGCTGGGTGCTCACCACCATAAAACAAGACGGAGACAGAAAAAAAAAACATCCGGCTGCCGGATTGTTCCTGTCCATATCCCTTCCCTTCGCCTTCCTCATGGAGCCTTCCCTTCACTGCTGTCAATTTCAACCACCGGAGCAATATAAGGAACTGTCTTTTGTTGTTTTGAACTGTCTCTATGTCCATGCCTTTGCTAGGTAGGTCTGGCCGTCTGCCACTACCTAGTGTTGGAATGTCTGTGTCCATACCTTAGCTAGGTAGGTCCAGCTGTCTGCCTCTACTTTATGTTGAACTGTCTCATTGTACTCCATGCTCCTGTCTCACCCTCGACCAAAACTCTGCATTCCTATCTCTTCCTCGACCAAGTTACGGCTCCGGGGTCTCGTCCAGTCCTAGCCATGGCTTTGTGTTCTCGTCTTATTCATGTGCCTCGCCCAGCCCAGGAGTACCTTGCCCAGCATGGTGCTGGGGTTCCCCTGTCCTGTCCAGGAGTCTCACGTAAGTCCTGTTGCCTCTCCTTGTCCGGTAGTCACATCATGTCCTCAGCTTGTTCTGGGGTCCAAGCCTGAGTCAAGACCCAGATTCCACCCAGTCTCTGGCTCAGAGTTCAAGCCCAAGCTCCTTAGTTCCCAGTTCCATGTCCTGGTTCCACTATCCTAGTCAAGTCCTAACCCAGGCCTGGAATCCTTGTCTCGTCCAGGGCCTGTGTCATGTCCAGCGTCCTTTCTTCCCCACTTTCCTTGCTTCCTTCTCATGCCTAGTCCTGTTCCTGGTAGTTCAGTGTCTGTGACTTGCATTTGGGTCCATTCTGTACGTTCCCCCCTGCCCCCCCATGACAGGAATAGAATATAAAAGAAAGGAGATAGTGCTGAGCCTTTAGAAGACACAAGTCAGGCTGCAATTGGAGTATTGCCAACAGTTTGGGCCACATATCTCAAAGGATGTGTTGTCATTGGAGAGAGTCCAGAGGAGGTTCTTGTGGATGATTTCAGAAATGAGGGAGTTAACATATGGGGAGGGCTTGGTAGCTTTGGGCCTGTACTCACTGGAATTTAGAAGAATGCGGGGGGGATCTCACGAAAAGGTACCAAGTGTTGAAAGGACTAGATAGGGTGGATGTGGACAGGATGTTTGCTTTGGTGAGGGTTTCCATAACTAGAGAGTACAGCCTCAAAATTGATGGGCCACCTGTTAGAATAGAGGTAAGGAGGAATTGTTTTAGCTAGAGAGCAGTGAATCAGTGAAATGCTCTACCACAGACTGCAGTGGAAACCCAGCCTATGGGTTTATTTAAGGCAGAAGTTTACTGATCAGTCAGGGTATCAAAGGATTTGGGCAAGGTGGCAGGTATATGGGGCTGAGAGGGATCTAACATCGGTCATGATGGAATGGTGGAGCAGATTCAATGGCCTAATTCTGCTCCTATGTCTTATGGTGAAATGCCAGGCAACAGAGGTGATTTAACAGTGAGGGATAACTTTAATAATAAACTGCAAACCATGAGGGGCAACAAAAATGTAGAAAACAGATACTTAACCTGACAAGGCAAAAGGATAACTGGAGTCTAGGATCAACTGGATGAGGCTGACTGGTTTGATGAGTGAACAAGGATTGTGGATGACAGCTGGATTTAAATAGGCTGCAGGAGATGAATGGAAAACAAGTGGCAGGTGAATCCTATTAGTTGGATGGAGACTGGGGGAGTCTGTCTGTGCAGGCTTGTTACGGTATTTAGTTTATGAAGTTTGGCAAGGAAGAGGCATCAAATGACACAATTTTAGTGATTTGATGTCATTTTATCCAAATATAACAAGGATTAAATCATTGTTAATTATTGAGGAAGAATGTAAGGTAATTGCGAGGTTATCCACTTTGGAAGGGGAAATGGAAGTTCAGATTATTATTTCAATAGTAAAAGATTGCAGCATGCTGCTGTGCAGAAGGACTTGGGAGTGTTTGTGCATGAATCACACAAGTTTGATTTGCAGGTGCAGCAGGCTATCAAGAATGCAAATGGAATGTTGGCCTTCATTGCTGGAGGGATTGAATTTAAGAACAGAGGGGTTATGCTGCAACCGTACAGGGTACTGGTGAAGCTGCACCTGGAGTACTGTGTATAATTCTGGGTTCCTTACTTGAGGAAAGATATACTGGCTTTGGAAGCAGTGCAGAGAAAGTTCACCAGGTTGATTCCAGAGATGAGGTTAGACTATGAGGAGAGATTGAGTCACCTGGGACTATACTCGCTGGAATTCAGAAGGATGACAGGAGATCTTCTAAAAACATATAGAAGTATGAAAGGGATAGATAAGAGGTGAGGCATGAAAATTGTCTAGAACAAGGGGATATAGTTACAGGAGTCTTTGGTCCCACACCACCAGGTCCAGGAACAGTTTTTACCTTACAACTATCAAGCTCCTGAATAACTTTACTCACTGCATCTATGAACTGATTCCACATATAGACTCCATTGCAAGGACTTTACAGCTCATGTTCTTGTTATAATTTTTTTTTTATTTTTACAAGTTGTCTTCATTTGCACGTCGTTGTTTGTAAGTCAAGTCTTTGTTTATGTATAGTTTTTCATAAATTCTATTTAATTTTTTATTTCCCTGTAAATGTCTAAGAAATTGAATCAAAAGCTAGTACATGGTAACATGCACATACTTTGATGATAAATTTTACTTCGACATTGAATTTGTTAAGCTGTTTTTGTATCTGAGATATTTGAAATCCACTTAGTATTGGGGAAAGGTGGTGAGGGGAGATCTTTGTTCATATCAGAAAAAGGAAAAGCAGTGAGCATGAGGGAGGGATTGTGGGGGGAGATTTTGCTGCAAGATCATACACATCATTTTTGTAAATACATTTCTGTGAGAATATGATTTAAGTTAAACAGTATAGATTTTGTTCATTAACCAATGCTAAATGCTTAATAAAACCCGTTTGATGAAGGCTCATTGCAGTTTTATACTTTTGTGAATAAGTGCTGTTTGAGACAATGATGTTTCATTTTACATTCATTAATCAAAATAATGAAAAACAAGATTAAAGGTTTCTGAACAGCATTATTTGATCTTGGGTAGAATTTAGAGGAACATGGAATCCCACTGAAAGTACACCAGGTTAGCATTTGGTCTGCATTTAAAGTTCCTTGAAACAGAAACTTATATCTCTTAGCCTTTTTGTTGACCCTTGTCTTGTTCAACTCTGAAACAATTATGAAGGGGATGTTCAGGCATGAGGGGAATAGAAATAATTAAAAGGTAAGTGTCCATTATTACAGAGCCTCATTTAATTCAATGTATTAAATTCAAAGTTCAAAGTAAATTTATTGTCAATGTATGTACAGTATATGTCATCATATACTGTGAGATTCATTTTCTTGCATATGCAGTAGAACAAAGAAATGCAGCGTGAATGGAAAAACTACACACAAAGACTAACAAGCAAATTGCAAATTAAAAAAGAACGAATGATAATACTAATAAATACCTAAATAAATCATATTGAGAAAATGAGTTGAAAGTGAGTCTGGGTTGTGAAATCAGTTCAGTGTTGAAGTGAGTGAAGTTATCCATGTCGGTTCAGGAGCCTGATGGTTGGAAGGTAATAAAGGTTCCTGAACCTGGTGGTGTGGGACCTAATGTACCTCCTGCCCGATAGTCGCAGTGAGAAGATAGTGTGGTCTGGTTGTTGGGTGTCCTTGATGATGGACACTGCTTTCTCGTGGCAGTACTCTTTGTAGATATGCTCAAGTGGAGAAGGCTTTTTCTGTGCTGAACTGGACTATATAGATGCTGCCTGGCTTACTGAGCTTCTCCAACATATTGAGGGTTTTGCTCAGATTTCCAGCATTGGCAGATTTTCTCCTGTTTGTGATTGGACTATATCCATTACTTTTGTATGCTTTTACATTCTTGGGCATTGGTGTTTTCATACCAACCCATAGTGCAACCAGTTGAGATACACTCCATTGTGCATCTATAGTAGTTTGTCAATGTTTCAAAGCCAAATCTGCACAAAATTTTAAGAAAACATAGGCTCTGGAGTGCCTTCCTTGTAATGGCACTTACATGGTGGACCCAGGACAGATCGTCTGAAATGATAACTGCCAAGGAATTTAAAGCTACTGACCCTCAGCATCTCAAATCCCTGAATGACCCTCAATTTCTTTCTTCTACAGTCAATATTCAGCTCTTTGGTTTTGCTTAAATTAAGTGAAAGGTTGTAACTGTGGCACCATTCAATCAGATTTTCAATCTCATTGCTATCTGTCAATTCATTACCACCTTTGATTCGGCCAACTACAGTGGTATCATCAACAAACTTAGTATGGCATTGGAGCTGTACTTATCCTCCCAGTCATACGTATAAAGCGAGCAAAGCAGTGGCTAAGCACATAGCCTTTTGCTGCACTTGTGCTGTTGGAGATTGTGGAGGAGGTGTTGTTGCTTATCTGAACTGACATAGCTTTGCAAGTGTGGAAATTGAGGGATTCAAATGCTCAAGACAGTATCGAGGCCTAGGTCTTGGAGCTTATTGATTTGATTTGAGGGAAAGGTTGTGTTGAAAACTGAGCTTGGGAAATGAAAAAAACTTTCTGATATATGCATTTTAACTGCCCGGATGTTCCAGGGACAACTGAAGAGCCAAGAAAATAGCATTTGGAGTTGACCCTATTTTGGTAGGCAAATCGGAGCAGATCCTAGTCACTCCTCAGGCAGGATTTGATATTTTTCGTGACTCACCTCTCAAAGCACTTATCACAGCAGAAATAAATGCTACTGAATGATAAGTCACTGAGGCAGAATACTATGTTCTTCTTGGGCACTGGTATAATTGAAGCCTGCTTGAAGCAGGTGAGTGCTTCAGGTTAAGTATGTCAGTAAACACTGCAAGCAGTTGATTAGGACGAGCCTTCTATACTCGGCCAGGTACACCGTCTGAGCCAAATGCTTTCCGTGGGTTCATCCTCCAGAAGGATGCTCACATGTCAGCCTCAGAGACTGAAATTGCAGGGTTGTCAGAAGCTGAGCAAGTTTGTGAAGTTGCCTCTATGTTCTGTTAGTCAAAGCGAGCATAAAAGGCTCATCTGGGAGCGAAACCTTGATGTCAAGCATGTCACTTGGTTTCATTTTGTAGGAGGTGATAACATTCGAGCCCTATCACAGCTGTTGAGCATCTTTCTATGATTTAAGTTTGGTCCAGAATTGCCACTTTGCATGTGAGGTGGCTTCCTGGAGGTTGTACCTGAACATTTTGTACCTTACTTGGTCTCTAGTCCTGAACACCACTGATTTAGCCCTCAGCAGTCTGCGGATGTCCTGGTTCATTCTGAACTTCTGGTTGGGCAAGACTCTGAATAATTTTCTGGGTACATACTCATCCATGAATGTTTTTATAAAGACAGTGACAGTGTAGTGTTTTCATTCAAGTTCTCTAATGGATACACAAACATGGCCCAGCCCACCTCGAAGCAATCCTGTAGCCACTCCGCTACCTCTCATGATCACCACTCCATTATTCTTATCTTTGTGTTTTTCTCTTTAGCCTCTGCCTTTACGCAGATGGGTGGAGGACAGCCAGATGATCAGATTTCCCAAAATGCAGTCTTGCGATGGAATGGTAGGCATTCTTGATAGTAGTGTAGCAACGTTTGAAAGTATTGGGACATCTAGTGCTACATTCATGTGCTGATGGTAATTGGGCACAGATCTCTTCATACTAGCCTAATTGAAGCAACCAGTTACCATGTGAAAGGCATCACAGTAGGTTTTTTTTTGTTTGCTAATGATGGCTCTCAATTCATCAAGTTCTTGCTTAAAATCTGCCTTTGGTGGTATGTGAACAATGGATTGAAGCACAGCAGAGCACTCTCTCAGTAAGTAGAATGGTCGGTACTGAATGGTCGGAAGAACAAGAATGCAACAAGATTGCTATGTCTGAGTACCACGATGCCTTTACCATGAAACATGGCCCACCACCTCCTCTGCAGTCCAGCCAACCGATGCATGAAGAACCTCCCGGGGTAGAGTGAAATGTGCCAGGAGAAGCCATGTCTCAATGAAACAGATTATGCTGCAATCCCTCATTTTCCTCTGATACAGCAATCTTCTTCACCAGTGACTAACCATTGGCCAGGATGATGTTTCAAGGTGATAGCCTCATACTATGAGGCTTCAATTTGGCACAGGGTCCACCCTGGTACTCTCTGCTTTGGTGATGAATGGCCTTCGCCTGCTTCAACTTTCGAGGATTCTACAACTCACGTTCTCAATATTATTTATTTATTTATTATTACTATAATTTGTTATATTTAATTTGCATAATTTGTTGTTTTCTGCACATTGGTTGTTTGTCAGTCATTGTGTTAGCTCCTATACTGAGCAGCAAACATATTCTGCAATATTCCTCTCTACCTATAATCTATCCATTATCCCTTGGATGAGACTATCCATTATCTTCATATTGATATAGATTATTTCAACAGAAGCACAGTTTTGTTGAACGTTCCATAATTTAAATTATTCATAAAGCAATGTTCTATACTCCATTTCTAAATGGATGGGCAGCCTACCAAAATGATACTAAATGCAGTGCAAGAAATAGCAGAAGTAGCCTAAAATTATCATTTAATATAATTTCCTTCACTATTGCTAGGTTTGTTCAGAGGGATATTTCCATCTGTCCTCTGAGTTTTCTGACCACACAATACCTTACTCCTGCAGCATTAATTTTACCTTTTCTCATGGGAGTCTGCACTTGGCAAAATTCACAGCTATTGCATTAAAAAGCAGCAGAGCAGTTAATTTAACAAGGACTGTTTTATCTCCTTGGCCCCAAAGCACAAATAGGAAGTTAAGTTGAATGAATAGCCTGGTCAGCTTTAAAATGCTGGTGGAGGGCAGTTATCCTGAGCGCAACACTGATATTGCACATTCAGTGTATTCACTTGTAGGGCCAACATACCTGTACCATAATATTATACAGTAATTGATGACCATAAACAATAATGGCCAAATAAAATTTGGAGGATTGAAGGCTTGTTCAATATACAAACACAAACATAAATTAGAAAGATTTCCTCATCACTATTAACTCTGCAGATACATGTTTTTAATTGAGTCCTGATAAAGGAAGATATTTTTAAGACATGGATGTGAAAGCCATCATTGTCAGAATCTCTTTGACAAAGCTGGGTGAAGCAAGCAAATGGAATGCAGTCCTTTCTCAATACATGGTGGGAGGAAGTGAGATTGAGTCTGTAGACTGGTAATTAACCTTGGTGGCTGATCTATTCCCAAGATGTAGATAGAGAAGCAAGGAAAGGGCAGAATAGGAGATATGAAGTAAAGTACAGGGTGGAAATTGGTTGTAGAGATGACCAAAGCTCTAAATGAGTACCAAAATTGTGAGGGTGAGTGTGAGTGAAAACTGTCCCATGTATCATTCAAATGAACACAGAATGCTACTCAACAACAGTCAAGACACATGATTTTCTTTTTACATTCTCTATCACCCTTTTTACAAAATCTGAGATGTTTCTTAATGTCTGTTCATTATTTTAATGTAAAAACATGGTTGCCAATCTATATCCTATAAGCACCCCTGAGTCGCAATATTGGAGTGGCCCAGTTAACTTGTTTTATGGATGTGAACTGAGAAATAAATATTGGACAGGATGTTGACAAGTTTCCTTGGTTCTTTACAAAATGATACTCATTGATTATTTTTACATTCAGCTCAGAATACAAACAAGGTCCCAGTTTAAACTTTTATATGAAATTAACATCTCCTATTGTGCAGCAATCCATCAGTAACACACTGGACCATTACCATAGAATTTCAACTGGTCCTTAAAGAGAGGCTTGACACCACAGCAAGTCAAGAATCCTA